>NW_005842241.1:1772557-1773229 GCF_000455745.1 Alligator sinensis | reverse complement strand
CGGGGGAGAACAGACAGACAACACATATGTTCATGTGTGGGGGAGGACTTTCTAGTTATCCATGTTTTAGGTGTGTTAATGTGCATCTGTGTAGGCTTATAGGCTTTCCAACATACATGCACACCTTACTGACTTTCCAGATATCCATGTTTTTAGTCAGACAGATATATATATACATATATACATGCATATGGGGGGAGGGGTGTGTGTAGGCTTTCCAATTGTCCATGTTTTTAGAAATGTAGATAAATACGTGTGTGTGTGCACATGTGTGCGCACACACACACACACACACACACACACACACACACAGTATCTATGTGCGCAGACTTACAAGCTTTCCACCTTTGATACACAGACACAGGCACAAAAACATCTGGGCGAGCTGAAGCCAGGACCAAGCAGGAGCAGCGCGAGGCACAGGCATTCCCCGCGGCACCCCCCCGTCGGGGGAGCAGGAGCGGTGACGTCACGCGGGCTCGCCCAAGCCCGGGCTCGACCCCGCGGGCCGTTGGGCGGACCCACCCCCCCACACGAAGGCCCTGAAGGTCACGATTCCCCTCCTTCTCCTTAGGTCGCCTGCCTGCGGGGAAAACCCTGCCCCGCTCACTGGGCCAGGCCGGGCCGAGGAGCCGTGGGACTCACCTGCATCCCCGGCAGGCCCGACTGCAC
>NW_005842241.1:1766695-1772227 GCF_000455745.1 Alligator sinensis | reverse complement strand
GAAGCCCTGCCCGCCTCCCACGGGAAGACGCCGTCTTGGGGTGGAAGAGATGCCCCCCTCCCCCCGCCAGTACCTGTCTAATAAACAGGGCTCCTGTTTTTTTCTGATTGAAACAATATCCCTAATTTTGGGATTGCAAAAAGTAACCTAAAATCCACATTTTTCCGTGATTAAAATTGATGTAATCTTTTTATGTAATCTTTTTTATGGTATATCTAGCTTTTGCAAACTATATCTAACTGAATACTTAAGGCAACTTGCAGATGCTGGGAGGGGTGTGGTATGTGTGTGTTAAGAGATGCTTGCAGAGCACAGCGTGTGGGATGTGGAGGATTGCTGGAATGCCTCCCTAACACCAGCAGGATAATGTCTCCCTGACACTTGTAAGATAGCAAGAAGTTCAGAAAAAGGTCTCATTATAATGCTAAAAATCACACCCCTGGGCAGGGCAAAAGTATGTTAATGAAACATACATATATGCAAATGAAATACATGGCTAAAACATAGGTATAGAGACATGCTCAGTAGAGAACGTCTTATGTCAGTGGCTTGTAACCAATCACTGAGCGATACACTTGCAAACGTATGTATAAAAGGTACCCAAACGTAGAAACCGGTGGTGCTTGCTTTGCAAATGATTGCCAAGCACCCCTCTCTGCGCAGACTGGAAACAATAAAGATTAAGTTGGATCCTCCACCCCTGTGTGTTCATTGGCAATAGCGCATCAGGCACGAACTCACACTGTCTGTTGGGGACAACAAAATGATACACCAAGGCATGATGGGGGCATTATGAGGGCCCATGAAGGGACTGCTTGGGCGGGCCTATGGGGTCCTGTGGGGAGCATGTGTGTCCTGCTAGATAGATATTTTTAGCAGGACACACGTACTCCCCACACAGGCACGCTCAAACAACCCCTGTGTGGGCCCTCGTAGTGCCCCCATTGCCCCATAAGGAGTATTTGGCTGGTGTACCCCTCACCTCCCTTCACAACCTCCTTTTGTGCACACAAAGGGCTGGGAGGGGTGGACCTGGGGGTAAAGACCACTAAAGAAGGCTGGAGGGTGGGTCCAGAGGAGGCTGAACAGCCCCCTGGGGGCACTTATGACTGCCCCTGTGCCCTGGTGGGGTTGGGAAGCCAGTCCAGGGAAGGCCCTTGGCGTGAATGGAAGGAGGCCTGCAGGGCAGGGAGGACTGGGCGCCCTGCCCCTGCCTTATAGGCGGATGGAGAGGCCCTTGCTGAGCAGGTGGAGATGGAGCCCACTGGCTGAGGGAGACCACGGCTCATGGGCACAGCAGCCATGAGAACGAGACTATGGCATGCGGGCACGACAGCCCCCATGGACTGGCAGGCCTTAAGTTGCAACCTTCTTGTAAAGATCAGACAGAAGCCGCCCGCAAAGGGGCTTTTGAGAGGTAACGGAGAATCCCCAAACCCCTGGTAAACTGGCCCCCTCAGTCACCGATCCAACTGAGCACGAAGCCAAGGGCAGCCTGAGGGTGCACTGTGGGCAAAATCAGCCCTTCATTACAAACAAGCCCAATGGCAAAGGCTACTTGGTAGCACTGAGGGGATATTGTAGCCATGACAGGCCTGGATTGTGCAAAAAGCAAGGGTTGTTATGGGCAATATCTTTTATTGACTGAACTGCACTGTTGGGGATAGATTTAGACAAGCTTTGAAATGCAAGGCATTCATTTGGTTGTGTAAGAGTAGTGGTGTAGCCGGGATGGTCCAGAAATTATGTGAGGGGAGGATTTCTTGGAGTGATCTCTTTTATTGGACCAACTGTGTAGCTGGCATAGAGTTAGACAAGCTTTCAAACGCAAGACATTCTTCATCGGGGTAATCAGAACAAGCATCTGATGAAGTAAGCTTCCGCCCACAAAATCTCGTGCTACATCTGCATCTACATCTATCTTAGTCTATACAGTGCATGTCTAACCTGCTTTCAGAACAAACCGGGCACCACATAGTAAACATGCCACAACTTTTTTTCACTATGTTTTGTGCCTGTCTTGTTCTGGTCACAGGAGTTTGAAAAAATATTTAGAAACTTAAAAGGCATGTATATTTTTTCTCATGTATTAATTTTTTCTAAAGAGAAGCCCCACTTTTCCTATCTTTAACTTAATCTAGTATGAATTAGCTAGTAACAAACATCAGAAGTATTAATTACACTCGCATTCTGCGTATGCACAACAGGTCTCTATTGCATGGCATTCTGGGCAGGATTGGTACTTTTGGGGGATGGTTTCTTTTTTCTTAACAAAGCTCTAATACTTCAACTGTTTGCACTGGTCCTTTGAATTTTGATAGAGTGAATGCTGATAAGTTAGATTTGTCTTTTTCTTGTCCCATGAAAAGTCTATTTGGAGTGAGTGTAGTTATAAAACATTAATAATCACCATTTCCATCCCCTCACCTGTGTTTCTCAGGAAGCTTTCAGCAGCATGCCAGACTATTTGCTTATTGCAAACATTGTAGAGAGCTGGGTGTGTGCTGCTACCAAAGGAATACTGGCAACCGGAACCTGTCAAAGCAAGTGTAGCAGCATGTTTGGGGAAGGAGAGGGCAGGAACAAGCAGATCAGATTATCTTCTCACACATGGTCTCTTGAGTCCAGCCCATGTCCATCTTGAGTCCAGCCCATGTTCACAGCATCTCATCCCTTCTTCTAGAATCCATCCATTAGATCCCCTAAGGTGATGTAAAGGGGAGAGTAGTGTGCACACAAGCCAGGCCAGGCTTCTTTTCACAGAAATCCATAACATCAGAGCTAGCAAAAAGCAGACTTCTCTTTGCTAAATTTTGTTTGTGGTAACAGTCTGTGCCCTGGTATTAAAATTTAGGATAGAAAACTTGTTTAGAATACATTTTGGAATGGAAGGGAAAGGTGGCTATTACAGTGATATATTAGTAACATTTGTGTGTCATTTTACTTTTTCCATAGAAAATATGAATTCAAGTACAAAACACTAATGTTAACAGAAACTTATATAGGTTGAAAAGTCAAATGCTCAAACTTTAGGAAATGCCAGATTGGCATTTGCTTATTCAGCCTTAATTATTGTGTTTTCTGAGTGTGTGTTCCAATATAGTTCTAATGATTTCACACTGATTTTTCCACAAGAGCCTTTCTGCATTCAGTGGATAGAGTACACAACTAAGGAGACAGAATTGACAAAGAGCCGACAAAGCTGTGCATCTACTCAAATTTATCAAAACTGAAATAACTTGAAAAAAGCTACATTTTTATCATCTTTTCTACTCTTAATGCTTTTGCACTCCATTCAATGTGTGCAATAAAAAAGTAACTTAGTCTCACTGCTATTGATAGCCAATTCCCATTATCATATGCACTACTACAGGGGTTCCCAAACTGTGGTATGCGTAGCTCTGGGGTATGCAAAACATCTCTGGGGGGTACATGGGAAAAATTGTGTGATGACAGATTTAATGCATAATGACAGTGTAATGACATTGTATAATGACAGTGTAATGACAGTTCATTATAATAATAATTGGCATTTAAGGAATTAAAATATAAAATGTATGCTGATAGGGGTACATGGGCAGCTGGTAAACCTGGAAAGGAGTACGCAATAAGAAAAAGTTTGGGAACCTCTGTACTAGTACAATGCTGTAATCTGACTGGAACTATCATAGGAAAATAAAAGCTAAACACCACTAGTTTTAGTTTCAATTTAAAAAATAAATACAATAAAAACACCCACACCTGCATTAATTTGAATAAAACCTCTCTCAAATCTAAACATTATGTGTAAAACCTCTTTAGCCTTTACGCCACTGGTATAAGTTTATGTGCATTGGTGCCATTTTTTTCTGTCCATTTCTAAATCCATTCCAGGGACAACATACCTTGACCTATATTGTATATTGTATTTCAAGGAAGTTTTGAAGAAGTTTCTGTTAAATGCAATGCAATCATTCTGTGGCAATAAACTATTCTAATATTTCAACCCAAGTGACATTTGAGATTATTTTAAATTTTTTGAAACAAAACAACCATTATTTGAGATCAAGATCGCTCCCTCGATGTATGCCCAGGGTGCAAAAACCCAGCTCATCTTTTGTGTTGACTTCTAGATCTCATTTCCTTTTGACTCCAGCCAATACTTTAAAGCCAAAATCTCTGCAATGTTGCTGGTTTTGTGTGAAAAAGTTACACAAGAAGAATGTTAACTAGAAAATTCTAAAGCTAGCTTTTAGAAACACAGGAGATTTTTGTTATTGACCTGGCCCAGGTCAAAAATGTTTCTAAAATCTTGCATTGCTCACTATTTTCCAGTGTTTTTCAGAAAGAAGCAGCTATAGTCAATGTAGCTATCCGTTAAAAATGTGTGACGTATCATTTTTAGCATCTAAATAAACACAATTCTTGTGCTGTACATACCCAGCAAATTAAAAGTATAGATACCCTATATGATACAATTCACTATCTTTTTTGGATGAGGAAACGGAGAATATTTAAGGAGCATAATGCATGAGAACTATAACCATTAATAAACTTAGTAGGTGTATTAATAAAGTTAAAGATCATGGAACCAAACCAAAGCCATCATACTTTATGTCTTATACTGCATGTACCCAGAAGTAACTTTTTAAATGTTGTTATTTCATTTTGATGTGAAATGATACACAGCAATTTACATAATTTAAAATTAATATTCTAGAACATAGATAGATTATAGCAACCATAATGTGTTCCTGTTTTCCCAAAATTAGTTTACATCTAATCATCATGGTAAAAAAGTAGGGCAAGTGCAAGTATTAACTTTTGATAAAAATAGCCTGTGGAAATAGAAAATAACAGAAAAGTCCTTGAGAGAAGAGTAAGCAGTAACATGAAATAAGGCTAAAAAGGATGGGCCTAAAAGTGTCTCGACTATCATATGTAGTTTCTGGAAAATCAATTGAAAATTGCACAACAGAAATTATTCTGTAGGTCTGACCCTGCTCCATATGGGCTCACTTTTCCTCTTGTATCTGTTTTAGGTTGGTTTTACTCTATTAATGTCAGTAGACTCCCTCCTGATGAACAACAATGTGTTACTAGAATATGCAGGGGTGTAGGTTGTAGCCGTGTTGGTCTAAGAACATAGGCAGACAAGGTTCCTAGGGTGAATCTGATATCTTTTATTAGATAAATCTACATTTTCACTGACTACCTGTCTTGTATGCATACCAGCCCAGCCGCTGGCTTCTTTACTTTTCATTCCATCCAGGAAGAGCACACACCAACTGATGAAATTTCCTTAGCCTGATGAAGGGTTTTTGAACCCGAAACCTTGCTTAACAACTATTCTCCAACTATTTGGGTTGGTCTAATAAAAGATATCAGATTCACCCTAGGAACCTTGTCTGCCTTACTAGAATATGTTATTTTGGCTTTTGTAGGGGCAAGAATCAGACCTACACATTATAGCAAATAGTATATTATAGCTATGGCCCAATAGCTAGTTGACTAGGCAGTTTAATGAACTTACAGCTTTTAAAAAAGTAAACT
>NW_005842241.1:1748348-1766685 GCF_000455745.1 Alligator sinensis | reverse complement strand
TCCTGCTTTTACTCGCTGGCTAAAGTTTAATTTATCTGGATCTTAAAGGAAAATCAGTTGAGCTGTTTTTGAGTTATTGGAGTATGAGGTGAAATGGTGTGTTTCAAACACTAAGAAAATTATCCATAATCTTATTTGTAGTTGGTTAAATGGAACAAGACTGAATGGTTTTTCTTCAAGTATGTAATGGTAAGTCAGAAATAGGTCACTTGAATTTATGAGTTGCAAGGCTGATTAAATGGTCTACCAGTTAGCTATGGAAAATTGGAAAGTTTCAGCAGTTCATATTTTAGGTTGATTATGGTCCCATACTATTTTTTTTTAGCTTGAAAAAATGACTGATAATCATAAACAAAATGGGCAGAGTTCCATACAAAAGTGTATTCCCTCCTATCAAATTAAGAACATTGTTTAATGCAATTTCTACTCTAAGTTAATTTGTAGTCAAAGATTGAACAAAAAAGTTAAAATTAGATGTTGAGGGTACACATGCTTGCCACTACTAAAATCTGGAGAGCCTTGAAATATATATATATAGGGAGGGGGGAAAATATATATATATATATAGGAGGCTGAGTTAAATTATAAATTAGGAGCATCATTTACCTTTTTCTTCACTAACAGCATGGAAAAGCAGAAACAAAACTACTTCAACTTTATTCTATACCCCCTTTGCATCAGCCAACTTCAGTGCCAATGATCAGGGATCCTGGTTGTCTGTGATTTAAAAAAAATCCCCAATTTTCAGTTAAAAATGTAACCCCGAATCCACATTTTCCTATGATTAAAATGAAACACTGCTATACTTATATCTACATATTAGTGGTGTTTCATTTAAATCACAGAACATTTCGGATTTGGGGTTACTTTTTTAACTGAAAATTGGGGATTTTTTTAAATCAGAGAAAACCAGGATCCCTACTGATGACAACATACCTCAGTGAGCTTGCAGCATATCCTCCATACTAACATATGTATTATTACCGGCCTGAGTATAGCCTCTCCTTCAGTAGATTCCCTCTCTTGCATGCTAGCGAGAGATATTGGCTGCCGTTCCTTTTGCTCTTTGTTGCTACAGCAACATAAATGAGATGGAAAGCCAGCTCAGCAAGCTTGTCTGGGATTCCTTTGGCTGTGAGTAATAGATTGTTGTATATGCTCCACTCTGAATATTCTCCACCCTAAAACTAAAGCATAGCAAGAGAAAGGAAGCTCATGCATAATGCACTCAGCAGCTGCCACACTGGGAGCTGTAATAGTTGGCACAGTTTTAAGACTACTTGGAGCCAAACTAGCTGTGCTGATCCCTTCATGAGAAAGCTAGTTTGTCTTCTCCACAGACTGCAGGGGACACAGAACAGAAGAGCTGGTCCCCAAGATCTAGCTTGTGGTATCCTATGTTTATATTTCTTATATAAATATATTTTATGTACATAATAAAGTACCTACCTTTCCCCATGTAATCCCCTTATAGCAAGCAACAAGAACTTGACAATCATTAAGACATACAGGGCACGTCTACATGAGACACTACATTGCCATAGCAATACACTACGGCGACATAGCATTGGCAGGCAAAAACCATGATGCCGCAGCTATGTCACCATAGCAACATACTCCCTCAGTATAGCATGTTGCTATGGCACAGCAGTGGCTAAAAGTAACTGTGCGCTACATGGACTGCACAGTATGGGCTGTTATTGCACCATCATTTAGTACTAAAAAGAAGCACTAAATCATGGCACAGTAACAATAGTGCTGTAGGGGCATGTAGACACACCCACAATGATCATTCTAACAGCCTGTGACTCAAAATATCTTCTTAAATCTTGGAAATAATCCAAAACTGTCTGTGGGAAACAGGAATGTGTAGCTCCAACTAGCTGAAATTAATTAGTTGTAATAGTAGTACTGGCATCAACCTATATACTAGTAGCTTTAAGGAACTTTTAATTTGTTACATTCCTTATCTGTGTAACAAAAACTGAAATTGTGACCATCCTATCCTGATTAACAATGCTGGGCATTCAGTCCAAATACAGCTACTCTTTCTTTAAAGTCGTAATGACGTTCTTGAAAAACGTGACTTTAAGCAAAACGATGTTAAGCAAATCCAATTACCTCACAGTAGTTACTTACTAACAGGTGGTGACCAAACGATGTTATAAGCGAATATCCTGCAACTTTAAATGAGTATGTTTTCTAATAGATCAGCAATGTAATAACGAAACATCATTAACCAGGACGACATTAAGTGAGGAGTACCTGTAGCATTGTTTATATAGTGCTGCAGTCTGCTCAGAGCTAATGGTTGCATAAGTTTGCTTTTTGTCAGGCTGCTAAATCAGTCTCTTAGCATAGACATCATCTACTTCCTTGATCTGTCTGCCCACAATTTTGCTATCCTCTCCATTTCTGTATTTTCCCCCAAAATGGCCTGTGGTCCCGTATTATCTTTAGAAGGCCAGAATAAGAGGTACAGGATGCATGATACTAACACCGAGGTCTCAGGTTCAATCCTTCATTGGACTAGATGATTTCTTGAGGTCCCTTCCAGCCTTACTTCTCTATGATTCTGTATCCATTAGCATTAATTTTTTTATGATTTAGAATGGCAGCAAGGATGTATGCCTCTCTATTCTGATTTGTCAGAGACAAAAAGGGATGAAGCATTTCACTGACATGGGAGCTGTCCTACAGGACTCCTAAATTCCACAAGAGTGGACTTTAATTATGTGCACTTTATTTTTATCCATTAACTTTGTTTTATTTTTAATAAAGCAGCTTTGTATATCCTTGTTATGCTATTTAACATTTCTGTCCTTGTGACATTTTGTTACTATACTGAAGGAAAGCTGAATAGATCCAAGCTAGTGTAATCCAATAACAACCTTTGTCCTACCTAAAAGTTGTGTTTTTCCAGTCAGGTCAGCATTTAGTGTCTTTCCCTGAGTATTGTTGTGATGGTATCCAGAGAGTTAAAACTATTTTCTCCTGTCCTGTTTCTGAAACCTAGCTATTTTTTTAGTGAGAAGTTATTTACCTCAATTAAGCTTGTGTATGATTGCCTTTCTTTTGTTTATCACACTCCAAGCAGATACTGTCACTTGCTGTAACCATATTTGATGTCACATATTAATGGCTGAGGAAGTTTACACAAAACTCCCCAGTGGATGTGGGGAGACCAGTGGACATGGTGTACTTAGTTTTTAGCAAGGCTTTTGATACAGTCTCCCACAATATTGTCCCAAGCAGGCTAAGGAAGTATGAGCTTGATGAATGGACTGTAAGGTGGAAAGAAAACTGGATGGAACATTGGGCTCACAGAGTAGTAATCAATGGCTGGATGTCTAGCTGGCAGCTGGTATGAAGTGAAGTGCCCCAGGGGTTGGTCCCTGGGCCAGTTTTGTTCAATGTCTTCACCAATGACCTGGAAGACAGCATGGAGTGCACACTCATCAAGTTTGCAAATGACACCAAGGTGGGAGGAGAAGTAGATATGCTGGAGGGTAGGGCTAGGATTCAGAGTGACCTAGACAAATTGGAGGGTTGGGCAAAAAGAAATCACATGAGGTTCAACAAGGATAACTGCAAAATTCTGCACTTACGATGGAACAATCCCATGCACCGGTACAGGCTGGGGTCTGACTGGCTGGGCAGTGGCTCTGCAGAAAAGGACCTGGGGGTTACAGTGGACAGTAAGCTAAATATGAGCGAGCAGTATGCCCTTGTTGCCAAGAAGGCATATTGGGCTGAACTGGTATGTGTATTGCCAGTAGGTCAAGGGAAGTGATTATTCCCCTCTATTCAGCACTGGTGAGGCCACATCTGGAGTACTGGGTTCAGTTTTGGGGCCCCCACTACAGAAAGGATGTGGACAAATTGGGGAGAGTCCAGCGAAGGGTGACAAAATGGTGAGGGGCTGGGGCACATGACTTATGAGGAAAGACTGAGGGAACTGGGCTTATTTAGTCTAGAGAAGAGGAGACTGAGAGGGGACCTAATAGCAGCCTTCAGCTACTTGAAGGAGGGTTTGAAAGAGGATGAAGCTAAATTGTTCTCAGTGGTGAAGGATGACAAAACAAATAGCAACAGTCTCAAGTTGCAGCAATGGAAGTTTAGATATGATATTAGGAAGAATTTTCTCACTAGGAGGGTAGTAAAACAATGGAACACATTACCCAGAGAGGTGGTAGAATCTCCATCCTTGAAGATTTTCAAAACCCAGCTAGACAAAGCTTTGTCTGGGATGATTTAATTGGGGATGGTCCTGCTTTGAGCACAAGGCTGGACTAGACGACCTCTCGAGGTCCCTTCCAACCCTAGTTTTCTATGATTCTACGACTCAAAAGGACTCACACTACCTTCTGCGATGACATTGATCGTTGAGTGTTTACATTATGACATGAAGAACAATTCAGCTAGTTAGAAACTAACCTTATCTATTGCAGAAACACAGCTTACAATTAAAAAAAGATTGTCATCCTGCAAGCTGAAGAAAAATGGATAATTAGACTGTGTGTCCCACAAAGAAAGTGTTCAGAATTGTTATATGCTCATATATAGTGCTCACATACTGCTCAGTGCATGTCCTTGTACAGCATCTGATGAAATGACCTTGGGCTTACAACAGCTTATGCTATATGATTTAGTCTATCCTGCCTCATATATATCTTATTCCATATAGTTATATTTTCTTAAGTGTTATGTTTAGATTCTTATTTAGTTCCTTATTTACTTTAAAAAATCACTGATAAATGAACACTGAGAATTATAATGGGTGAACACTGGGATATAACAGGAAATTAAAGAAAAAGCTACTGCAGTACATTTGTTATTAATAATGAGCAGAATATAAAGTGCCTGAAAGTATTTTAGTATTCCAGGCAAACAATTAAAATTGGATAGGGACTTAGAACCCATTAAGAAACATGAGAGACTGATTAGACTGCTCAGCACCTTTTCCCCTCCAAGAGCATGCTTTTATTAAACTTTCTTTCTTATAAACCTCTCTCCTCATCTCCCGTCACAAGAAATGCAAAAGTAAACAAAAAAGTAGTTTTCTTCTCACATTTCATGAAGATATCAGTTATTTTCTAGAGCTAATGTATATATGTACACAACAGGATAGCAAAATACCCCTACTAATGGATTCATTAAGGTTGACCCAGTAATGACGATGAGATACTACAACCTAAAACTATGTCTCTTGACAAGTTTTATTTCAGAGCTAAAACATTTGTCTGGAGACTGTCTTTGCATATGAGGAATAAGTTGAATAGTAGTGTGCCCTACAAGTGACTGGATACTGGCCAAAAATAATAATTTGGAAGTTAAAAATTAAATTGTATGCATTATGAATGACACTATTTTTTTTGGTTTGTACCATGTTAATATTTTACAAATTGAGTTTTGCCAGAGATTATTTGTAGATTCTTATTGATTTTAATATTTAGTACATAAATCCGTAGCATACAATATATGCTCCATACCAAATATTTTATAAGTTTAAATAATTGTACCTTTCAATTACTGCTCTAAAACAATAGTTACAACTGAAAGATATTCTAGTCTAAAGGCTTTGTGCTGTCCTCTCTCAGCGGCTTGTGGTCTCAATCTGTTTCGCATCATGAAGTCCACCTTCACAGCTGACACTAATAAATATTCTCAATTGCATCTGAGCAGGGAGGCCAACTACTGACTGAAAACTCATCCATCTTTACAGCTGTAGAAATGGTTCTCTTTTGAACTGATGTACAACAGCATGGCAGGGTGAGGGAAACTTGCATTGCTGTTGCTACCACTGTTAGACCAGACCTTGTGGGTATACTGGCCACATGTAATATTCTCAACTCTGAGGCTTGGTACAGACATTAAAAAAGCCTGAGGCAGAATGGATCAAATCTTTGTGGGTTTCTCTATGCTGCAAAGATTGGATCGGGAGCAAACAGAACACATTTTTGCCCTTTGTGGGAGGGGGCGTGCAGATGCCTGTACTGTCTGAGACCAACAGGCTGGGGCTGCTCTGGCACATCTCCCAGTGTATGGGAGACTACTGAGGGCAGCCAAATGCAGCTCAGCAGGGGGCATCCCTGATTGGCTGGTGCCTCTACCCCCTGCTGTCAGCTGCAGGGAGGGGAGAAGCCAGCACAGAATCTCCCCCCAGCCCCTCTCCCCTGCCAGAAGGCAACAGCGGCAAAGCGGGGAAGTAGAGACCCCCACCAGGCAGCACCAGCCCCAACAGACTCATCTAGAACAGCTGTAGGGGACTTCGTGGCAGGGGCTTCCCCTCTCCCCTGTTGCCTGGCCAAGTGTGCCTTTTGTCCCCAGCTCTGCCCCCTCCAGCTGTCAGCAGGGGGGCAGGGAGGAGGGGAAAGCAGAGGCCCCCACCATATGGACCTGACCCCCCCAGACCCAGCCAAAACAGCTGGGGAAGCTGTGCAGTGGGGGTCTCTGCATCACTACCTCCTCCCCTCTGCAACTGACAGCAGCCAGGGGCAGGGCTGGGGAGGGAAGCCAGGCTGGGCCAGGCAGCAGAGGAAGCCCTCACTGTGCAGCCCCCCCCAGTCTGTGCTGGCTGGGAGGGTGGGGACTGGGGCAGCAGCCTCCACACTCCCCCACTCTCTGCTTGGCCCAGCTGACAGGTGTAGACAGGACACAGGGCTGGGGAGCAGAGGCTTTGCTGCCTCAGCTCAGTGACAGCCTGGTGGCAAGGCTCGCCCAGCACTCAGTCAGAGCAGAGGAGCGTGGCCAGAGGCTAGCCCACCCACTGTGCAAGGGGGAGGTAGCGGGGCCCACAAAGGAACCTGGGATGCTGAGGGACTGCGACCTAACTTGAGTCAGGAGAGGATCTGATAGAGAAGTTTGATAGACCAGGCTAACCTAAATTGATTACATCTGACACTACATCCATCCAGGTCTATCTTAGACTGAGCCATTTTTAAACTGGTCTCTGCACTGAACTTCTCTTCTGTTACAGGTTTAGACTGGTTTCTGATCACTTATGTGTAATGTCTGTACCTAGCCTAAGAGTTAAAAATCCAAGAGTCATAGCCTCAAAATTGAGGGAGTAACCTAGAAAAATGCAGTTTTTCTAAAGAAAACAATTTAAGCATTTTGGTTTGTCTTCTTGTTTTCTAGTTCTTTCATGTCATCTACCACAATGCATGTGACAACTACCAGGTGAAAATTCAGCCTTCAATGTATGCATAAAAATGGAAGCCCGCCCCTTCAATCTGATTTTCATATCTCCTTCTCCTTCCTACTCACCAGCTTTGCACTCCCCTAATAAGTTTCTGCAGCTCCTGCTCTTCCCTGGCATGCTCCAGCAATTCTACTTTCCCAAATACCTACGTCCCCTTGCAGACTTGCACAATCCTCATTTATGCCTAGAAAGCTCCTGAAATCTCTCACTGCTTTCATAGATCTCATAGACATTAGGGCTGGAAGGGACCTCGCAACATCATTGGGTCCAGCCCCCTGCCCAAGGGGCAGGAAGTCAGCTAGGGTCAAAGGATCCCAGCAAGATAAGCATCCAAATGTTTCTTAAAAGAGTCCAGAGTAGGTGCTTCTGGACTTCTGGAAGCAAGCAGAAATCTTCTTCTTCACCTGTACCATTTTGCCTGCAGAACGGATATGGAACCCTAGCAACAGAAGGGGAGGAGCATGTTCCACTGATGGAGAAGGACAGGACAGGCCTCCCCAAGGTTGGAAGGGTTGAAACCACTGCCACCAAGAAGCAATGGGTGGTGGTGGTTGAACACTCCCTTTTGAGGGGGGCGGAGGCATCCATCTGCTGGCCTGACCTGTTGGGCAGATCAAAAATGACTACAGGGCTCTGGGTGCAAGGGTGAAGGGAATAGGGGCACAGGTAGTGTCCGCCTCAATTCTTCCAGTCAAGGGGAAGGGCCCGGGTAGAAACGGATGCATCCTGCAGATCAGTGCAAGGCCAGCAGAGCTATGGTTTCTTTGACCACAGGATGTTGTTCCAAAAAGGAGGATTGCTAGGAAGAGGTGGGATTCACCTGATAATGAAGAGCATCTTTACGGACAGGCTCACTAACCTAGTGAGGAGGACTTTAAACTAGGTTCTCTGGGAGATGGAAACTGAAGCCCTTGGGTAAGTGGGAAAGTGGGTGATCTGGAGGAAGTGCAAGCAGGAGGGGGAAATCCTGAGAAAGTAAGACAATCAGCTAGCTACCTCAGGTGTCTACATGAATGCACAGAGCCTGGGAAACAAGCAGGAAGAACTGGAAGTCCTCGCACACTCAAGGAAATGAACCTGTGTTGGTTGCCCCTAAGAATAAACTCCCCTGCTGGCCCCTCGCAGATGTGCTCCTGGATAATTTTCTCAAAGAGCTTCCCCAGGACTGAGGTAAGACTAACGGGCCTATATTTACCTGGGTCCTCTTTCCTCCCTTTTTTGAAAATGGGGACCGCATTCCCCGGTGCCAGGTGCTGACGCCAGGCGGAGTCCTCCAGCCCCACATCCATATAAGGGCTTCCTGCTCCCCATATATGGCCATGTACATCAGCGGTGGGGTGGGCTGTGGCCGGTAGGACCCGATATATAGGGGCCGTTGTGGGTGGGCGGGAGCCATGTACACTGGTTATAGCTAGTAGCTTAATTCAATGAACATATTTCTCAAATAACAAATCTGACCTCTGGTGAAATGTATGTGTAACTGTAGTTACATTTCAGGGATAAAGTGAAAGGTCTTTAAAAAAAATCAGAATGTTCAAGGTTCTGCTTTGTGGGTTAGATATTATCAGTTCCAGCAGAAGATATTTAGGCTCTGGCTGCTAAATAAGGAAAAGCTTTTTAAAATATTGATATTTATGATTTTGAATGTTGTAATATAAGTTGTTTATTTGTAGCAGGTTAATGATTTGAAAATGTAATCAGTTGGCATGTCAAATTCTTTAAAAAAATTTGGTTCACTTTTGAAATTATACTATTGCATCTTCCTAGCTGTCCTGATCCCAAACTCAGCATGACTGCCTTACTCAGAGTTACCCAACTGATGGTCATGATTTCCTCAGAATTTGTATTCTTTTAAGTGTTTTGTTCTTCTTTGATCCTAATTCACAAATAGATGGTTCTAACAATAAAAAAGCAAGCAGTGACTTACTAATCTTGTCCACTTGATAGTCTGTGCAACTTCAATTTTAAGATTTTATTTTTAAATAAAGTTGGAAAACAATCACCAAACATTAATTTCCAAATTAAAAAAAATCCTTTTGAATATGAAGAAAAATGACTACAGGTGCTGAGCATCTCATGATACCAGGCAGATGGAGGCGGGATGGTTCCCTAACCCTCTGGAAAAAAGTCTGTACCAATTTCCATCGTTACAGAAATGAAGAAGTGACGTTGACTGATCAAAGCCTGAAGGAAACAGGAATCTGGAAATACCCTTTGCCATTTCTGAATATATAACCAGATGTTGCCTTTAGTGGAAGAAGTCAAAATACTTTATTTGCTCTGCTGCCAATATAGGAAGAGAGAGGGCTAGATCCCATAAAGCAGAAAGACACTTGAAGCAGAGCTTAGACACAATTGTCTGAACCTGTGGTCCAAAATTATTCTGTTCAGCAGCCACCTAACTCTAGAGGTACCTTTCTGTTTGACCTTAAAGTTCTGTAACCACATGAAATTCAGCTTGTGTGCATACTCAGAACTGCCCCAACCTAAACAGGTCTGCATGCAGGGCTGCATGAACCCATTCAAATTATCTGGGAAAATCCTCCCAGGTTTGTTTTTGTGGTAGGAAAAAATTACTCAGAGCCATATGCCACCCAAATTCTGAGGCCCTGAAGAGTGGAGAGCTTGCAGTATTGACACTGTGTGAGGGGACGATGTGGGAACCTATGCACATATCTCAGTATGCTCTGCAGGCTCCCTTAGTCTGCCTGGCAGCAGAGGGTAGCAGTGCATAGGTCAGCACTGATTGACTAACCCATACTGCCTCTGGTTAGTCCGCTTTGTCAGCATGTACAGACATTCACTCTCCTAGGAGAAACTCTCCTGAAACTGATTTAACCCTGGTTGTTCCCAAGTTGTTTTTCTCCTGGAGCAACCATTTTTACTCTGGGAGAAAAATCCTGAACGTCTGTATATTTGTGGTTTCTCCTGAGAGAGTGGTGACTTGAATGACTGTATGTGACAGGGGACAAACTCAAGGCCAGATCACAAGTCAGCCCCCCCACCTGCCTAGGGCAGTCTACCCTAACTCACCTGCTACAACTTGAATGTTTACAAATATAATAAGCAGGAAGCTGCCCCCTCACTACCCCAATGCCAGGGGGTGCTATCCACAGCTCTGAACCTTTCCTACACTGTGGCCCATGCCTCACAGATGGCATCCAGATCAATAGTGTTCCCCAGTCTGAGGCCGGGGCAAATTCAGTCCACCATTGGGCTCCATTCATGCTCACACTCACTCCACCCCCCTTCTCACAGCGGCCTCTTGCATACTGCCCATTACTAGGCCACACTCCACTGCCCTTGCTCCCCTTCAGCGACCCCTTTTGGGCCATCAGGCTTTGTTACTTTCACTCTGGTAGGACACACGCAGCCCTTCAGTTCCCTTGAGGTTCCTGTACTCTATGTGACCTGGCTTTATGCCAAATACCAGGCTGACTCCGCCCCAAGCCCCTCACCAGTCCCCTTGACTCTGCTCTCACCCATGAGGGTTGGCCTATGTACTGTCTTTCAGGCTACCCTCACTGCCATACTCAGTACCCCCTGGTTGACTCTACACATAGTCCTTCAAGTGTCCCTTTTGCAACCTACTCTGTGTGGGCCCTCACAATAACCTTTCACCACAACACTGCCCCCTTTGGTGCCTCTGGGACCCTTTGTCCCTGCTGGGTTCAGGTGCCTACTAATGGGTGCACCTGGCCCCACTGCTCCCACAGCTTTTAACAATTACCCATCAGATGGGGGGGGGCAGGACTAAGGCACCCCTATCCACATTTCACTGGGAGGGGTACCTGGTCTCATGAGTGACTGGTGCCTCCTGAATCTGGGGGGATACCCACAGAAGGAGCCAACAGTGTCAGTGATGGGGACGGGGAGCACCTGCAGAAGCCATCAAGAGTGTTGGCGGCGGTCCTGTCGGGGGGGGCACGTGCACCCCCTACCAGTTGCCTATGCCTGGTCTGGTATTTCTTGGGGGCTATCCCACCACAGACAGCTCCACTAGACCCTGCTTACCCAGCAGGGTGCAGTTTTAGGTCATGCCCAGGACCAAGAGCCTCCTAGCCATCCCCATGGATCCTGCCCTTATCTCCAAGATGTTCTTGAGCCATAGCTCAGCTGCCTGATGTTTCACGCTTGGCGGCTGGCAGTAAATTGCTTCCTCACCCTATAAAAACTGGGTCTGAAAATGGCCACCCTAATCAGGCACCTGCTGGTTGCCTGCCTCCAGCCCTTAAAGTGGCAGGCACTAAAGGTGCACTGCCACACTGTATGAGGCCCAAGTCATGCTAAGCCATCAGGTTGTGAAAGCTAGGCACTCCTCCACCAAGGTCCCCTAAGCTCATGCCCATATCCCTAACCTATAACAGGTGACACTAACAAAACATACGGCTTCCCTTCCCCCCCGCCCGTGCCCTATCTCCCAAACTAGAAGTGCTCTAATCACATGCATTCAGCAGTACACCTGGGCTGTTAGCTCTGCCTCCCAGTCAGTTCAGTCATTAGTAGATACCTGGTGGTACAGGCTAGAAAGTCTAAGGTAGTGAATACAATATGAGCCATATTACTGCCTTGTGCGATGCTGATTGCAGAAATCAGCCTGCTATAATTATGCTAGATTTGAGCAGATTGTGGCTAATATTGGAATGGGGTAAAGCATATTTGTTTTCTTTATTTCAGCCTTTTGCCTACTTTGGATACAGTATGCCTATGTCCTTTTTAAGAATAATTTGCATTTTTATAGAATGGCCTGTAAACATCTGTATGTGAATTAATAACAAACCCATAGAACAAATGGCAACTGTCAGAGAGAGCAAACTTTGCTCGACTAGCTAGAGTTTTACTCCATCACAGAAAAAAAGAAAAAAGACCACTTGCTTCTCAGTGGGCACATCTACACATTGCCATACAGCGCCAATGCTATAGCGCCATGCTTTTGTACTTCCTTTTGGAGTACTAAATTACAGGGACCGCAGTGTAGGTGGTTACTCAGCTGTGTGCACAGCCCATAGTTAAGTTTCACCATAGTGGCACACTATACCCAGACAACATGTTACTATGGCGACATAGCTGGTGATCACATGTAGACATACGTGATTGCTACATCACCATGTTGCCATAGGGCAACATGTAGACACACCCAGTGGTTCTACCGTTAATAGATTATATGTTTATTGAGACCAGTCAAAGACGCCCTTTTACACTGAGAATACGTGTAGCTGTTCACTGCTTTCTCTTAACCCAGCCAGTGCAATCACAGTTTTATTCACCGTGTGATATTCTACCTGACTGTTGAAGAAATGTAAGAAATAAAGTCAGGTCTGTTTGAATAATTTTTGATGAGCCCCAGACATCTCTTGGGTATGGTTCCTTCTCCGATGATTTTAAGTGTAACAGTGTTACATGTTACATGAAGGGTGGGTAGTTATTTGGCTGGCAGGCCACTTAATGAGTTTTGATGACCTGTCAAGGACCACATCTTTCTCTCTCCATCTCTCCCCGTACCTCCCTTCTGGGGCTGCTAGCAGCACAGAAGCCTGAACCCACCCACAACTGTAGCATTCCCTGTCCCCTACACACACACTCTGAGCCCCAACCTGGAAGCTGCCAGCCACATCTGGGCAGCTGTGGACATGGCTAGGTGCTGCTAGGGCCAGACTTGGAGTGGGAGGAGGGGCTTGCTATAGTTGCAGGTGGGTTCATGCTTCCACTTCCATGCTGGTGGGAGCCCTGGCCCAGAGAGCAAAAAAGCGAGAGTGAACCCAGCTGTCCAGCACCACATGGCTACCGCCCATCTATGAGCTAGGTCCAATCAGTTGGTGAGCCAGAGCCTCCATCCACCCATGGGCCAGATTCAATCAGTTGGGGGTTCAGATTAAGCCTGTGGGCTGTATTTTGCCTACCCCTGTGTTACACTTAGCACTGGGTTAGCTTAATTTTTTTGACATTTTTTCTACTAGATAACAAGACTTCTTTTTATAACATTATCTAAGGGCTTTGCTTTATTAGGAATCATAGAACAATACCTCCTCACAATGTTACTGGAGCCTTTGAACCATAGTACGTTTTTTTCCCAAAATACAGAAGTTCTGTATTCTTTAGTACCACTAGTGATTTATCCATGAACTATTCTTAATGATTAGCTAGTTTTTGCCCTCATGATGTATGATAATCCTCAGAAAACAAAATCTGAGCCATTATCCCTTTGCTTAATCAAATTCGATGACACTATCTCTGTAACTTTCTTATCTGCATACTCCTCTGCCACCTAGTGATGGGAGAGGGTACTTAACCCCTTTTGGTGACTACATGGGTAAAACTAAAATTGCTCTGGAAGAGTTTTAACTGAAAGCTACAACGGTGACATATATTGGCCTGCCTGTTTGACTGAGAAAGACAGATAGAGAAGCTGTCCTGCACAAAGTAACATACATAATAAGAACTTAAATTAAAATGTATTTAGAGGTCTTCCTATGCCTGCCTTCCTGTGATCACAGACTGGAATGTCTTGCATTTGAAAACTTGTCTAACTTTATCCCAACTACAAAGCTGGTCCAATAAAAGATATCATCCTAAGAAATCCATTCTTCTCACATTTAGAAGTCTTTGACACTCTTATTATTATTTACACCGCAGCCATATTTGAATGGATGTGGTATAAACATGAAGCAGAAATGCTGGATACTCAGCTCCCATTGATGTAGAGACCAACTCCCAGCACTTGGCAAAGGATTACTTGGTCTAAGCAACAATACTGATTAGACCCAGGCATTTTCATAGTATTTCTTTTTGATCATAGGAAGAGTCATTATAACATGAGTTTGGAGGAGGGTGGGTGGACAGCAGAGGAATATTTTTTAATATATTAGGACACATTAATCTTTGATGGAAATGAGAGGGGACAATCTGGTGATTAAAAAAGCAAACTAATCTGAGGTCACCTGACTCTACCTCCAGTCAGGTTCTAATTGGATAGGGATTCTTAATAGAATTTTTGCTTTTTGATTCATCCAGTTGAGGGTTCTCAAGCTTCTAAGACTCAAGGCACTGTTCTGAAAAGGCCAGCTTTTACTTTTCACTCATCTTTTGACTACAAAAAATTTTTTTTTTAAATAAAGCAATTTTTTTTTTGCAAAGAATTCAGGAAGTCTATAACAGATCAGAGTGTTTTTGACACTGATTCTTATTTGAAATCTCTAGGTTTATCTTGTGAATCACATGTAGGTGTTTGCACAACTAACAGTGCCAATATTGTGTGGCAAAAGGATCTCAAGGCACCCAGGTTAAAAATCAGTGGTCGAGCTAAACAAAGTTTTATCATTTTGCAGCACTAACATTTCCCTCCTCCTATGATTCTAGATCACATGCTATTATCGAAATGCCCCAAAACTTCAGTTGACCAATACATGACAAGTACATTCTGACGGTTACAACTTGTATAGGAGAAACGGTGTGGGGAAGAGGGCTAGGGTGTTGCATTCTACGTCAAGGATCAGCTCACCGCCCTGCAGATTGAGTTTCCAAACCAGGAAGGGCATCTTGAGACCCTCTGGGTCAAGATACAAGGAGAACATGGGGAGGGTGACTTACTTGTAGGAGTCTACTATAGACCTCCCCACCAAGAGGAAGACATAGATCGGAAATTCAATAGGGAACTGGTCGAAGCCATGTGCTCCCAATGCATGATCATCATGGGGGACTTCAACTTCCCTGACATCTCTTGGGCTGAGCACACAGCCAAATCTGACAGGTCGTGTAGCTTTTTCTTGTGCATCAATGACCTCTACTTAACCCAGGAGGTCTATGGGTTGACTAGGGGAGAGGCATTGCTTGATCTGGTCCTGGCCAAAGGGGAGGACCTGGCAAGTGATCTGCAGTACAAGGGGAAGCTTGGTGACAGCAACCATGAATTGGTCACCATCTTAGTTCACTGAAGAGCAGGCAAACCCCTCAGTAAAACAGAAGTCCTTAACTTTGGGAAGGCTGACTTTTGCAAACTGAGAGAATTGGTCAGTCAGGCAATTAGAGGCCATACCCCACCCAGAAAAGGGAGTACGTGAGGAATGGTCATCTCTCAAAAACATAATCCTTGAAGCACAGGGCAAAGCCATACAATCTTGCAAGAAATGCAGTCAATGGGCAAGGAAGCCCCCATGGAACAAAGAACTCGTGGACCTCATTAAGCTCAAAAGAGTAGCCTACACCAGCTGGAAAACAGGAAGCATTACCAAAGAGGATTACTCTGCACTCATCCACACCTGTAGAGAGCGGTCGAGCAAAGCCAAGGCACAAACCGAACTTAGGCTAGCTACGGGAATCAAGGACATCAAAAAGTCCTTCTTCAGATACGTGGGAAGTCAGAAAAAGAACAAGGATAGCATTGGGCCGAGAGATCCAACAGGGCAACTGGCATCCAATGCCCAAGAAAGGGCCAATCTCCTAAAGGACTTTTTTGTATTGGTTTTTCACCCTCCCAGGAGGATCACACCATCACGAATGGCACAAACCAATCCGGGAGCGGGTAACGGGCCTAAAAATCGATGTGGATCAGGTGAGGGAACACCTTGAGAAACTGGACATTCACAAGTCTGTGGGCCCAGATGGAATGTACCCAAGAGTCTTGAAGGAGCTCGCAGACATCATTTCATCCCCCTTAGCAGAGATATTTGAAAAATCATGCAGCTTGGGCAAGCTCCCGGATGACTAGAAAAGAGCCAACATGGTCCCCATCTACAAGAAAGGGAGGAGGGATGACCCGGGGAACTATAGACCAATCAATCTTACATGCATCCCTGGAAAAATCTTCAAGAAAATTGTCAAGGGATCCATGAACAGCAGACTGGCAGAAGGCAAGCTTTGAATGCCAGCCAACATGGCTTTGTGACTAGCAGGTCTTGCCTGACCAACCTCATTTCCTTCTGTGACCAGGTAACATTTGCCCTGGACAAGGGAGATGATATGGACGTCATATATCCAGACTCTAAGAAGGCCTTTGACCTAGTTCCCCATGATGTTCTCATGGTTAAGCTGGGGAACTGTGGCCTTGATCATCATACGGTCCGACGGCTAGGCAACTGGCTATGGAGTTGAACCCAAAGAGTACTAGTTGAAGGGAGCAATTTAATGTGGCACAGGGTGACCAATGGAGTTCTCCAGGGCTCGGTACTTGGGCTGATACTCTTTTAACATCTAATCATCTGGATTCAGGAGTCAGATGTGAACTGGCCAAGTTCCAAAGATGGGAGAGGGCGGTCACACCACAGGACAGGCTATAGGCTGACTTGGACACACTCTCAAGGTGGGCTGACCAAAACCTGAGGGCCTTCAATGCAGAGAAGTATAAGGTGCTGCACCTCGGTAGGAAGAACCCCCAGCATACTTACAGGCTCGGCTGTACTATGTTTGCTAGCACCATGACCGAAAGGGACTTGGGGGTCTTGATTGACCACAAGATGCATATGAGCCACCAATGTGATGCTGTGGCTGGCAAAGCTAACCAAACTCAGGCATGCATCCACTGATGCATCTCAAGCAAAACCAAGGAAGTCATTCTTTTGCTTTACTCAGCCCTGGTGAGACCGCCAGGATGTGAAGAAGCTTGAGAACATCCGGAGGAGAGCCACTTGTATGACTCAAGGCCTGGAGGGAAGGCCATACGAAGAGAGGCTGAGGGAGTTGGGACTCTTCAGTCTGGAGAACAGAAGGCTTAGGAGGGACTTGGTGGCAGCCTACAGTTACATAAGAGTGGTAACACCAGGACCTGGGAGAACACCTGTTCACCAGAGGTCCCCAAGGAATACCAAGGTCTAATGGCCATAAACTCCAGGAAGGCTGATTTAGATGAGACATAAGAAAAAAAAATTATTTACAGTGCGTGTCCAGGGTCTGGAACAAAATCCCCCCGGAGGTGGTCCTTCAAAAAACAGGTGGCTACATTTCTTGCTGGGATCACTTGCTCCCAGCTGACTTCCTGCCTATGGTGGGTGGGGCTGGACCCAATGATCTCATGAGGTCCCTTCCAGCCCCTAATGTCTATGAAGTATATGAATTCAGTCCAGTCTGTGATGAAAGCCATAAATCACATGTAGTCACTATTCATGGGGAAGGTTTGCACGTCTCATCCTTCTGTTTCCATGTGGCCTGGAAAAAATGTTCTTCCAGATTCTTACACTGGTAATTCCAAAGCACTGTAATATTAATCCAATGAATTTCATTGATAATATTGATATACAAGTCACAAACATGGCTTATGTAAAATAAAATATAGTTATGAGTTAATTTAATTTTAGTACACCAATTAAAACAGAAGCACCATATTTATCTGTTCCATTTTTCAGAGAAGTAAGTGCACATGCATACACACACTTTCAATAACAGAAACTAGAGTGGGTAAAAAGCAAATATGCATGTTTCATAAGGAAAGTAAGAAAATGGAGTTTAAGTGATGGGAGCCCAAGAAGGGTAGCTGTGCCTTAAGGAAACGATCCTTCGGGCACAAAGCGAGATGATCCCCATGAGAGGTAAAAGAGGGAAAGGGGCCAGGAGGCTTCCCTGGCTGACAACAGAAATCCAGGGCAGCCTAAGGGCCAAAAGGGGAGCACATAAAAAGTGGATACAGGGAGAGATCACCAAAGATGAATATACCTCCTCTGCTCGTGCTTGTAGGGAGGCAGTTAGACGGGCCAAAGCTACCATGGAGCTGAGGATGGCATCCCAAGTAAAGGACAACAAGAAATTGTTTTTTAGATATATAGGGAGTAAAAGGAAGGCCCAGGGAGGAATAGGATCCCTACTAAATGGGCAGAAGCAACTGGTGATGGACAGGGGGGACAAGGCTGAACTCCTCAATGAGTTCTTTGCCTCAGCGTTCCTAAGCGAGGGGCACGACAAGTCTCTCACTGGGATTGTAGAGAGGCAGCAGCAAGGTGCCAGACTTCCATGCGTAGACCCCGAGATGGTGCAGTCTCACTTGGAAGAACTGGATGCCTTTAAGTCGGCAGGCCCGGATGAGCTCCATCCGAGGGTGCTGAAGGCACTGGCCGACATCATTGCAGAGCCACTGGCGGGAATATTCAAATGCTCGTGGCGCACGGGCCAAGTCCCGGAGGACTGGAAAAGGGCCAATGTGGTCCCCAT
>NW_005842241.1:1742217-1747179 GCF_000455745.1 Alligator sinensis | reverse complement strand
CTCTTTCCTGCCTATGCAGGGGGTCGGACTCGATGATCTATTGAGGTCCCTTCCGACCCTAACATCTATGAATGTATGTATAGGTCTGGTATTCATATGTTGTAAAAGATTTTGAAAGTTAAAGTGATTTGAATGCTGGAGAAAATGCCGTAGAAGTAAGAGGTTTAAAGAGCTCGTTCTATTCAGCATATCAAGAAAAGACTGAAAGGTGACTTGATGATAATATAGAAGTACTACCCCTGGGAGAAAATACCAGGTATTAGAAGTACTCTACTCTAGTTGAGAAAAGTTACAGTTAGAAGCAATGACTGGGTAATGAAGCAAGAAAAAGCAACTTGGAAATAAAGCTCCAACAGCAAAACTGGGGTTAGATCGAGCTATGTTGTCTGCCTAGATACTTCCTGTTCCAATTCAGGGGTTTTTATGGAGGAAGAAGGGGCACCAGAATGGCTGGCCAGGGTCAGTTGATAGGGAGTAGGCAGAGGTCATCATGGAGGTTTCAGGCCAGCCTTGACACCTAGCTGTGGGGTGGTAGGCCCAAATGAGTAGCTATGCTGAAGCCCCCTGGTTCATGGCTATGTCCTAACACTATATGCACTTATCTACTTGGTACTTTAAGTTAAAAAGAAATAAATAGGCTGCATGTGAGTGCTACAATTGTAAAGGACTACTAAGCACTTGGATGATGCTGTCCTTGCTTGTATTGGTAAATGAGGAATCAGTTAAGACATCTTGGCTAATCCATTACAAGTAATGTCAGCAAGAGGATTCCAAGAGTCCCTGACAAATGCACAATAGCACATGAACGTGCACAATGTGATGCTGGACTGCTTTATCCAAAACAATTACAGCAGTGTTTCTCAACCCATGGTTTGCAACCCAAGTGGATTGTAAGAATAGGAAAGGGTTGTGAACAAATGTTATAAGTGGATTAAACTTTAGAAGTGGATTCTCTTTTTTTTGTTTTTTTTTTTGTTTTTTTTTAAATGAAGAGGAAGTCATGAGAAACTAATTTTCCTTTGCAAGCTGTCAGTTCCAGCCTGAAAGGGGTGCTTGCCCCCCCACCCCCATGTTCTACACCCCTCCCCTTGCCCCATACACTGTGGGGGTTGTGGCCTGGGGGAGGTAGGTAGCAGGTCAGGAGTCCTGGATCAGGACTGGCCAATGTTTACAAATGGGTCCTGGTACAAAAAAAAAAAAAAAGATCAAAAACCACCGGATTAGATGACCGTAGAGGAGAACAAGCTCACTTTTTGCCACGATACAGAAGTCATCCCCACACAAAATGGGGTCTCAAGCTCTTTAGTGTCAATCAAATCTCATTTCTGCTTTCAAAAGAAACTCAAGCTGCAATATTTTGTTGCAAGAAATTTTATTTCAGATGCCATACTCCTTTATTTGTCTTCTTGTTGGTGGTCACCTCAGTTTAAAAGCAGTGGATGGCTAGCATGCATGTGGGGAACAAAAGGGTTGGACTGTAATACTAACTGGTAACATACAACATTTACAGCATTTTATTTTGAAAGACTATGAATACAATGAATCTACATGTTTTGCATCTGTTATTTGTTGGGCACCATAAAAAAATTTCTAAACTCATCTGACCTGCTGCTCTGGAGTAACAGTGGGGCTACAAGGCCCATGCAGGCACTTTGGTTTTTATTAATATTTCCTGAGAATACTTGCCCCTCTTACAACATTAAAATACAGTATAAAAATAATGCATCTTTTCATAGGATCTCTTCAAACACTGTTAAGAATAAAAGTTCCTATATTTTGTTCTTTGGGATTTAAACCACTGGTTCATTTTTAAAGTGCAAATTCTGCTGGGAACAAGTTTCTGGAGATTTCTCAGGGTACTGTGCTCTGCACAAGACTGAGCTTCTGATCTTGCTCCTAAGGAAGGCCTGTATTTTATGTGAGAAGCTCATTCTTGACCCCACCCTCCCCAAACCATGAAAGAAACCATCTAAATGATGGTTGGCAATATCCCATTCCTCTTACTATAGCTGCAGTTCACAGAATGCCAGAGCTTCCATCATTCAGCTTTACATTTCTGTCTGAGAGACTTTTGCAATAACATCTCCATTTTCATAAGCAGTTCCTTCTTTTCCCATCTCCATCTCTTTCTTTTTCTTCTTCTCTTCCTCATCAAGTTGGGCTTCAACCTCAGCAGGATCCACATAGGTATAGAAATATGCCATGATGGCAAAAATAATACAAACTGCCAATAGCAAAGCAGCAAACAGCACATATTCTGCCCACTGTAGAGAAACAAGTGTTAAAAAAGTTAACGTCTATAGAGAACTATACTATTTTACTCTTCACAAGCAGACTTAATAAATCAGTTCTAACAATGGAAGATATTTATGTATGTTTTATATGCATTACATATACTTGCTTCCTTTTAAACTAATTCAGGCATTTCTGCTTATGACCAGTAAAACAGCTTATTTCCCATTAGAAACATACGTGCATGCACACAGAGAACAACAAAATTATCCGATTACTGCCCAAGTTAAGGTCTATCCATTTTAGAAGTCCAAACTAAACTACCCAAGGCTAAAAACGGATTTGGATTGCTCCTGGGACAAAGCCTTTTTTTCCTGAGGTCCTAGAGACATACAAGCCCATTGTCCCACTTTAAGTACCTGTGAAGTATCCAAGATAAAAGTTTTTTTTTTTCCCCCAGGGCAAAATCGGGGCTAGTTTGAATCAAATGTCATTAAATTGAGTGTGTAAGTAAGTTGAGTATGTGACTGACCGTCTCGGCACCTGCTTTGATGCAAGTCAAAGCCCAAGACAATCACACTTGGAATAAACCCAAAGTCTATTTTTACCTTAAACATACATTTATGAAGAAAAAATTAGATTCAAGTGACTGAAATATGGAGAAGATTCTGAAGTGACCTCTTTCAGGTAATGTCAGAGTGATACCGATTGCTGGAGGAATAACTGACCAGCTCCATCTAGAAAGAAGGACTTAGCCTAGATGGAGTTACCTAGGGCATCATCCTACTTCAATGGAGGTCAACCGCAAATTCAGCTAAGTTTCAGTAACAGGACTGAATAGTGAGTGAAACTGAAACCCTCAGTCACTTAAGCCTTCTCAGAAGGGCCTTAAAATCAACTATAGTTTTGTCTTGCTACTTAGCCCTAACCAGGGTCAAGAATGCCACAACGGCCTGCATTCAGTGTCACAATGGCTCCTCCTTTCTTCTCAACTGCAACCCTTCTGATCAACATGGCTAGTTTCTGAAGGCATCTAGATCTGTTGGGCTAGTAGAACAGGAGGTCTTAAACGAGGCTTGAGCTTTAAAAAAGTCAGAAGCCAGAATGTGAATCTACAAGGCTGAGATCCATGAAGAGGTGGAAGCACTTCAGAATGCGTTTAATGGGCTGGCCTGATAGGACAAAGACAGGCCAGCCCAGCCCAATACCTCTAACCTTTGTACTAATCTCACTATCAGTAGTCATTTCTGTTGTAGGTTCCTAAAAGGACTGCTATTATAAAAGGAGAACTTAATTAAACAGGAGTCATGAGCAGGGATCTGGGTTTTCCATTTTCCATGGACAAAATGAAGAAAGCCATGGATTCCCCATTAAAAAACAAAAAACCAATCGGAGAAAAAGCAGATTTTTTTTTTTTTTTTTTTTTAAGCAGAGAAATCTGTGGATTCTCCACTTCTGCAAAGAGCTCTTGCAGGCTGGCACAGCTCCAGCCTGAAAGAGCCAATTGCAAAAAGGGCAGAAAACCCCCAGCCATGGCCAGAGGGGGAGGGAGAGAGGGGAGAGGGCGGGACCTAAGCCTCTGAGGCAACCAAGGCTATGCTCAGGCTCAGACTCACCCTTCGCCCCTGCAGCATAGAGGCAAGTGGGGCAGGGCTGGGGAAGATGGTTTGGGGGTGTTGCTGGCCCCAGGCAGCACACTGCAGCTGGGAGCAAGGCCAGGGTGCCCCTCTGCAGGGGGCTTTGCAGGCAAGAGATGCAGGGTGACAGCTCCATGGCCGACTCTGCAGCCACAGCAAATGATGATGGAGGGGCGGGGGGGCAAATAGCTTGGGCTCACGTGCAGCAGCTGGAGCTGCTGCTTACCTGGTGACAGCTGCTGCCTACAAAAAAAGGCTCCTGCTGCTGCCGCCATGGAGCTGTGCAGCCGGCCACTAGCCGGCAGTGTGGTGGTGGCCAGGTGGCACGCAGCCATCCCCACCACTACCCTACGCCGCTGCTGCTGGCTGCAAAGCTCTGCGCATGGCTCCATGGCAGTAGCAGGAGGTTTTGTAGGCAGTGCGTGGTGGCCCTCTGTCCCCCCCCCCCTCCCCCCCCCCCACTGCCGCTGCTACCCAGTGGCCAGCTGCACAGCTCTGGGCACAGCTCTGCGGCAGCAGCGGCAGATTTTTTAAGTAGCGGCCAATCACAGCCCTCCAGGTAAGTGTCAGCAGCCACTGCATACAAACCCTCACCTCCCCTGCTCCACACCCTCATCCCTCACCATGGTTACAGAGTCAGCCATAAAGCTGTGCTCTGGCCATATGCCAGCCTCCCTCTCCCCCTCCACTGGGCAGGTGGCTGGGCAGCATGTGTGCAGCCCACACATGGCGGGCACCACCATACTGCACCCCACATTGCTTGCCTGCAAAGCCCCCCTGCAGAGGGGCAACCCTGCCCTCACCCCCTGGCCCTGTTCCCAGCTGCGATGTGCCACCTGGGGCTGGCAGCACCCCCTACTCCCTCAGCCACCAACCATCTTCCCCAGCCCCACACCCCCAAGTCCAGGGGAGGGGGAGAGGGAGGTTGGCATGCGGCCAGAACCTCTAGGATCCTCTAGGATCCAAGGGTGAAGGGCATGGCTCCACAGTGGCAGCACTTGCCCACCAAGCCCCCCCACCCTGCATGCAGCCACCACCACCCCACACCGCCATGGAGCCATGCAGGCGGGTGGTGGGGGTTGCGCGGCCGAGA
>NW_005842241.1:1728724-1742176 GCF_000455745.1 Alligator sinensis | reverse complement strand
GTTGCCCCCACACTGCTGCTGCCGCACGCTGTGCCACCTGCCCACAAAGCCATGCAGGTGGCCGTGGGATGGTAGTGCAGGGCGCAGTGGCAGAGTTGCGGTGGCAGCCTCCATGTGCAAACCTTGTTAGGCCAGCCAGCACGTGTGGCCCACAGAGTGGCACCCCTGCCCTTGCCTCCTGGCCCTGCTCCTGGGAGTGGGCACAGGGGCAGACTCCCCTTCTTGATCTACCCCCCCTCTCCCAGCACCTTCCCTTCCCCCCCTGCCCCACCCCTTCCTCCCCACACTTACCTGGTGGTGGGGGTGTCAGTACGTGTGCCTGCATGTCTGTGGGTCTGGGGGCCTGATGTGAGGGGCATCAGGAGGGCTGTTGAGATTGTGGGGGGCAGGCTTTAAGATTTTTATCATGGATTTGGGGTTAAAAAAACCCACAATCCCCCCCCCAAACAAATCAGATAATTTGCAAATTTTTTAAATAGGAGAAAACCAGGATCCCTGGTCATGAGTAGAGTAAAAGTTAGGAATAGAAAGTGCTTAGTGACAAGAAACTAGTGAAATACATTTGTTACTAACAGAGACTTCTTCTTGAATGAATCCGAGACGTGACCCAGCAAAATCTTTAAGCTACAAACATTCTTTAAACAATCTTTAAACTACCATGATTCTGTCCAAGTCTTCTGTTATATATACAGTAGGCTTCATCCAAATAAGAAACCCAGCAGCTTATTGCAATGTTCTTCATGTGGCCTGGTGAGACCACTTAGTGCCCTGGTGGCCCCACCCCTTGCTGTTGAATGGCCAGGAGGCAAAACTGGAGTATGGTTTTTGCCTCCCGGCTGATCAGCAACAAGTGGTGAAGCCAATGGGGCCCCTCCACCAATTAGCAGTGCAGGGGTGGGGGTGCTATGCAGCAAAAACAGCAAGATTAAAAGAAGCCACAGTGTAGTGCACTTCTGCTGATTTAGGTAGGTCCCTAGTTATAAAGGAGATAAATTCTGCATGACTAGGGATTTAGATTATTTGTGTGTGGGTATTTGTTTTTTAAGATCACATGCTCTGTTAAATGACTACAATTCCACTGAGGTAAGAGGCGATGCAAAATAATTGTTCTTGCTGATCTAGAATTGTATGAGATGTACTGATAATGCAATACACAAGTGGAGTTGTGGTGGTAATGTCTACTTGCCTGCTCATCGAGTTTTGATGCTCCAGCCACAATAAGAACAATTATGTTACCAACAGCTACAGTCAGCAACCAGCCTGCCTGCAACACTGACTTCATGTTGGAAGGGGCCTGCAAACACAAGATACTTTAGAGTCCAATTGCTTTACAGTGGAACATCTGTTATGTATAAAAAGCAGACTTACATAAAAATCTTATTTAGAATTCCAAAATTCAGATGATGCTTGCTTTTGACAAGAAATGCCTTTCCTATTCAATGCTGGGCAGTGGGATGAATTGGGAAGAGCAATAAAAAAAATTTCCAGCATTACTTAAAATTAGGGGTGCAGTGAAAGATTTTCATGGCTGATATGGATAGCTGATAATTAACAAGCCATAACAGCTGATGTGATAACAGATATTTAGTAATAGTGCAAGGCATTTTAAACTACTGATATAAATAAACCTTTGTTTGCTTGTTTTGCATTGAAAACACATCTCCTGCCTGCTCCAAGCCTTGATAAGGAAGGCAGTGACTGTCTTATTCCCATGCATGTTACCTCCTCACCCATGACTCCTACCCACAGCTTTGTTCTCTGCACAGCCTATGCTGCCATCCTGAGTGGGAGGGGTGGACCCCTGCATGGCCAGCAGAACCAGGTATGTTTGGAGTCCCAGAGTATGCTGCTGCCTCAGCCATGGCAGACCCTGTGCAGCCGAGTTCCATGGTCTCTGGGGAGAAGCCACTTTTGCAAAGGCACCCAGTGGAGCAGCATGTCCCTTGCACAACACTTAACCCTGCCCACACACAGCCTAGCGTCTTCACAGCAGCAGGAGCTGGTAGCAGTCCCTTTGTTGCCAAGTGCAGCACCCTGTGACCACTCCCCAGCACTTTCCCCCTCCCGTTGCTTGCCAGGACCTGTAGTCTGCCACAAGCTCAGGCCTGTGGCAGGGCACAGGGACTCTACTGCACCCATCAGTGTGCTCTGGGCATGTGGTTGTAATTAAATGGACTACAACAACCAAAAACGAAGAAGATAGCCGATAACATCATTTCCCCTTTTATTGGTGCCAATCTGATAGCCAAAATAGATGCAAAAAAACCCCCAAAACAAAAACAACCCCCCCCCCCCATTTAAAATACCATTTTACTTGACTATAAAAGATTACACTAAATATAAAAAAAAATAAATAAAAAAAACCCACCTCCAATAATTAGATTCCCTGTATGGAAGAGGTATACATTTGTTAGTTTTCCAGGTATAGGATCCAATTATTAAACATGTGCCTTGAATTTGCCACCCCCCCCACTGATAAAAATAGGGAAAATTGCAGGGGGCAGGGAGGGGAAAAAGGGGTGGTCAAGTAACTCTTGCCCTCTACAACTTCCCCAGGCCCCTCCTTATTGCTCTCCCTGAGCACAAGAAAGTGGGGGGCAAATTTGAAATAAACAAACCTGTAGTAATTTGCCTTACAGGTGGTACCCATAGATTTAGTTTATCCAGAATTCATGCATTTTACCTTTTTTGAAGCTGCTGCAAGTTTAAAGCACTTTTGTATCTACTTTTATAGTACAAGCTATGCATGATTAGTTCAGAGCTAAAGGCTCATGATTTGCAGTTCAGTGGGCTGGGCCCCAGCAGGGAGTCAGTGTTTCAAGTCATGGTGACCCCATAGCTCAGCATGTGTGCATAATCAAAATACACGCTACCCGCCCCCCCCCAAGGATCCATGTGTTAAATTAGCCCCGAGTCACAACTGGAACCGAGTGTTCTTGTTGGGAGTCCTGGGATACTCCAAAAATTTATGTGAAGTTAAGGTGCAAGGCGACATGGTCCAGCTTCACCTCATGGAGGACAGGGCCACACTAATCATATGCAACAGGCTGAGAGAGGGGGTGACAGAAGTATTCTGGGTGAACTGTTTGGGGATGTTTGCCAGACATTTAAGCCTAGTGAAGAACATGAACAGTTGGAAGTAGGAAAGAAAAGTGCAGCTTAGCTGTGGAAGTGAAGGGGTAGTTGAAGTGTACCATGTAGTGGCTCACCATGGGAGAGGGACTGCACACAATGGGTTCCATCATATATCTTACTCATGTGGGCTGCACTAAACCTATCCTTGTGGTAGTTTGTCATTGCTTTTTGGTAACCTGGTAGGAGAAATACCATGTATGTGTCCATGAAGCCAATTTTCCTAACAAGTGCCTGGGGAGAGCTGCTCTTCTGGCACAGTTCAGGACCTGCTGAGGTGTAGTGGCTTTAAGCCCACTTTATGGAAATGGGAGTCTCCTTCCTAGCTTGCTCTGAGGGCCTTATAGCTAAGGGCAAACAAAACTCGGGGGCATCCAAACCCCAAGCTTCTGGGATTAGGCCTGCAAGTAGGATGCCAGTCAGAAGATTTTAGAAACATCTTAAGCCCCAGGTGTGGGTGGAGGATGTCTGTCAGTAGTAGGGCCACTTATGGTTCTGGACTCTTGGATCTGGAATTAGTTTTGGCTAATTTGGCCTGGGATACATAAAACTAAAAAATAAAAGCTTGTGGTAGTTTCTCATCAACATACTTGCCCAATATGGTCCATGTGTTTTATCATCATGCTCAGTGTTGGCTACATTTAAAAATCACCTTCATAGCAAGTTTCCATTACTGAGCACATACTACTTTTAAAATGACAAAGCATTTAATGAGGTTTCCTTGTATGCAAATAAGATGAGAGGATTTCTCCCATGCTGATTGGGGGGGGGAAAAAAAAAAAAACCAACACCTTATTTTGTATGAAGTACAGGTCAGTCACATCTTACGCAGGGGTTAGGTGCTGAAGTCAGTGCATAAGGTGAAAAAAAATTGGTGATTATACACAGGGTGGAGGGCGGGGCTTGAATTTGCATGTGGCGCCGTGCTTAGAGCTGTGCGGCTGGTGGCAGTGGCGCAGCGCCGGGTGGTGGTGGGGATGGCTGCGTACTGCCTGGCCACCACCATGCTGCAGCTTCTGCCCAGCGGCTGGCCACACAGCTCCGGGCACGGCTCCATGGCGACAGCGGGAGGTTTTGGAGGCAGTGCCCGTCACCGCTATAAATGGGCCTCCAGGTAAGCAGCAAATTCAAGCCCTGCCCCCCCCATGTATAGTTGAAATCATGCAAGTTAAATGCATGCATGATGTGACTGACCTAAAATGTATTTGACCAAATACAGTATGAGCATGTGTTCATGCAATGCAGAACTGTTGCAATCTATTTTTAAACACATTTCAGTATAGTAACCTCAAATTTATTTATTTATTTTTTTTTTTTAAATGATTCTGTGAAATGATCTGTTTAGGTTCTCAAAATGCACCATCAGGGCCCACAAACAGGAGATCGATGGATTAATATTAGGCCCTACACTTGAAGAATGGAGAAAAAGAGCACACAAGCCCATCAACAAGATGAAGGATGACAATGAAACCAACCTAGAGTCCCATCCTGGAGTTGCCTGGAAGATAGTTGCCTCCAGCCCCAAGGTATGCACCAGGGTTACCCCTCCCCTGGAACTGCGAAACAGGTATGCGCCCCTCACAGCACCAGCAGAGTCATCAGCAGAAGCACCGACTCTGGAAGAAGCAAGGTAGCCAGTCCCTCCAAAGAGGCACAAGGTGGTCGTGGTGGGTGACTCCCTCCTGAGGGGGACTGAGGTAGTTATCTGCCACCCTAACCCATGAGGTCTGCTACCTTCCAGGGGCCTGCAACTGGCAGAGGCTGAATACTCGAAAAGCATGATCATCACAGGTGACTTCAGCTACCCAGGGATCTTGTGGGATGAGTACTCCACTAGATCCGATTGCTCACAAAGCTCCCTCACTTGCGTTGAGGAACTCTAACTCAGGAAGAGTACAAGCCTACTAGGAGCAAGGCACTCAGACTTGGTTCTGGCCAAAAGGGTCTATCCAGTGAACAACCAGCAGATTGAAGAGAAACTAGGTGACGGTGACCATGAGATGACCACTTTTTCTATCCACCACAAGCCAGGGGAAAAAGTCAGCCAGTAGGGTAGAAATCCCTGACTTTAGGCAAGCTGATTTTTTTGTGGAAAAAACTCAGGAGATTGATTGGCAAGGCCCTTTGGGACCACAGTCCAATGAGGAAGCGAATACAAGAAGAATGATCTTTCCTCAAGGAAGCAGTCCTAAAAGCCGAAAGAAAGTTTATCCCCTCTCACAAGAAAGGCAGCAAGAGAGCTGGGAGACCCCCTTGGATCAATAGGAAGTCATGGACTTCCTGAAATTAAAGCAAGAAGCCTATAAGGAATGGAAGTTAGGAACAACTACCAAAGAGGAATACTCTGCAGCTGCCCGCACTTGTAGGGAGTAGATCAGGACAGCAAAAGCACTAACTGAACATAAATTCGCAACCAGAACCGAAAGACAACAAAAAAAGTCCTTCTTTAGATATGGAGGAAATCACAAATGGAACAATGGAAGCATAGGGCCCCTGATAAATGAAGTGGGACGGCTGTTAACCAACACCCAGGACAAAACCAAACTCCTAAATGAATGCTTCATATCGGTATTCTACCAGTCCAAGGGTGTTAGCCTGCTTGACAGGATACGGGATGACCACAGCACCCTCCCATAGTTGATGTAGATCTTGCGGGGGAGCACCTACAAAGGCTAAATGTCTGTAAGTTAATTGGACCGGATGAGCTACACCCGAGAGTGCTAAGAAAACTGTCTGACATTATTGTGCAACTGATGGCCAAGTTAAGTGAAGACTTGTGGCACTTCAGAGAGGTCCCAGAAGACTGGAAAAAGCCAATGTGGTACCCATCTTTAAGAAAGGGAGAAAGGATGACCCAGGAAGCTGCAGGCCAGATCAGTTTGACCAGATCAGTTTGGTAAAATCCTGGAGAAAGAGAAGAAACCATCACACACAGGCTAACTGAAGGCAATATTCTGAAGGATAGCCAACACTGCTTCATCACAGGCAGGTTGTGCCAGACCAACTTCATTTCCTTCTATGATCAAGTTACTCACCACCTGGATAGAGAAAATGAGGTTGATGTCATACTTGGGACTTCAAAAAGGCCTCTGACCTAGTGTCCCAACGTCCTCATGGTCAAATTGGTAAAATGCAGCCTCAACTACTTCATGGTCCAGTGGCTAGGTAACTGACTCCATGGTAGGACCCAATTCCATCAATCAGTACTCTTTGAGTCATCACGGCAGAGGGGGACCAGCGGCATCCATCAGGGCTCAGTACTTGAACCAGTGCTCTTCAACGTGTTCACGAATTATTTGAATTCAGGTATTACAAGCAATCTGGCAAAGTTCCTGATGACACCAAGCTATGGGGGAGCGCCATCATGCTCAAAGATAGGCTGGCAGTACAGGCCAACCTGGACAGGCTCATCAAGTGGGCAGACCTCAACCCAATTTCATTTAATACACAGAGAAATGCAAAGTGCTCCATCTGGGAAGAAATAACCCACAATACACTAACAGGCTTAGCAGTGCTCTGCTTACCAGCACCACAATTGAACATGAGCCACCAATGTGAAGCTGTAGCTGGCAGAGCTATCTTAAGTACTGGCATACACCAGGGTTTGGGGAAGCATCTGTTCACCAAGGCTCCCCAGGGGGAGGATAAGAAATAATGGGAACAAGCTGATTGAAGGTTGCTTCAGGCTGGGTGCAAGGAAAAAAGACTTCTTTATAAGCTGAGTGCCAAGGGTTTGGAACAGGCTTCCCCTAGAAGTGGTACAGTCATCTACCCTGGTGATCTTAAAAAAAGTCTTGAGGCCCACCTTGCTGGGATCATAGGCAGCATGTATAGGGGGCATGTGCCCCTCCCCCCGCAAGGTTGGCCACCACCAGCTTCTGTAGGTGGTCACCACTTGCCACCATCACCACCACTGGCATCTGCAAGCAGTCTCCGCTTGCTGTTGGCCACCCCTCCACCACTGGCACTGCTGCCTGCATCTGCGGGCAGTCCCCGCTTGCCACCATGGTGCCCCAGTCTTGGGAGACGCCAGTTGTTCATGGCTGGGGTCATTTGATCCCCGTGGTCTTTCCTGGGAACATACAGGGGGGCTGGACCCAATGATCTGTAAGGTTCCTTCCAGCCCCTAACTATGAAACTATGGTTTTAAAATCATTGTGGTAAGGTGTGCCAGTGTATTGTATTACAAGGTATATGCCATTCATCAGAACAATGAAAAAGATAATATTAGTCATACACATACCTCGTATGTTAAATAAGATGGAGATTTAAAAAAATAAAATAGGAAGAGCATTAGTAACCGTGGTTTTTATATATCTGCCTGCACAACCAAATTATTTAAAATCCTATATTATCTCAACCTACTTAACAATTAAAAAGATACAGGAACAGGCAAATGTTGGAGGGAGATAGCAGAAATCAAAGTGTTCTTGAAGAAGGTTGGAGACATAGCAAGGGAAACAGGGTGCCATCTACCAGATAGCATTGTGTTCTTATTGAACCTTCCTCAGAACTCTGCAAGAAGCACCTGATCACTCACCTTCTAGTGGCTACAAGAATAAAAATTGTTAAAGTCTAGAAGAGAAGCAATTCCTGTCATCGTGCCCCCAAAAAAAACACACACACCACAAGAAACCCCCCAAAAAGGCCCAAACTTAAAAAAAAAAGTCAGGGTTTTGGGAAGTGTTAGTAATGGAAAAAAGTTTTCCTGTCAAGTCAGTGCTCTACTGGGGAAAAGCAAGCAATATGCTTACTTAGAAATTTGGTGGATATCCTTGGAATTAGCCAATAAAAAGAATCTTCTCCTGCCTTCAGACCAGAAGGTCTAAGAAATTTTTTTGCATATTGAAGGAAAGTGCAAGTTCTATAAGCTAACACTTAGAAACAAAATTTATTCTAAAATTTAGGAAGCAGAGATTAATAGAAGTTAATAAAATTTTCCTCTTAACTCAGCATTATACAAAAGAGTGAATTATTATATAGAAATGAAAGAATATAAAAGCTTAACATCAATGAATACATAAAAAGAACCGTCAGAGACTAGAAGGAAAAGCAAAGAACACAAGACTCCTGCAGACACTGACTTGGGTTAAGGGAACATTGTTGATAGAAGATAAATGTCTGTCTTCATGTATATTTTAGGGCTGGGCTGTTCAACCAACAGCCCATCAGCTGCCTGTGAAGGGTTAGTTTGCAGCCCCCAGGGTCTTACTTGGCCACTACTCCCTGCTTCACTCTGGCTCCAGCAGCAGCATCTGAAGGGTTTAGGATCCTCCCCTCCGGCTTGTTTGCTGCCCCATCCCAGAGCAGCTCATGGTGCCAGGAAAGCCCATGGCAAGGCGTGCTGCCATGACTGCAGGAAAGAAGCCTGTACCTGGGGAGCTAAAGGTAGAACTGGGGCATGTGGCCATGTGCCTGATGCAGCACAGGGTGGGAGGAAGGAAGAAGGTAGGCAGGCCTGCAGCCCATGCTGATGCTACAAGGCATGCAGCCCCCTGCCACTAAGAAGTCAGCCAGCCCTGGGTTTAGGGGACTGGATGCATCTTTAAAACATTAAAACATGTTTTTTACTAAGTTGTATTCGTTAATAAAAGTTAAAGGATAAATAAAAAAAAGGAACAGGAGATGAATTTAAGGGGGCATAATTAAACTGGGTTTCAAGTGCAATTCAGAACTGTTCTTTTTAATATCAAAAACTCTTCTCCATCCAGTTCCAATTATATAGAAACAAGCAACACAGCAGCATTGCCAATGACAGGGTGACCTGGAGGCTGGTGACCAGATCCTCAAGTGGTGCAACTTCGCGTAGCTCAGTGGAAGTCAACATAGGACAGAGGCAGGCAATTATTTAGGGAGGAGGGCCACTTATTAAGTTTTGGCAAGCCATCAAGGGCCACATGACAGGCAGCCAGGGGCAGATGATTATTATTATTATTATTTATTTTTTTTTTTTAGGGGCCCTGTAGGCCAGATAGAATGGCCTGGTGGGCCACATCCAGCCCATGGGCTGCATTTTGCCTACCCTGACATAGGACTACGCATCTCATGCAGCCAGAAGTACTGCCATGGGTTTATCAGAGCAGTTCTGGTTAGGACAGATGGCTACGTGCAATTTTTCCTTAAATAGTAGGATTTAGTGGTCACGTCAGATAAACAGGAAACACACTTAATTCATCTTTAAGGATGAATTCATCATTGTAGACTGTGAGACTAAGAATACTAACGTAACCGAGGGGTCAGAGGAGCAAAAGCACCTACCTGGGAATATGAAAACTCCAGTCCAGTGACAGAGAAGACCACTTCACCACATGTCATAAGGAAGTACTGAGGGATCTGCCAAGCCATGTGAACTGTATTGGGAGGGATATCCTGTACGTATCTTATCTTTAAACCACTGCTTCCACACTGAAGTATTGATAAGTAAAACACCACATTAGAAATTAGGATGAAAAAAAAAAAAAAGCTGTACATAAACTTATTCCATTGAAGAGCATAATTTTTTTTCCAGTCCCAAGACTATATTCTTGCCCAAAATATAAGGTTTAGGTAAACATTGCTCATTAAGCCCACAGTGCTATGGCATTAGCAATCCCAACATTAAACTAAGTTCTCTCATTTTTAATGCTTCTAGTAGTTAGTTTTGTGGCTGCTATTAAAAGCCTAGAATATGGAGGAGACCATCAGTTTCAGGGTTGTTTAAGTAGGGTGACTACATTTTAAAGGAAATCTGGAACACTGCCAATCCCTGCCCCAGGCTGGAGGAGCAGTGCCCAACCCAGTGTGTTCCCTGCCTCTACTTAGGAGGGTGCTAAAAAGGCACTAAAATACAAGTTTACCCAGGGCACCACACACATGCACACAACTAGCCTGTGCTCACAGCAGCATCTTCTCTGCCCCCCACCCCCAGGCAAAAGGAGTGGTACCTAGCCCAGACCCCGCCCCCCACACACACTTCCAGTTGCTGCTTGGGAAGAGCTGGGCCAGGTAGTACAGGTAGGGTGGCACCAATCTAGGACAGGTTTCTGTTTTCAACAACCAGCCACAATACCAGGACAGCCTATGACATCCAGGACAGTCCTGGCCAAACCAGGACATATGGTCACCCCATGTTTAAGTACACAGTACCATCAGTGCTGGTCATTTAACAAGCATTCCTGACAGCATTGTCAGTGATGTGGCATTAACAGCCCAGAAGCCAACATCCCTTCCTCATTTTCAAAGCTTCTAATAGAAGTCTTTTGACAGCTCCTTCCCTTTCACTGTTGCTATTAATGGGAATATAGTTAGTTCACTTACAATTAGCATGCAGTTAAAGGGAATACAATTAAATAGATGGTAGGACTGAATGATGCTATACACTTAGGCAGACAAGGTTCCTTGGGTGAATTTGATCTCTTTTATTAGACCAACCCAAATGGTTGGAGAATAGTTATTAAGCAAGCTTTCAGGTTCAAAAACCCTTCACTAACTGCTGAAGCTTCCTTAGCCTGACGAAGGGTTTTTGAACCCGAAAGCCTGCTTAATAAACTATTCTCCAACCATTTGGGTTGGTCTAATAAAAGATATCAAATTCACCCAAGGAACCTTGTCTGCCTATGTCCTTAGACCAACACGGCTACAACCCAAACCCCCGCTATACACTTAAACACTTGTTATGCAACTGACAGGCAGGTGAATGATATTTATATAAACAGATAAGCAACAGATTAATTGGGGTTGGCACTGCATTATGCAATTAAGCAACTTATTCACTTACCTGGTATGCACACAAGTAAACCATACAATATTCTAAAATTAGAAATGCAATACAAGATTTTCAATAGAATAATCTCAAATGCTACAAAAAAATGTCAACACTGCATATAGAATTTTAAATAAGAGACAGGTTAACAGCTGAACTCATAAGATCTTTAGGAGTGTAGGTTGTAGCCGTCTGTGTTGGTCTGAGGACATAGGCAGACAAAGTTCTTTGGGGGAATCTGATCTCTTATTAAACCAACTTATTTCCCCCCCCCCCAACTATTAAGTTGGTCAAAAATGTTTAAGTTGCTCTAATAAAAGAGGTCAGATTCCCCCAAAGAGCATTGTCTACCTGAGATCTTTAGGACTTTTGTACCTGACTGGGCTCCAGGTTTTTAAATATAGTAATTAAAAAAGTAATACCCATCTTATAAACCAATTCATTATGGGCATTTTTGCATTACATTCATTATTTTTACAGCCTATTAGAACTATATGAAGGTTCTTTTATAAATAGTATTAAAAAAGAAAAAAGATTTCCTATAGTAGAGGATATTGCATATAGCATTAATAAGCAAAAAGGATAATGTTCTATTCTCCCCCCCCCCCTTTTTTTTTTTTTTTTTTTTTTTTTTTTTTTTTTTTTTTTTAAGTCAATACAAAAGGTTATTCTCCAGCAGCTCCCTGCAGGGCAGCAAACTCAAGCAGCACCTCATAGGATTCTCCAATGCGGGCCGCTTTCTCCAGCCCATTGCTCAAGAACAGTATTATTTTCTGTAATAAATCTATCCTTTGTGTTTATACTGCTTGCAAGGAGGGGGGTTTTGTTTATGCAGGACACCCCAGCCAGATTCAGTGATCCCAGATTTCTGGGTGGGGACTCAAGCCACAGTAAAAACAACAAAAACAACAAACAAACAGACAAAATAAACTTATTGGGTGCCCCAAAATTTGAACCCAGTGCTTGTTGCTGCTGACCGGTGCCCAGCAGAAGGGTTGCATTTTCTGCAACCTCAACTTACTTCGTTAATTATAATGGTGTATGCACTGCCGAATCCAAATGGTATTGATTGTTGTTGGCAAGTTGACGAACTGTCAGTAACAACAATTTTTTTTCTGAGGAAAAAAAGAAATAATTTAAAATTAAAAAAAAAAAAAATTACAGAATTAATTGAAGTCACAGAAGTAGAATATATTCCATGTAGCTTTCCCAGTGACAAGGATGTGTCTAAAAGCTTTTGGATTAAGTTAAAGGAATATACTTACGTCCCTTTTTGGAATGCTGTATAATTGCTTGCAAACCAAGTCTGAACTTCTCCAAAATTAATATTATTCATTGTAATGTTGGCAGTTGAAGGCAAGTTATTTATAAATCTTTGAAAGAAAAGAAATACAGATTCTGGTTTCAGATTCTATAGAACAGTGGGATGTAATAAAATAAAACCTAGACAAAGATTCTTTATATTGTATACTACCACCAACAGAACAGGTACTCTACATCATATTTATCCTTTCCCTCCACCTTCATTTGACTAGACTTTGATATTTTTAAAATAAACACACACTCATCTCTTTAAAAACGTGTAAACAACGCAAAACTCAAAAAGAATCCATGCATTTTGCACTGCATCAATAAGATAACAAGTATCTCAGTACTTTTTTTTCCTCAGTAACAAATCCAAGTAGAAGATGCCAAGAAAGACAGAAGATATTGATTAAAAAGATGTTCCTTAAGTGGTCAGTCACTTGCACTTCAAGAAAAAAAAAAAAATCCATTATTATTTTTGCACAAGAACATGTACCTGATTAGATTATTTCCTTCTTCTGGCTTTGATGAAATGTTATCAAGGACCTGGTGGAAAAGACAATCATCATTAATAAGATGTGCATCAGTATCTTTAACAAGCTATGGTGTTCACTATTTTGTACATATACACAGTAGGTCTTACTTTAAAGATAAGACTTCATAGACATTATGGCTGGAAGGGACTTGGAAGATCATCGAGTCCAGCCCCCTGCCCAGAGGGTAGGAAGGCAGCTGGGGTCACAGGATCCCAGCAAGATAAGCATCCAGTTTGCTCTTGAAGGTGTTCAATGTAGGCACTTGAACCACCTCCGGCAGCAGGCTGTTCCAGACCTTGGGGGCTCAGACAGTAAAGAGATTCTTCCATATGTCCAGCCTGAAACGGTCTTGCAGTAGTTTATGACCATTCGACCTAGTCGTCATCCCTTGGGGCGCTCTGGTGAACAAACGTTCCCCCAGATACTGGTGGTCACCCCTGATAAACTTATAGGTGGCCATCAGATCACCCCTGAGCCTGCGCTTTTCCATGCTAAAGAGCCCCAGGGCTCTCAGCCTGTCATCGTAGGGTCTCCTTCCCTGACCTCTGACCACGCGTGTGGCTCTTCTCTGGAGCCTCTCAAGCTTCTCCACATCCTTTTTCAATTGTGGAGCCCAAAACTGGACGCAGTACTCCAGCTGCGGCCTCACTAAGACCGAGTACAAGGGGAGAATGACGTCCTGGGATTTGCTTGAGAAGCATCTACGGATGCAAGCCAGCGTTTTGGTCGCTTTACTAG
>NW_005842241.1:1706231-1728635 GCF_000455745.1 Alligator sinensis | reverse complement strand
CCCCAAAGTTTGGTGTCATCAGCGAACTTGGCCAGTCCGCTTCTGACTCAAGTGTCCACATCATTAATGAAGATGTTGAACAGTATGGGTCCAAGGACAGAGCCTTGAGGGACCCCACTGGTCACAGGACACCACGATGAGTGACTTCCATCAAGTACTACCCTCTGGGTCCGACCCCGGAGCCAATTTTCCAGCCAGTGGATCGTGGAGGACCCAAGGCAACAATTGGCCAGTTTCTCCAAGAGGTGATCATGGGAAACCAGATCGAAGGCTTTTTTGAAGTCAAGATATATGACATCAATCTCTTCTCCCTTGTCCAGGTGATAGGTCACCTGGTCGTAGAAGGAAATGAGATTGGTCAAGCAAGACCTACCTGCAACAAACCCGTGCTGGCTATCCCTTAAGATGTTGGCGTCAGCCAGTCCATTAAGGATGGCCTCTTTAATAAACTTTTCTAAGATCTTCTTAATCTAGACTTAATTTTGTATTTTGCTAATACCAGTCATAACTGTAAAGCATCCACTTGTTTATCCAGAAATATTTAAAACTATTTATTGTGACTCAAATATTCTGTCACAATGCACATATAAATACACAGTATACATAGGGTGCCTATGAGACGGTGTGCAATCTGGAGCACTGCCTTCCTACCATGCCCTGCCCCCCTTGCAGGATGCAGAGTTTCAATGGCCTATTAATGACCCATTGTTCTATACTTCACAAATATTAACAATCACTTGTGAAGTAGCAATCAATGCACTTCACAGTTACCGCCACTCTGCCCGTGTTCTCAGCACCTGGGATACTCAATTTTAGTTGTTTTTACCAGCTGGCTGGGACTGTCCCAGCCAGTCTGGGATATATGGTCACCCTAAGTATAAATATATCAAAATATTCCTCTGCCATCCAAGGATTGGCATCTTAAACTCACTTCACACTCAGAGTAGGGCTAGGAGGGACCTCAGGAGATTATCTAGTCCAGGGGCAGGCAAAGTCTGGCCTACAGGCTGGATCAGGCCTGTAGCAAATTCCATTTCCCAGCAGCTCCTGCCCACATCACTGCAGCCAGTTTCCGCAGAGAACCCAGCAGCAACCGTGCTGACAGCAGGGGGCCAGTTCCCATGGAGACAATCCCCAGCAGCACTGGCAGGGTATGCAACTGGGCAGGGAGCTGCTCTGGGGCTGGGATCTTGTGACAGGGACAGTATGGTCCAGAGCCAGGGCAAGCTGCAAATTTGTTGCCTGCACACCCCAGGCAGGGGCATGCAGGTAGTGGATCACTGCTGTGCCTCAGCTCCAGACCATGCTGTCAATGCTGCAAGATCTTGGCTCCAGCTGCACAGCAGCTCCCCGTCCAGCTGCACACCTTGCAAGCACTGCTGGGACTGGTCTCCATACAAACCCTGACCCCATGATGTTATGGTGCCACTGCTGCTGGGTTCTTCATGGAAACCAGCTACAGGCAACACAGGCAGGGGAAGTGGAGTCCAGCCACAGGCCAGATCCACCATTTTACGCCCCCCCCCGCAACCTAGTCCAACCCAGGGATCATATCTGCGACCTTGGTATTATCAGCACCATGCTTATGTATTCTCCATTTACACAAGTATGAAGCCAAGAGTTGGGATCCTAGATAGGATTTAAATAAACTTACCAATTCATCTAGGATATCCACAGTGTTATTTTTTATTTCAAGAGTATAACGTTTTTGTCCCAAAGCAGCCAAAGTTCTACTTTTGTTTCGACTTCCATAGGAAACAGTTAATGTTTTTAAGCTGGCAGCGTCAAGCATGAAGTAATCAGTCTATTGAAAAAGGAAAAAAAATTGCTATATTTTTATATCACCATGACTATCCATGTATTTAAATCAGGATCCTTTAGATCAGGGGTAGGCAATCATTTTGGGCAGAGGGCCACTTACCGAGTTTTGGAAAGCCATTGAGGGCTGCGTGACAGGCAGCCCAGGGCAGATAATATTAATTTTCTAATTTTTTTTTTATTAAAGGGGCCAATGGGCTGGATAGCATGGCCTTGCAGGCCACATCCAGCCCCTGAGCTACATTTTGCCCACCACTGCCTTAGGTGCAAGACTTCCAAGATGTATTAGTTATGTCGCACTTGGTCTCCAACATTTCATATATGTCTCATAAGTCTGGGTTAAGGTTCTTACCAAGTTTTATGCATCTAAAGACTGTAACTGTTTGGTCTACCACTTTAATTTTTTTCCTTCATGCAGACTCCCAGGACTATAAATGTCATTCACACATGAAGTAGCAGCACTTTTCAGTAAGGATGCTTGTTTTTCCCTGAAAGGTGTTAGTCTCAGAGCCAAGTTCGTTTCAGCAAGAGTACAGGTATAGCACTGGCAGAGGCCATGCCGGATTCTCCACATGGCAGCACTAACATGCGTCAATTCTTCTGGAAAAGTTTCAAAGACAGCGCAGCCTCTATACCACCAAGAACATCAACAGGACATTCATTTGCGTCACCTGTAAGGAGATTCCCCCAACCACTCATTTTTCTCCATTTAGATTCTAAAATCACCAGGCCAGTCTGCCTCTTGCTATGCTTACAGACAGGACAATGGGCTCTGACCTTGGGTGAGCAAAGAGCTCCTAGAATACACAAATACAGACATTTGTCCATTGCATGCAGACCACCCATCATATGGCAACAACTTTCATTCATTAAATACATGTCCTGCACTGGAGTTGAACTGACCCTCTACAGGTTAAAGGCTCTGCATCCCACTGAAAAATCCTGGAGTCATCCAGTTCCTTCAGAAGCAATATTTGGCAAGTGTCAGCTCTGCAGAAGTAAAACACTGAACTCCACAAGGCTGTCTTTAACTTGCACATATATAAAAAAAAGACAGCCTTAGACATTCAGTTCCTTAATGTGGATGTGTTTGCTCTGAAGGCTGGGTCCCAGTATCTGTACCTCTTTGGATATAGGCAAGTACTATTCCAGATTTACCTTCCTGGGAAGCACAATAGGACAGCATTTGGTCTACCGTGGTGTATTTTATGGTTACAGAGGGAGTTTGTGGAACTTGCTGGCAGCAATTTGCTCACTGCTTCAAACTAGAACTTCGCCTTCAGCAGAAAGTAGTGAAGTGATCGTCTGTACTTTCTCATCCAACTTAGTGGGATTTAAGGGGTCAATTTCATGCTTTATAATGCAAGAACTGGAGAGTAATTATACGTTGATCCCAACAGCTATATTGTTTTTGGATGCAAGCTACAGATTTGTTTCACCAGTTGGCTGGTCTCCATGGCTGCTATCAACCCATGGACTAGAATATTAGCCATGGATACTCCAGCCTGTTCGCTGACAGGGATGTGGGGAAATGCACTTGTGTATAGAGTACTAAGATGCAATGTTGTTACATACTTATTTGTAAAGTTGTAGCAACAGAGCATACAAGTCAGCATGAGGAACATCAGAAGATTTTTAGTGGCAGATTCAAGTCTCACAGGCATTTAAAACTGGGCTCAGGAAGACTACAGAAGTCTATATACACCCACAACAGAGAGAAACCAGCCCTAATCAAGTAACTACAAAACCACTTAAGACGCTTAGAATCATGGAGGTGCCTCCATCTTGGACTGAAAGTTTCTTAAGTAGCCATATTTGGGCTGCTTGCATATGCTCAGAGGTGATTTAGATTATACACTTAACTTCCACCTTAAGCTCAGTTATGATCCAGGTTGGAAAAGAAATCCCCAATCTGTTAGGCATCCACAGAGCATGCCAAATTTTTGATCCACTTTGTCCACTAGATTTGCACAAAGGTGGGCACAGCCACTATCACCACTGGCACTCAGTACTGTCAGAGTACTCGAATAGGAAAAGGGACACCTGAGTTCTATGCCCTCCTCAACCACAGAGGGAGGACGGGCCTGAATTGCCCTACTCATTAGGACAGGGATTTTCAACCTTTTTTAGTCTAAGTACACCCAGCAGCCGGACACAGAGCGGGAGGGAGGGATAGTGCACAGCCGGACACCAAGTTTGGGGTGGGGGAGAAAAGAATGGCACACAATGGGTGCCGCTGCCTCCCAGGAGCAGGGCTGGTGCAGGGTAGGGCAGCTCACTAGGCTGGTGTGTGGCAGCAGCAGCAGCCACCACTGTGTGCAAGCTACCCTGACCCACAGAGTGCTGCTACCCTTACCCTGCCCTGGCCCTGCTCCTGGGAGGTGGCAACACCATCCCCGCCCACCCATGCGTACCCCCTAGGACCAGTCCGCATACCCCCGGTTGACAATCCCTGCCTTAGGAGAATGCTCAAACCACCAAGGTACGGAACTGCCTGGATGGGTGTTGGGGACGTTCCCAGTCTTTGGTTGAAGCTTTTACTAATTTCTGTTCATTGTTTTTTTACTTACTTCTCCTTGAGATGGTAAAGAGACATCATGAAGTCCAGGTCCAAAGTTTACTTTTGCCTCAGCAATATCTAAATTTATTACTTTGATTTGGGTTTGCCCTGCTACAGGGAAGACCGGAAGAGTTTTCTGTGGGGGGGGAGGAGAGAAAGGAAAAATAAAAAAAAAAAAAAAAAAAAAAAGAGTGAAATAAATGAACTAGCATGTCATATGAAACAAACTATAATAATTACAGTGACTAATTATTCTGAAAAATTGACAATTACATGACAGTCCTTTGCAATTAACATGTACAATGTTATAACATTGCAAATAGTTTTAGCTACTACTGCTGTGCAATTCCTTACCACCTTAACAAGAAAGGACACTTTTTAAACGAAGAGCACTCCACAAGCATATAACTCTCATCCAGATTCCTTCTGTCCCAACCATTATCAGGATATAGTTCAATAGATTCTGTGCCTCATTTATTCTAGTGGCAAATAATAAAAAAGGCACAGCTACAAGTGGGACTCTCCAACAGAAGCAAATCTCACTCCACATCCAAAGATAGTCTCTTTCCCCCACCCCTATTTGGAGTTCTCACTTTCTACCCAATCAAACAAATAAAAGCCTTTGTATTAGTAGGGGGAAAAAAATGTCACTTTAGTACCTGCAAGCATAAAAAAAATGGCAACACTATATACATTTTCATTTCTTCCCCACAAGCGTTACCTTGCCTATATAGTTTAATGTTGCAATCTTTTCCATTCTCTTCTTTCATATTTCACCATAAAAAAAAAAAGCTCTCTTGCCTCTTTTTGGCAAGTAATCTATATCTACTACTAGGATGTAATTATTAGGGTTGGAGAGAGAGAGAGAGAGAGAGAGAGAGAGCGCGCTCACTCTAGTACACAGGAGCAAAACTGGTTTATGCACCACTTATGCCCTAAAAGGGCATAAGACATGTTAGAACTGCACCCATTTGCACTACTTGAAGATCTGGCTTTTCAACTTTATCACTGACAAGTAAATTTAAATAAATATATAGCTAGTATTTCCATTCTTGCTTTGTGACACTATGAAATTGTTCTGGATGTCAGGCTTGGCCTCCACTCAAAGCATATGAAAAGCAAATACAAGAGAATTACCCTATAAACCAAACAATTAAGCCTGTTTTTCAACTTGACTATCAAACAAATAACTCAAAAAAATTGGGTAAGAATGTGTTCAAGAGACTTTTATGAGAATAAGAATCCCCCCAAATCTGTGGTGCAACTAGGACAGGCCAACAGGGGCAGCTGTGCTGAAAGCCAACTTTTTTTTTTTTTTTGGGGGGGGGGGGAGGATGGGAAACAAGAGCTCCCCCTGCAGCCACGCAATTGTGCCTGTGGTGCAGCAGCAGCTAGGAGTTGCTGTTGCCCATGAGTGTGCAGCAGCTGCCCAGGGTACCAAGCCACATTGTCATACTTTTCACTTATGCTTCCCCATGCCTGTTTTTCATATTCATGTTTAGTTAATAGGTTTAGAAATTGAATTATTAATTGACACAGTGGGAATTATCTTCACTCATCCAAATCCATACCAAAATATCATTGCTTAGATGGACTAGATGATAACTTACATCTATTTGCACTTGTACCAATGCAGCAGCAACAAATGCCATAGCTGCTAGGAACATACCAACTGTCATTCTCTTCAGGGGCCTAAAATGGCAACAAAAGAAACAAAAAAGAAAAACCTGAGTGGTAGTACTATCCCCCAAAGCTTCAACTGTGATTTTTCCCTTTTCATTACAGAAGACCGTATAGCGTTATCTTTTGGAGAACTAATACAGTTACACATCTCATTAAGCCTCATTCATAGATGTTAGTTCAAGCTACCCTATTGGGACATCTAAACTTCTTGTACAATGCCAGTAACGTGTCATTTAAGATCCAACTAAGAAGGTGTGTGGCTCATTTCTAATGTTAAAATAATTTGTTCAGATAAATGGCCAAGTTTGCATAGTTGTTTTGAAAAAGTTTTAACTTTATAGTTATGCCCCGTAAGGAGGATTTCTTTTTGAAAATTCTTTCACCACCACAGAGGGAAGAATCAGAGTCCCCTGCAGCTCGGGGGTCACTCAGCCTGCCGGCAGCTCAACCCCCCCAGCTGTGGGCAGGGTCTGGCTTGGACAGAACCCCCCCTAAAACAAAACAAGGAGAAGGAGCGGGCCCCTTGCTGTAATGTGACAGAACAATTGAAATGGTGGGTTTCAATTAAAAACCCACCATTTCAAATTTTAGGGGGCACAGAATAAAACTGAGGACTAACCCCCTGCCACATGTACAAGCACCCTCTATCTTTCTCACTGGGGTTTTATATATGGATTCCAATCAAAGGCATCTACAGAAATCAAAATGCCTTTTACTTTAATCTGTTATTCATAGGTGTGGACCTTGATTTTCTATTTTGGTGGAAGTCTTCTCAGTTACATTATTATAAGCATAACAAATTTAAAGGCAAGTCATTTACAAACCTAAGCTGGTCAGCCAAAATATGCATCAACTTACGTGAAATTGATCCTGCATTTTTTAATTAAAGGATAAACCACGGCATCTACAACTGGGACCATAACAATGATCAGGATTGGGTTCACAGTCTAATGTAAAAATTATGAGAAAAAAAAAAGTTAAGACCTTTCCAAAGTCTTTTAAAATAAAAATATAAAGTGATACAAAATAATCTTAAGGGACCTTAACAACCCCCCCACATAAGAGATGGATGTACCTGCATTTGGTCTGGCTGAATCTGCATATTTCCCTGGAAAAAAAGAGGTAGATATGGTTTAATATTAGAACTCAAATGAACATAAAATGTAGCATTTTAAAAAAAGTTTTATTTGTTTCAAGTAACTTACAAAGTCTCCATTCATTGTAGTGGCTTGCAATGTCCATCTTGATCCCTTAAAACACAAAGTAGTAATGAAATGCTACAGTAAAGCAATACACTAAAAATGTCCTTTCCTTGCTTTAAAAGTGTAGGATGGGGAGGGAGGAATCCATGGCAAGGGAAGAGAAGGGGAGTTATTTTGTTTTAGGATTTTCTTCTTCTGTGTCAATATTAGACAAAGGTCCGCTCCTGAATGATTTGAAGCAGGGGTGTCAAACTCATCAGGCCCTGCAAGCTGAATGAGCACTGTGGGGCTGGCCTGCAGAACAGCCCCAGGTACCAGATCCACTATATCCCAACCCCCATTCCCACGCGTCTCAGTGCACACCAGATTGACAGCACCTGCTACATGCAGCACACAGTGCATACAGCATGCTGGTCTGTTCAAGACCTACAGGCTGGATGAGAGGGTTCCACAGACCCTCTCTCTAAAATCCTATTTAAAAAGAAAAGGTTTCTTATGATTCATTTCACCATCCATTCATTGAATTAAAAAAAAGCAAACAAAAAAACACCCTACAAACAAACATTCCACAAAATATATAGCAAGAGTTGAAATACTACATTGGAATCAGAGTATAAATTGTCATACTCGCACATACATATCCCCATGGACAGATCTAGGATTTTGTAAGAAAGGGGGAGGTGGCAGGAGCAGCCACCAGCACTGCAGAGGTTGCTGCAACCTCTACCTCACAGCTTCTCCCCCACCTATAGGTGGGCATACCCTGCAGAAGCAGCAGGGGACTCGACCTCCAGTCAATCCCCTTTGCTTCCTCTTCATGCTCAGCAACACAGTCCCTCCCCTCCATTTCCCACCCCCCTCACGTCAGCCACAGCCACCTTACGGAAGGCAGAGAGACCACAGCTGCGCCAGCCTCACTCCAGCCAGGCTCTGTGGGGAATGGGGATCAGCTGGGAACACAACCAGAAGTGGTGGTTAGGTTCCCTTCTTCCACCCCTGCTCCCAGGCAGGCAGGGAACACTGTCAGGGACCAAGCAAAAATTGGGGGAAAAAAAAAAAAAAAAAAAAAAATGGAACCCACCTAGTGCTGCTTCTATCCCTGCTGAGCCCAACTCACTGCAAATAGGAGTATTTGTGGAGTGTTTCCTGTTCCCCTCCTCACCAAGCCAGCAGAGACAGTGGGACCAGAAGCAGCAGGTAGGGGAGATACGGAAATGGGAAGGGGTGGGACATGCCACAGATGGGAAGGGAACGGGCAGAATTCTTACTTCCTTTGGGAACTTAAAAAAAAAAAAAAAAAAAAGAGTAATCCCCAACTTCTACTTCAGTGGCATTGACCAAGAGCAGGCTGCATTCACATCACTGTAGCCCCTCTGGATCTGCCCCTGCACATCCCTTAAAACAAGGGACTATGCCATTTAAAATTTGCAGATGGTAATTAACAGGATATTACTCTTTATTATATCTTTGGGATATGCAAATCATGATAAAATATGCAACATTAATCAAGAGATACCCAATTCCATAATAGGTATTTAGTCCTGAAATGAATTCACAGAAGGGGTCATCTATTAATGTTTATTGCTCTTGTTGCCAAATTAGAGCTGGGCCCAGGAAAGCTATATTATATGAAAACAAAGTTCAATATACACAGAGTTTGACCAAAAACTTTCAAACTTGGGAATTTACAGCAAAATTTCTAAATCTGTATGTAGGCACTTAAATATGAAAAGTCTGTTCTTAAGAGGACTAAGCATCAACTCATCCCACTGAAATCAAGGGATTAGGAAACCAATTCATAAACACATAGGCTTGAAATGTTGGTACAGATATAACAACTCTGAATAGGTCAATGAAATCTTATTTGGATGATCATGTTTAAAAACAGTGAGATACCAAAGCATTTAGAATACAAGTCTATGCTGTACCTCTTATTTGACTGTGCATAAGCAGTAGGAGCTAACCCAGTTTTGAGAGACCTTTTTATCCCCACCCCCCACCCCCGTCCTGGCTGATAACTAAAACAGCTGCTCTACCCTTCTCCACCCCCTCCCCTTGTTATAGGAGCTTCATCTGGCTTTGTGGGCTGCAAAAGTGCCTGGAATTTCTGGAGTAATGTACCAGGCCCCAACATCTGGCATCTAGGTCCCCAAATGGCAGCTCCCCGGCTGTTTTGTAGAGTGTCTGGGGGAATCCGCATCAAGCTGGAAATAGCGTTTTAGAGTCTTTGGGCGTGTATAGATGAAACAGGGGGCCTAAACTGAAGTGATGGGTTTTAAAAAACAAAACAAAACACTGCTTCAATTTTGGGCTGATTAAACCCGTGTCATGCTCACACCCCGCTGACTTAGCTGCCTTTCCAGAGGAAAGGAGAGGGCGAGCTGCCAGTGAGTGAAGTGGTACCTGGGCTTGGGGGGGGTCCCCCCTTTCCCTCCCAGGCAGTAGCTGTGCTCAGGCACCCAGCTTGGGCAGTTATACAGCTGCATAACCACCCTTTATGCACAGTGAGATGGTACTGCACAAGCAAGTAGATACATAACTATGGCTACTTGGCATGTTGCAGGGTAGGCTGCACTCTGGCCAGGCAGGGATGTTGCTCCACAGACATACCTAAGCATAAGTCCTAAAAGTCTGATTTGGCAAAAAAGTGAGGAGGTAGGCTCTCCCATGTTTCAGCCCAATAATCTAGTGATTAGAGAACTCATACCAGAAGCAGGAAGCCCATTTCTAGGCCCCACCCTCACCCAGGAAGGGGCTTGAGCCTGCCTTACTGAGTGCTCTCTCCAGTCTTCCTTTTCCCATTGTATCCAGTGAATATCAAATCCAAGATCCAAGAATAAAATGGATGGACAGCAGTGGGGATCATAGAATCATATAAGTAGGGTTGGAAGGGACCTTGTAGATCTTCAAGTCCGACCCCCTGCCTGGGCAGGAAGAAAACTGGGCTCAAATGACCCCAGCCAGGTAGGCATCAAGCCGCTTCTTAAAGACCCCCAGGGTAGGAGCCAGCACTACTTCACAGTTAGGGCGGCTAGGATCTGGAACCAACTTCCAAGGGAAGTAGTTCTTATGGATGTGTAATCTAAACCTACTCTCCAACAACTTGTGGCCATTATTCCTTGTTATCCCGGGGGGCACTAGGGGAAACGAGGTCTCCCTCAAACCCTTCTGGTCCCCCCTAGTGAGTTTATAGACGGTCACCAGGTTCCGCCTCAGCCTTCTCTTGTGAAGGCTGAACAGGTTCAAGTCCCTGGACACAGTACTCCAGCTGTGGCCTGACCAGTGTCGTGTAGAGGGGGAGGATCACCTCCTTGGCCCTACTTGAGATGCACCTGTGGATGCACGATAAGGTCCGGTTAGCCCTGCCGACCGTGACCTTGCATTGTCGGCCCATGTTCATCTTGGAGTCAGTGATGACTCCAAGATCCCTTTCTGCCTCCGTGCTCTCAAGAAGGGAGTTTCCCATCTTATAAGTGTGCTGCCGGTTACTACTGCCCAAGTGCAGCACCCTGCACTTGTCAGTATTGAAACGCATCCTGTTTTTGTTAGCCCACCCTTGCAACCTATCCAGGTCTTTCTGCAGTCTTTCCCTCCCTACTACCGTGCCCACCTCACCCCAAATTTTGGTATCATCAGCAAATTTGAACAGGTTGCTTTTCACCCCGTCATCCAAATCGCTGATAAAGAATTTGAATAGTGCGGGCCCAAGGACTGAGCCCTGGGGGACCCATCCACCACCAAGAGGCCAGGTGGCCTACGGCCCCTGGGATTCTCAAGCGGGCTCCCATCCAGATACGAACTGGACCTGAGCCTATTTAGCTTCCCAGGTCACATACAATCAGTCCCATCTGGCCATAGTTCATCATGCATGGGATGTTTCTGTCCCATTGAGGACAAGCATCCAGAGGCCCCTGCTGTTCCAGAGCAGCAACCATCTCACTAAGCCACATACTCTCTAGCTTGTTCTCATCTTCCTAGCCCCACATAGCTCTCTCTCAACTCACAATAAGTATTAGTTTGGATTGTCAATAAGTCACACTGCTCGACCAAGGTCCAAAATTCTGCCCTCGGCTATGGGCCTGCTATAGCCATTGATTTCACAGCTGAAAGTAATTGCAGGTATAATTATAAAAATATTTGTTCTACATTACCTGCTGATCAAAGAGTGCCCAGAACATGGGGAGAGGAATATACAGGAAAAGCACCCTCAAGACCATCTTAGTCTGAGTAATAAGTCGGTTCTATAATGAAGAATAATAAAAAAGGTTGATAAATGTGTATTAAAACTTGTGGGTTTAATTTATCTTATTACATGCATGCTACATTCATACCAACATCTTAAAACATAGGCTCTGATCACACAAGTAATCCCCAATTACTCAGTAAAGCCCATATGTATTTTGAGGATTCCAAAGGACTACTTTTGTTGTTAGTATTATTTTCTCATCTCCCACATGCAACATAGCAGAAGTTTAGTTCTAAGGTGTTTGAATGACAAGGTAGATTCGATAAGTATTACATATATGGGGAGGTGAATGAAAGAAAGATGTTAGGAAGGAGCAAAAGACAGGATATAGGGGCAAAGGTTTGTGGCATTTAAGACAAGACAGACAAAAGGAAACAGACTGCTCCTGAATGGTATAGACCTTGGGTATGGAGGTGGTTCAAGCACCTACTTTGAACACCTTCAAGAGAAATTTGGATGTTTATCTTGCTGGGATCCTATGACCCTGCTGACTTCCTGCCCTTGGGGCAGGGGGCTGGACTCGATCTTCCAAGGTCCCTTCCAGCCCTAAAGTCTATGAAATCTATGAAAAGGATCTTGAAATCAATATGGAGTACAATGTGTAGCTAGTGGAGAGATGTAGTGATGGCCCCAATTACTACCTTGGTAACATTTTAGTTCATAGTTTTCAAGCTTATCTTAAGCACAAGAGCTAGAAATGCTAGGGCAGATCACTGGTGTAAACTGTCACAAGACCACTGGATTTAATGGGCTTGTTGCAGTTTATACCAACTGAAACCAGACTCATTTTTAATGTAAGCTTAGATTCTAGAACACTATGCCACAGAGAGGAGTAGATTGTGACAATTACAACATTTACTTCAATCCTCATTAGCGTAATGTGGCTCATTTACACAGGTGGCATGTGTAAATATAGGTTTTATATATATTTATCCATTATAAGTGTTTTTATATATAATACACAGAGGCCAAGAACAGATATTGCATTTGTCCCTGGACAAGTTGTGTCTGTATTTCTCCCAGAACAAAATATCCTGAAATTGGCGCGCGCGCACACACACCCCCCTCTCCTAAATCAGGGTTGAGTGGGCAACTGAACACACTGCTGTTTTTCTGCTATTGATTCAATGCAGTCCCGAGATAACCATTTAATTGTACTTTGTGTTGCCCTGGGATAAACTGTTAGTACTTCTTATCCCTTTTTGGGATTTATCCCAGGACCACAGACATGGGCACCTGAATGATTGCACTTTGTCCTGCAAAAAAGTAGTTTATCCTGGAGCAAATGTGACATCTGTTTATAGCTACACACTATAGCATGTGCATATAATACATATACATATGTAGGACTTCATCTGACACTTGTTTTGAAGCTGGGACACTGATATTAAGACCATAATATTTACACTGATGATGCCAATTACTTGCTAAGACATGCCTAAGATTTAACTAGTACCTTTTTTGCAAGCGAAACAGTTTTTGTTCAGCCCATTGTTATATCCTCAGTGCAGCACATGATCATGCACAAAGCTGGGACTCCTCTGAGAGGGACAGACACCACATTGAAGCATGCTACCATCATGACATCTCACCTGAGCAGACAAATTTAGTCAGAGACCTACCTCAAGATTGGTGAAGCCAAACATATAGTTTAGCTGCACTGGTATGCAGTTTAGAGATTATGTGCCCAGTGACCAAAGCAAATGGAACAAAAGTAGGAAAAGGAAAAAAAAACAAGTCTCTCCATGAATTCGCATGCACACACAAAAATTACTTACGTCATACTTTTCACTAGCCCAGTCTAACCAGTGTTCTCTTTTGGGGAATTGCTTGCTGCGATGTCGAAACCTGTTTCCAACAGCAAACTGTGAAGAGACCATTTGTACATTCTGATTAAAATGTGCCAACTGCCATTCAAAAATGACATGACAAATACTTAGATGTAAAAATCAATGACATTGTCCCAAGGGAATCTTTAAAAACAAGTTACATTTTTCAGGATTTCATTTTTTTTTTTTTGTATTTTCCTAAAAATCCTTCATTGAACAAAAATATTAAGTAGCTTTGCTAATATTTCTTATGGAAAATACTGGACCTCCCACATGAAATATCCCTTAAGTCCTGTATGGTCAGACTGGAGAAGGGTTGACCAACAGCATTCTAAATTATTGCCAACAGCACAAGTAAGGATAGAGAAGAGATGGTGATAATCAGCCTGTTGAAAACAAGCAATTAACAGATGCAGCTGAATAGCAAGGGGGTTCTGCGGTGTCTCCATCTCCAATAACAAGTAATAAAAGGTTGCTGTCAATGGCAATTACTGTATCAAGAGCTGGAGTTGGAAAGTATTTCAGTGAACAGGCTTATCTACAAGGGAAAAAAAAATTTAAAAAATGCAAAAACACCCAGATTATAAAACATACACTTTGGCCCATTCTCTCAAAAATCGGAACATGCAAGTTTATGGTGGAAGTAAATCAAGAAAGACTAATACAAATCAGAGATGCACAAATGGTTCTGCCCTCCCTATTTTATACTTAAATTTAATCTTAGTTCCAACTGACAGTCAAAAGCCCAATATGAGTACATCAATAAACTTGTACTCTTACATTACACACTTGCCCCAACCCTACATAAATATACACACAAAAATGGAAGCACACTTTGTAAATTCATCCAATAGGAAAAAGTTACACTATTTTGACATTAATTTTTCCAACCATGATGTTCATGTAAAGTTTTACTTCTGGAAGAAATGTAACAACTAGTTTGCAAATCACAAGCTTTAAGGATTTAACAATTATTTTAATATTCTGTACTTCATAAAGACCAACTTCATTTGAAAATCTCAGCTCTGCTTTTCCAAGTGACCTGACATTACTTACAGCAATGCATTTGGAAACTTGGACCATTATATTGCCTTGAGGTAGAACTTTCTTGTACATGCTGCTTCCAACTATGAATACAACTGAAATGAACAAAAATATCAAGTCAGGGTTGATAGAAATTAGTGGAAAACACCTTGGTATACAAAACAAAATTATGACGGGATAAGAAAGTAAACTTTTATAAAGAACACCATTCTATACAGCAATTAATACGCTTTGTCAATGCCTTTCAATCATTTTATTAAAACTAATATTCTTCATAATTTTGACTTGGGTTTTTGGTAAAAATATATTATTCATTTATAAGATTTTTCTTCACGCAAGTAGTGAACTTCATTCTTACTGAAGATGATTTCATGAGTAAAGACCCAAAAGAATAGAGAATGTTTGGGCCAGCAGTGTTTAACTGATGCAACTTTTTAATTAAAGATTTCATTTTAGGAGGTAAGTGCAGTGGACACTGCAATTCATATAATTTATGGAACTTCCAAAAATGTATTAGACCCATTCAGCTCTTTGGTCTTGGTACTGAAGGATGAAATGCTCTTTCAGCAATATGCAGTTAAGGTATAGTGGTTTTACATATGAAAAAAAGTCAATGAATATGTAACCTAAATGACATACAATAGGACATTTCAGTAGGGCAATGCATTGCTTCCTAAATATAGTTCTATTCTATGGTCATTCTCATCCTGGATACAAGAGGGAAGCTTTGCAAGACCTCCCACTTCTCTATGGAAGGGGGCACGGCCTGGCCCTGCGGGGAAGAGGGGGTACAGCCCAGGTGTAACCTGGCCACCCAGAGGAAAGGGGGTATAGCCTGGCTCCAATCTGGCCATGTGAGGTATGGGTTGTGGCCCAGCTCTGACCCATCCTGTGGGGCTTGGAATTTTGGCAGCAGGGATTTTGGCCATCACGTTTCCCAACTCATGGAGGGCCCCACAGGCCAGATTCCAAGGCTGTGGGCTGTATTTGGTCTGCAGGCCAGAAGTTGAGCGCCCCTGGGTTAGATATGGAAAACTTCCTACTGCTCAGGTTCACGAAGCACTGGAACAGGGTACCCACAGATTCCACTGAATTCATGCCATCAGAAGTTTAAGGACAGGTCATGCAAATATCTATTAGGGATGGCTTAGTAATATACAATCCAGGGGGCCTGCCTTCCAGACCTACATTCGAATCTATAATTTCTTTTCTATTCTAAAATCTTCCAAAATAATATATGGGACCCTCCTGATTATTGCTGACAGATAACATAGTTGACAATGGGCAATCCCAGGGCATATGTATATATTCGCATATTTGTTTTTATTCTTCTGATATGCGAATTCTACCCCAGGAATCATGGACTCAAAAAAATAGAGAGCTTTGACCTTGAATGCCACTTAAGGAGATATTCTTAGTTCTCTTTCCCCAACAAAATATAGATGATGAAATAATTTGCATGGTAAGCTTACCCAGTGCAACAGCCATGAGTGCTGCAGGAACTCCAAAGGCTAGTGGGTAACACCGTTGCTTGGTATGAATTCCGCATTCTTCACCTGAACCAAACACACACAGATGGTAAGCAAGAACATTGCTTGCTTTTGTAAGAAGTTTTGAAAAGGTCGTGTTACAGAAAACATTTCTGTAGGTGTTACTGGTAAATATTTCAGTCAACATGCAATCAGCACTGAACATGGGGGGTTTTTTGTATTCGAGAAAGAGAGAACATCATGAGCTTCTCACAGAGAGTTCTTTACAGGGAAAGAAGCTTTTGTTAAAACAGGCAAAATTCAACCAAATGAATCCTGAAGAGAGGACCAAGCTCATAGGCCCCCTAAAATAAGTTTGGAGGGGTAGGATACAGACATGCAAGCATCTAAGAGATGTAGATGGTTATTAAAAAAAAATGGATGCTTCCTAAAGTGATGGGGCAGTGGGAACTGCACCAGTCTGGCATTGCCATTTGTAGGTGAAGGAGATGCAGCGTAGTAATGCTGATAGAACAGGAAGGGGATGTAGCAAAAAAGGGAACAGAGGAGAAATTGAATTGCATGATCCCCTTTTAAAAATTAACATGCATTATTTGCACCACTCTTAGGTACCAATTCAGGTCTTAAAAAGGCCTCAGAAGATCTATTCTTTAGAACTGCAAGAAGTTTATGGGGGTAGGTAACAGGAAAAAAAAACCTCTGTCAATCATTCAGTAATGAACTTCCCCTATGGTTATTGCACTAATTTACTTAGTTGGATATACATTCACTTCATGCTGTACTGAACTTGTCCCCCTCGCTCTTGATCAGTTTAAGTTACATTTATTTTGAAAGTGCATGCGCGCGCACAATGAGTTTTAGATAACGCATGCTTGCAGCCATTTTTAAACCCATGGGGGCTTATACACATGACAAGTCAGGCCATGCTAGAAAGTTAATTAAAACATGGAGGAAACACATTAAGAAAACAAAACAACACAAAAAAACCCCCAAAAAACCAAGACTACTCTGACGTGTTCCAATTAGAATGCAAACCAGCACATGTACAGGCAGCTCTCCAAGCTCACCATAGCGATAATGTGGACTTTGACCCTGTTTGTATAGCTCCAGAGTCCAGGGTGGGGGTGCCACCATCACTTGTCCCCTTTTCCTCTGCTGCTGAATTTGATGTGCCGGGGGGGGGGGCAAGTAGCAGTAGCACTCACCCCCAGGCTCTAAAGCTGCACACAAAAAAAAAAAAAGTGATGGCTCTGGTAAGAGCCCATGCTGACATGTTGGTGAGCTCAGAGTTCACTATGCAGTGCACCTCACAGCTGAAGGGGATGTGATCATGTGCTGGCCCCCAGGCCACTTCTGATTTTAATATTTGGCCTATCTGAGAATCAGCCATCCCAAAGGGCAGGGTATCCCACACTACAGCATAGTATAGTCCATTTACATGTACTTAGGATCATAGGAATGTATGGCTGGAAGAAGTCCAGCTACCTGCTCAAGGCAAGATCATCCCTAACTAACCTAGTCAAGTGTCTGACAAAGTCAGAAAGTTCCTTCTAACCTCCAACCTAAATTTCTTCCCCATCAAGAGGGGCAGGAGTCTCCACAGATATTCAAACTTTAACCTCTCAGACTGCCAAAAGAGGCCAACTAGCATCAGCTATGTCAATAATGCAAAACTTTGAACAAGTCCATGCTAGAAACAAAACTTTGAACTACCAATACGGCTCCTTAATCAAAGAACCATCAAACAGACAGACAGGGAACAGGACAGACAGACAATTTTATAGGCAACAATGGTGCAGATTTACCTCTGAGAATTGGGGTGACTACAGTGGATATGAGACTTCCAGCATTAATGGACAAATAAAATATAGAGAAGAACATACTTCTTTGCTTTTCCTGCAATGAAAACAAGGAGCTGTTTAGAACATGGTAATACTGACCAGACTCTACTGGCCTAATTATAAGATCTGAGTCAGTCAAATTTTTGAACCGGTAGCATAGTGCGAGGTGGGCAAGTGGGGCAGTAGGCCCAGGAGCCAACTTAGAGGGGCATGAGAATATTAGACCCTGGCAAGTCCACACCATGGCAGTAAACAGCTGAACCCTGGGCTGCTGCTTATAGATTTCAAAGACATTAGGACTGGAAGGGACCTTGCAAGATCATCTGGTCCAGCCCCTTGCCCAAAGGGCAGGGAGTCAGCTGGGATCAGATGACCCCAGCAATATAATCATCCAAACACAACTTGAACACATCCAGAGTAGGTGCTTGCACCACTTCTGGGGGTAGTCTATAGCAGAATCTGGAGACTTAGACGTAAAGAAGTTCTTCCTTATGCCCAGTCTAAAATTGGTCTTCCAGCAGTTTGCGACCATTAGACCTTATTTTCCCTAGGGGAGGCCTGGTGAACAAGTGTTCTCCCAGATCCTGATGTACACCCCTACTATACTTATAGGCTGCCACCAAGTCCCCCCTGAGCCTATGCTTTTCCAAGCTGAAGAGTCCCATGCCTCAGCCTCTCCTCATAAGGCCTGCTCTCGACCTCTGATCATGTGTGTGGCTCTTCACTGGACTCTCGTGCTTCTCCACATCCTTTTTAAAACTGTGGAGCCCAGAACTGGATGTGGTACTCTAGCTGTGGCCTCACCAAGGCCAAATAGAGTGGGAGAATGACATCTTGGGTCTTGTTTGAGATGCATCAGTATATGCAAGCCAGGGTTTTATTTGCTTTACCAGCTGTGCATTGGTGGCTCATATTCATCTTGTGGTCAGTCATGACCCCCAAGTCTTTTTTGGACATGGTGCTAGCGAGAGAAGCACTGCCAAGTTTATAGGCATGATGTGGGTCCCCCCTCCCCCAAGGTGGATCACCTTGCATTTCTCTATGTTGAATGTCATCAGGTTTATGTGCCCACCTTGTGAGCCTATCCTGGTCAGCCTAAATTACCAGCCTATCCTCCAGTGTAACCATGCTTCCCCATAGTTTGGTGTCATACGCAAACTTAGCCAGTCCACTTCTGACACCCAAATCCAGATCGTTAATGAACATATTAAAAAGTGTACTGGTCCAAGTACTGAACCCTGACGGATGCCACTGGTCACCATACACCCTGCTGACTCAGTTCTGTCAACTATCACTCTGAGTCCTACCACTGAGCCAGTTCCCCAGTCAGTCATCAGACCATGAAGTTGCTGAGGCCACAGTTCCCTGGTCTGGCCTCCCATGATGTCCTTATGGCAAAGTCAAAGGCATTTTCTGAAATCCAAGTAAGTGACATCAACCTCTTCCCCCACCATTCAGGTGATGTGTCACCTGGTCATAGAAGGAGATGAGATTGGTCAGGCACGATCTATCTGTAATGAAGCCAAGTTGGCCGTCTCAGAATGGCAACTTACTGCAGCCTGTTCTTGATGGTTTCTTTGATAATTTTTTCCAAGATCTTCCCAGGGATTGAGGTCAAACTGATTGGCCTGTAGTTCCCTGGATCTTTCTTCTTTCCTTTCTTGAAGATAGGCACCACATTGGCCCTCTTCCAGTCTTAGGAACTTCTCCCGAGCACCATGAGTTCTCAAATATCCACACCAATGGTCAAGCTATGATGTTGGCCAACTCTTTTAGCACTTTTGGGCGAATCCCATCAGGGCCCGCCAACCTATGGATGTCCAGCCTCATGTTCCCTCACAAGGTCTTCACCAAATGTGCATATGGTCACCCATATCCTTGTAGTCCTGTGTCCCCATCAGTCAGGGTGATTCCCTTGGTGGAAAACTGATGCAAAGTAATCGTTGAGGATATTAGCTTTTTCCTGGGTATCAGTTGTCAGCTGCCCCATTTGATTCAGCAGGGGTCCAATGTTCTCCTTATTTTTCTTTTGATTTCCTATCTAATCTGAAGAAAGACTTTATTGTCCCCAATTCCTGTAGTCAGCTTGTGTTTGGTATCAGCCTTGGCTTTTCTGGTCTGCTCCCTACAGGTGCAGATCAGTGATACCTCTATGGAGGGTTATGTATTTCCCCATCTTCCAACCCTTATATGCTTTTAAGACTGGGTTCCCTATTTAGCCAAGGGGGTTTCCCCAGCCCTTTTGCTACCTTTCCTGTAAGCCAAAATGGACTTCCTTTGTGCTTTTAGGATTGCATCCTAAGGAGCGACCGCTCATCTTGGACTCCCTCCCCCGTCAGATCATGATCTTTCAGGGCCTTGACAATCAGCCTCTTGAGCCTGTGAAAGTCAGCTTTCCTGAAGTTGAGGATTTCTGCAGACTGATTTTCCAGCTTTTCAATGGGTAAGGAAGGTGATCAATTAGCGACCACTGTTGCTGAGCTTCCCTTCAGTCCTCAAGTCGCTCACTAGATCCCCTTTGGCCAGAACAAGATCTAGCAGTGCCTCGCCTTGTGTCACCCCGTGAACATCTTGAGTCAGACTAACAAGCTCTATGCAGGTAAGGAAGCTATGCAACCAATCAGATTGGGCTGAATATTCCTCCCACGGGATATGTCAGGGTGGTTGAAGCCACCTATGACAACCATGCACTGAGAGCATTCAGCCTCTGTTAGTTCCCTAGAGAATTCAAAGTCAAGCTCTTCCTCCTGGTTAGGAGGTCTGCGAGAGACTCCTACAATAATATCCCCTTTACCATATTCTCTCTGTATTCTAAACAGAGAGGGTTTCAAGTCACCATCCTTGGGTGCCTGTCAGCTACTAGGGAAGTATACTGCTCCAACAGAGCTACAATCCTGCCCTTCCTCCCAGCACAATCTCTCCTGTACTAGGTATAACCATCTATACCTGTGGTCCAGTCATAGGTAGAGTCCCACTAGGTCTCTTCTATCCCTATTAGATCATATTTGTCATTGCTTAGCAGGAGAGCCAATTCTTCCTGTTTGTTCCCCATGCTCCTGGCATTAGCATACAGCTAAGCCTGCCATTAGAAGCCCTAGGCTTCTTTGTATGCTTAGGAGAGAGTCCCATCCATGGGCTGGGGTAGGAGTTAGTTTGATTGCATTTCCCAACCTGCTGATTATGTGCTCGTCTCTTCCTGGGCTTGTTCCGATGGTTGTCTGCCCACCCCCCATCAAGCAGGTCAGCCAATCTGGTTGAAAAGAGCTCCTTTCCTGTTGGGGTGAGGTGGAGGCCGTCACTTCCCAGCAGATCGCTGCCACTCTCCCCAAGGTGCAGACTGTGATTAAAGAAGCTGAAGCCAAAGCATTCACAGTGGCACCAAGGCTTCAGTCCATCTCCTCCTCCTGTGCCCATGGCCCATAACCAGGAGGATTAAGAAGAAAACCACTTATGCCCCCAACCCTAAGCCCAGCCCCCAGAGCCCTGTAGTCACCCATGACCCAGCCGGGATTGCTCCAAGCTATGTCATTTGTGCCCACATGGATGAGGAGCATGAGGTAGTGGTTGGAAGGCTGGATAAATGTTGGGATCCTCTACATACAGGCCCCTGGGAGGCAGTAGACCTCACCAGCTAAGGGGTCAGGGTGGCAGATTGCACCCTGTCCCCCTCAAGAGGGAGTCTCCCACAATGACCACTCTGCACCTTTTTGGGTTGCTAGACATCTTCCTTCCTCAAGTGCTGGAGCTGGCAACTCTACTGATATCATGAGAGGTTTGTATCGGTTTTAAAGCTTCAGAGGGGTGGTGACCCTGGTGCAGGGTACCTTGGGGCTGGAGACTACCTTTGTCCAAGCAACCCCTGGCTGGACTTCACAGGGGCTCCTCTTGTACACCCTCATCCTGATAGCCTTCCTTGCTCTTCCTTCCTCATTTTTCAGGCAAAGAGTGTGGTGGTAAGCATCAATCTCCTCTTTGCCATCTCTGATAACACAGCATCTGCACTGCAGTCTGGAGCTCCCCTAACTGGCACTCCAGGGACTCTACTGTGGAGCACACCCCACAAGGGGAGGTGTCCATTCTCCCAAACTCAGATGCCTACGTTCATGCCAGGCAGTCCCCACAGCCGAGAGCCAGGGGCTCCATCTGGGTGGAGACTGGAGCCATTGGCTCCATCTGGGTAGAGGCCTCAGTGGTGCCAGGGGGTGGGGGGGGTGGAAAATCTTCAGGATGCAGTGCCTCACCATCGCACAGGTAGTAGCCTGGGCTACTGCTGTGCCACCGATCCTTCTCTTCATGCTCGCCACCTTGAGCCTCATGCCTCTCCCGCGTGAACTCCCATGCTAAACTTGCACTCCAGGGCCCAGAACATGCCCGTTTGTGCAGCTTCCTGTGGGGCTGGGCTGGGCTGACCCCCCTCAGCTCCTCTCAGCTGCCTCCTGCAGCTGCTGTTGTAGCAATACCTGGGGTAGGTAGACCACAGCACAGCAGCAGGTAAGATTCTAGAGAAGGGGTTCTCAATCCCCTGGTCCAGCAGCTGCCCTGCTGCAGCCTGAAGTGGCTGTGGACTGGCAAACCACAGCCCCCACCAGAGCCAGGCAGAGAGGCCGCAGCTCCTTCTGCAGGGCCTGTGGCAGCACAGGGGTTGTCCCCCCCTCCCCACCGCTGCCCCGGGGGGGGGGATCCTTTCCTGT
>NW_005842241.1:1691356-1706146 GCF_000455745.1 Alligator sinensis | reverse complement strand
GTCTTCAAGAGGAGTTTAGATGGGCATCTGGCTGGGGTTATCTGAACTCAGTACTCTTTCCTGCCTATGCAGGGGGTCAGACTCGGTGATCTATTGAGGTCCCTTCTGACCCTAGCATCTATGAATCTAGGGATCTTCTGGCCAGAAATTCCAACTGTGGTCAGCTATGACTGCTGGGCCATGGTTTGCCAAGCTGTGGCATAGAAACTTTGGGAAACTCTGCTCTAGAGGTAGTCTGTGGAATGGATAAGACTCCTGGTCTGCCCATCCCCCAGCTCTTGGCACCCCTTCACCTGAAGTAATCAGCAACACCTCCCACAAACCCCCAACCCAGGTAGTTATACCTCTGCTTTGAGCTCTCCTAACAGTACAACACCAAGAGAAGAATATAGCTCTTATTCAAATATCTAGTTCCTACAGGAAAGGGCACATCTAAATATGCAAATTATTTTCAGGCATGTATCTATTGCTTAAAACATAGATAAATATGATTGTTTATTTTAAATATTTAAATTTTATTTAATTATGATATACACGCGTTGCACTTAGCTTCATACATATTGTTACCTGATCATCTTCAAACTGATCTCCACCAAATGCTGCTACACAGGGTTTGATTCCACCAGTACCAAAAGCAATCAGGATCAGGCCGACCACAGAGAGTGCACTGCAATAAAGGGAAATATTTTTCTGTTTTCTTAAGAGCATGTAAAGGAATATTGGGTGAGGAAGAATGTCCAAGCTTGCTACAGAGTTAAAGAAAGGCATGTTTAACTAATGGATGTCCTACCATTCAGCAGTGTCATAGAACCAGGCTCTGGTATGAAGTAAAAGAACACTTATCCTCAAAATGGTAGCAGCATGGGGCTGAATTAAGCAGCCCTACATTGCCCCAACTGCAGGCACTGGCATGGAGGGCATGCTTCAAGAGATGCAAGGAAACACTAAGGGAACAGGAAGGGAAGTGATTGTAAAGCTCATATTACAGTGGATCTCTATTTCAGAGCAGATCACAGCAGCCCTGGTACTGATCTGTCCTGTACTAGGAACTACTGAAGACTCAAGTATCTTGGAATCCAGAGAGTGGAAAGTTAGTATCAGACTATTTTTTCTTCAGCTCATACTGGTTTATGCCTTCTGTGCTGCATCTCAGGGAGGTGCAATGTAGGATCTAGCACAGCATTAACCTGATTAACAGGTAACTTATGGTACAAGGAAGTAGTGAGCCATATTTTATCCTTAAGATGCTCTTCCTTGAAATTTTTAACACACACTTGTTATTTACAAATAATTATATAGTTTATCTGGAAGCTAAAATATATGTTTTTCATGAAGCAATTTGAATGTGGTATTGTTGCTAGAATAATGCCTTCCGAGCTATTAAAATTCTACCTTTAAAATCAGAAGTATGTGCAGCAAGGTATCAGCAGAGATCCTTTCTTGCAGAGGCCCTATGCAGTGAGGAAATCAGTAGGGTGAGTAAAACTACACACTTTAGTTTTAATCTCAATCCAGGGAGTTGTTTGGCCAAGTGTCCCCTGGCAGAACTCAGATTTTCATATATCTCATTTTAATTAAGATAACTGCTATTGATAGGTGGCTGCCTCAAGTGAGACCAGTAGGACTTCAGTTTTGCACACATCCTGTGAGAGTGGATAAAAGGAAGAAACAATTTAAAAGCAGCAAGGAGTATGCAAGTACGTAAACTATATTAGTCTGAAGTCAGGCAGAAGGCTGGGCGGCACCTTAGAGACCAACTCTAGAGAGGCATAAGCTTTTGTAGGCTACAGCCTACTTCATTAGCTGTAATGTTTCATCATAGTATTTATATGAAACACCCTGCCCTGCCTTCCTCAAATCTGGAAAAGCAGCAGGTACAGTCCAAGTTAAACATCAGATACTACAATAGCTGTGTTTAACCGCATGTGCAAAAGAAAAGAGATTTAAAGAAACAGAGGACAGCAGTCAACTAGGAGCAGAGAAAAGTTATCAGCAGTGGCTCCAAAGCAAGAGAAAAAAAAGTGCAGTTGAATAGACAATCTAATTACATAAAAAGAATGACCATTCAGAAAGGAAAAAGGGGCATAATTACCAGATTAGAGGAGACACCAGTTAGAGGAGTTGTGATACGATTTTCTACATTTAGTGTCCAATAAAGTTATGATTTCTTGTGTTCCCAGGCCCCATATTCTAAGGCTTTCTACAGAAGAGCTGTGCAGTCAGAAATGAAGTGAAGTGATTGTTCTTTGAAAAGTAAAGTAAAGTATTCTCCCACAGGTGTTCCCATCTTTTTTCTACAAGAGTTAATTCTGAAGCCTAGTAGTAGTTTAGTTTCTCACACACATTTAATTTGGAGTATACCTCTTTCTGTCTGTGACCTGAATAAAGAAATTTGGTGCCCAAAAGCTTGTCTAACATCTCTCCAACCAGAGAGGGTGTTAAGTGTATTGGTCTCAGTAGTCAGGCAGAAGGTAGGGCAGACTGGCACCTTATAAAACTAATTTGGAGAAGCATAAGCTTTCATAAGTAATGAAAACTTATGCCTCTGAATTAGTCTATAAAGGTCCCACTCTGTCCCACCTTCTGCTACCTCTTAACTGTAAAAGGTAGCCCAATATTACTAATGAAAACCCCTTGTTTCTTGCCTAGGTCTGAATCATTTACAGCTACAACTATCCAACCCTATTAAAAGCAACAAGTTACAGATTCTTTTTTACTCTAAAACTGTAGGAACTCAGGGAAAAAAAAAAAAAAAAACCCCACAGGTTTACTAAACACACTTAAGGCACGTTTTTTTCCCCCCTGCCCCTCATTTCAATTAAGCTCAGCAGTCTTGGCCATGTTTTTGCATGATTTCTATAATATGTACATAATGACTTCCTAATTAAAAATGTCTTGTAATCGGCTTCTTACTGAAGAGACAACAAGGACAGTTCATTAAAGACCTAAATTGCTTCATCATGCATTAGTGTGTAATGCTACTTACATGTGCACCGAGAGGCGATCAGGAGTTCCATCCCGGTTATAATCTGTCAAGTCATTTATGGAGCCTACAGCCATAACTACCTGCCCAATGGTATAAACAATGGACAGGGAGACAATGGTCCTGTTGTGAGAAAAGGAGAGAATAGTTCTGTCTTTATCTGCACAACTGATTCAGATTTCTTTCTAGTTTACAAAGGGGTTGAGCACAGAAAGATTACTGGTTAGAACAAACATGAGTTAACGATGATATTGCAAAATTTGCCAAAATATTTAGTGAATAATATACAATATTCCAGGTCAGGTACACTTTGGATTTTTTGAATAAAAAATTACTTTCCTTAAAAGAAATAATGGAATTTTAGTTACCCGATTAAATCAAACAACAAAAATACCAGAAAAAATACTGTGCACATTAACAAAACATTGTAGGAGCATTGCATCCAGCTGCTTAGGTAGTTAACTTTTAAATAACGAAACGAAGATTAAAAAGCTGTTTTGTTATATTGACCATGTTGTGAAAATTAAGTTGTATGTTACATTATCATTAACATGCAATTTGTACTCCAAATATGCTACCTGTTTGTATTTTCTTGGTATTTCCAAACTGAAACAGAAGGTGGGATGGGGAAGGAAATCATCCTCCATCCCAAGTATGGGAACTACAACAAGCTATTTCCAGAAATAATGACTAGTCCATTAGCCTGTTCCCTCACCTTAAAGTATGTTCCACATCTACAAAAGAAGAAATTCAAGCCTAGCTCCTGGATGGTGCAGGCTGCAAATAGCAAGCCTGATTTTCTCAGTTGCCAGGCGCCAGTGAAGTGTGCACGTACACTGTGCTATCACCAACTAGCTCATAACTTTAAGGTGAAGTTTTCATACTTGTTGATCAGACTTGCTTACATTTTTAACTTTTCTGAGACTTGAACAGGTGACTAACATTAAGGAACTGCTTAAATTTCTCAGTGAATGGGAATTTGTGGCACCTCCAAAATACCCCACACATTCTGTTTCAGAAATAGAAAACTAAAATCTGATGTGCAGTGAGAGGCTGCCATGTGCATCAGGAAGCAGATGATGTTCATGTTGTAAAAGAAAAATAGTACAAGGAGTCAACTCAAATAGCACTAGAATTGATCCTACTTTTCCCCCAAACAGACATCTTTGAAATATCCAGGGCTAAAAACTACTCTGTCACTTATAGTAATTTTAGTTGTTAACTTTAACAATGGTCAGCAAGACATTCATATGAAAGGGCCATCTGTATGATTCAACTGTAAAAGAGCCTTGTTGTTGTCATCATCAGTTTGGGCGGCACAAATTAGAAATGGCAAGGGCTTTTTACATAATAGAGACAGCTTACATAATCAGCTTGCTACAGTTTATTTGGACATCTTGCACACTACAAAAATGGTATCTGCCTTCTTCCACAAACAAGAACTTCCTGTTCAACAAAGTATGGAGTGTCCCTGAGGGTACTCCCACACAGATATTCTGTATACATACAGTGGATGGGTGGCTATAGGATACAGCCTCACCTATAAAGTTACAATTACTAGTACACTGACTAACCCCTCCTCAGTCATAATAATGATTAACAAGCTGCCCATCTTCCTTCCTCATGAACTTCCCTCTTCCATTTTTTATTTTATTTTATTTTATTTTATTTTTTTTTTTAATTAAACCCAGGGAAGGGGGGGAGGGCACACGGACGGATGGATAACTGGTGTTCAGAACTTAAGAAAAAGGGTCTCTCACAACTGACTCAAGTCCCAGGTTCCCACTTTAAGCAAAAGTATAGCATCATTGAACTCAGTTGATATTTGCAGGAAGAGATGTAAACAGCTCTAGAAATTTGATGCGATTGCGTAAGGAACCAAATCTCATCTTGGGAAATTATTAAAATTTGAAGAATGACTTTAAAAGATTTTGTTTCAAGATTAGCGCTGGTTTCTAGGGCCCTGATTCTGCAAACACCCATCTTCCAATGAGGCTACTTCAAGGGAAAAAGCTGTACAAAAGTATAAGCTGATGAGATAAGACTTTCAGTGATTTAGGACCTAATCCTCCAAACACTTAACAGGCACAAAAAGGAGAAGCAGAGAGCAAAGTGGAAGCAGAAATGTTATGGCCCGATTTGCATAGTTTCTGACTATGCCCAACTCCCATGAACCTGTAAATGCTTCTGACTGAGTTGACAGAGCAAGTCAGTGAAAGCAATTGTTCCTCAGTTCCACTTCTGAGCCACATCCACTAAAACTCAAAGCTTCTCAAAAATCTATGTTCATTAATACCAAGTCTTCACAGAATCTTTCTGTACTCAGTTGGCCATTTGAAACCCTTTCCTGAAACAGCAATCCAAAACTTAATTGCTCTATTCAGTTGCTTTAGATTACACCCCACAAACACTCACTTGAACTTCCCCAGCCAGGAGTCAGCAACAATTGCTCCAAGGATTGGTGTCAAATAGCACAGAGCAACAAATGTGTGGTAGATGACTGTAGACAGGTTGTCATCCCAATGGAGAAAAAATTTGAAGTACAGAACGAGCACAGCTGCAAAAAACAAAACAAAACAAGGAGTTAGAAATATGAAATTATCCACTGAAACCAAAAGCTAAAGAAGAGTGAAGGAAAGTTACCTCGCATTCCATAGTAGGAGAATCTTTCACAGAACTCATTAATGACAATGAAGAAGATGCTGATTGGAAAACCAAAGCAGCTTGGCTGAAAGGCAAAAATAGAAACATGTAAAATTCCAACAAAGCTATTTAATTCTCTCTCATTTTTCTGGCCAGAACCAGTAAGTTTAGTCATATATGTAAAAACTAATTGCAGTCTTTAGACTATAAGTAATTTTTCATTCTAGTTTTTAGAGTCTCAAAATGTGGGCATCTCTGCTCCAAGTCATCATGTACAGAACTGCTACTAATGAGCTAACAGACACCTACAGCATTTTGAATAGAAAAGGCTACAAAACAGCAACATAAATTGTCCTTTAAACAGAATTCTCTGTGAAAGGGGACAAAAAAAAAACAAAAAACTGTCTTCCACATCTTGCTACTTACACTCCTTGCAGCTTACCATTTATAGGCCAAGTCTAAAAAACTGCAGAAAGCTGTACCACTTTCAAAATCAAAATTTCAAAGCACTGCTAGGCTGATATTAGTTAAGCTACATCAAGTCAGATCCAGCAAGAATCTGGTCTGTGGAGCTTAGTCAGTTCTGCGATTAATGCGTCTTTTTTTTTTTTTTTAAACAATAATGCACGGCATGTTTTACTGAAAGCAAAAAGAACTTGCTTAGAGACCAGGAAGTTTTAATCTAGTTCTAAATGAGAGGGATTTTATGAACTACTGCTCATTTTGGACATTATCCCCAAGACAAATTGTTACTGGGTACAGTACAGCATCATGAGGCTATCAAGCAAAGATCTCACAGGAAATCATGATCCAGGGCTCTATATCCCTGGCAACAAGAGGCCACGTATAAAAAGATCTTTGAACACAAATTAAATGCAATTGTGTATGTCAGCTTTAGTAAGTTACAGTAAGAAAGATGATAAGTTAGCTGCATCAAAGCAATCAATATTCATACACAAGCTAAGAGAGAACCTGGTTTGATTTGCATAGTTTACACAATTCACTGCTTCAGAGGTCAAATCTATTTATGGAGTTAAAAAAAAAGCTATTGGAAAAAAAAAAAGCAGCCCTTGGTATTTTTATAACATGAAAGTAAGTAATATTTCATTAGTACTGATATTTAGACTTTTACAAGATCATTAGTAATTCAGATACAATGCAACACAAGGGGATACCACTCAATGGGTGCATCTACACATCGCCCTATGGTGATGTAGCAACATGCTATGTTGCTGTACGGTGTGCAACAGCGAGGTAGCAATCATGTGGGTCTACATGTGATTGTCAGCTGTCATCATAGCAGTGTGCTCCCCAGACCTAGTACGCAACTACAGCAAAATAGTGGGGAAATCTAAGCATGTGCCACCTGCATGGCGTAGTAATCACCCATACTGCGTCATGCTTTAGTACTTCCAAAAGAAAGTACTAAAGCTTGGCACTTTAGCAACATCGCCATACAGCAATGTGTAGACACACCCAACAAGGCTAAATGAAGCTGTACATAGGATATCCTGCCCATGGATCTGTTATCACTAGTAGCGCTTAAGGGAAACAGTTGTTGAAGAAGCTAGAAATACTTCCCGAGTCTACTACCCTGAAAGTAGATAGTAGCATCTTCTGACAGAGCATCTAGCTATCACATTAAGCTGATACTACGTTTGAATGTCCAGAACAGTCACAAAAGCCAAGCTGATACTACGTTTGAATGTCCAGAACAGTCACAAGAGCCCAACTGTGTGAGGATCAATATTTTGCAGTGTTATGAAATGCAGTTACTGTACTAGGTATGTGTAGTTTTGGCAATGTTTTTGTACCAACTTTTCTGGAGAAGAGCAAGAGCTAGTTATAGCTGAACGGTAAAGAAGTACTCTTCCAACACACACCAATGGGAGACAAGCTAATGCAAATCCATGGGTTGGATGTAGGAAACCCTTAGGCTATGCTATGTAAGTAATTTTCCCTGTAATCATTGCAACAAAATAAAATAAAAATAAAAGACAGAGAGAGAGAGAGAGAAAGGACACAGAGAAACAAATGACTGCCTAGTAAGATTTCTATTTCACAAGAATTAGGCAAGGGTACCATACTATCAGGGTCATCAAGAGCAACCCTCTGAACAATGGTTTCCCAACAAGCAAAATGAGAGGCTTGTATAACTGCATTACATAACTGTGCCTAGAACCTGGAGCCTACACTTCTAGTGATACTTGCTGTGCTGTTTCCTGCTTAGTTTTTATTTTGGGATTTACCCTTGATTTTTATCTTAGTCCAGATAAAAACAAAAACAAAAAAGTTTATAACTGCAACTGGATACCGAAGTTTAGAACAGTGCTTGCTTCTCAAACTATCTGATGTGGCAGACCGGCAATTTTTTCTCCAGTGGGCCAGGGACCTGTGCCCAATTCAGCCGGTGGCAGCAACTGTGTGTAACAGCACTACACAAGTGCATGACCAGCTGTTTCTTTTTCTTTCCTCACCTCGCACGACGTGATGTCACCTGGAGTGTTGGAACGTATGAACTGTGGGGCTATGACATATCAATGCTATGCTTCCGAAAAATATTTCTCTTTCCTGGCAACTCGCTGAGGACCAGCGACCGGTGGCTCGCGGACTGGTGCCGGTCCACGGACCACCACTTTGAGAAGCACTGGTTTCGAGCATATCGCAGCTAGATTCTACTGTGAACCAATCTCTGATTCCAGAGGAGCAGAGTCAGGATTTGAGGCAATCATCTGATGTCAATCCAAGCACTCCCATTCACTTCTGTATGCATCAAACCAAGCCCTAAAACAGTAATATAGATTGTGATCTGCTGGTGGTATAATGGGAGACAACCAAGTAGATTTTAGTCCATGTTCTACACATTTGGTCACATGTCTCTGTGCATAGTCTGAGGGAAGATTACTCATTTCTAGCAACTGAACACTTCTTAAAAGAAAAAGAAAAAATACTAACCGCTGATGATCTAGGCTTCTTCATTTTCTCTGTTGGGGAAAAAAGGAGAAACAAGTTTACATAAACCAAAAAGTAATATTTCTTAATGAGATGATGGAAAACAGGTAAAAAAGAAATCTTAAACCATAAGTCATTAAATATAAACTCAGCATTTTTCAGCAAATTTAAATATTTTATAGGGAAAAAAAATGTATGTAAAGAACAGAAGTTGTGGCAGTGACATAGGTCTGATGGTGGAGGAAAAATGCAAGAAGCTAGGATTTGTGGGTAATATGTTTTATAGAACCAACTGTACACTTGGTAGAGCTATAGACCAGCTTCTGGGGTCCAGACACCCTTTTCCAATATCACCAGAGAGGGTACTTGGTACACAAAAGCTTGTTTACATCCCTACTGACCACACAGTTGATTCAATAAAAGATACCACCCAGAAAGCCCTTTTTAAAAAACAAAACTGAATAGGAAAAAAAAAAAAACAACAAGCTTTTGGACATCAAATTGTGCCTTTTCATAGTCTGTAAGAAAAATTCCAAACTTAACTGGTTTTGTATTGCATATCTACAGCAGGACAACCATAAATCAGGAAGTTATACTCATTTTCAGTCTTACAGGTAGGGAACGTTTTTTGGTCCGAGTGCTGAAAACCCCCACAATGCCCACCTTGCAAGGTGCTGAAGTGCCAGCATGCCAGAAAACAAAGTGAGGGCAGGGGGTACATAGTAGGATGCCCTGCCCCCCCTCCCCACCAAAGCCCCTGCCCCTCCACCCTTGCCACCCACCCAAAGCCCCTTGCCCCCCAGCCCAGGCTCACAGCTGGCAGCAGCTCCCCAGAGACGGGGCTGGCTGCAGCCAGGAGGCTCCAAACAGCTGTGCCGGGCTCTGGAGCCCAGGCATCAGCTCCTAACCAGCATGTGTACCCATGGGTCAGAGCAGGCAGTGGGGGAGGGGCCCCGAGGCAGCGCAGCCCCAGTCTCTCCCCTGCTCCGGGCACAGAGCTTATGACTGGGCTCTGGAGCCCGGGCTCTGGGAAGCTGCAGCAAGCAGGTTGCAAACAGCTGCGCCGGGCTCCACAACTCCGGCACCAGCTCCATGCTGGCGGCAACTGTGCACACACTGTCTGCCCCGAGGTGCGCGAGCTGTTGCCGCCAGCACTGAGCCAATGCTGGAGCTGTGGAACCCGGAGCAGCTGTTTGCAGCCTCCTGGCTGCAGCTGGTCCTGGCTTCGGGTAGCTGCTGTCAGCTGGGAGCACGGGCAACATCCCAGCACGCAGCTGGGATGCTGCAAGCACTAAAGTAAAAGTAAAGAGTGAAAACAAGGTAAAGGCAAATGGAAATAAAAGCTGGATCTTGTAATAAGCTCACACTGAGCTGCAAACTGAAAAAGTGCTAAGCCCCGTGGCTTGATCTGGTGAAGCACTGAAGTATATGAAGTAACCTCACTGAAGGCAAAATGAGACTATTTGCATGCTTAACTGCCTTGCTGGCTTTGTTTATGCTTGCTGAGCCTTGAACTCAGCCCACTTTGAGTGGTTTAATCTCCTCCAAGAGATTTTTAGGTCTTGCTTTGGTTACAGTTTAGAAGGCTGCTAGATACTGAGTTTGCCTTTTCTCTGGCAAGGTTCACGTAGATGTATAGCAGCTATCAGCAGTTCTTGTGGGACCACATGCTTAAGTGCACTATCTTAAAAAGACAAAGGTCTAGTACAAGTGAGGAGGTGCACTTTGAACCCCCAAGTTGCAAACTGAACAAATCAGTAACAGATTGAAGTAAACAAAAATATCACTTTCTTCATAATGACGTGTCATGTAATCCATAGTTCACAATACATAAAGATACCCAATAACAGATGCTCTTTAAATTTTAGCACAATGTACTGACTCCCTTCCAACGATTTTTTACAGTTAATATTTTGACAAATAACTAAATAGTTGTTATGCAGATAAAATAAAATATGGAGAATTAGCACACAAGTCATGCATTTGCTTTTCTTTATCAACATTAAAAAGTTTAAAACTGTAACTCAAGTTGTAAACCCACATTTAAGGGACAGTCTCATTTCCAAAGGTTTTGGGGTTTTTTTCGTTTTTGGTAAAAGTTTGAGTATAAACAATTTGGCCTCATCAGTACTCATAAGATACAATCCCACAAAGTATAGTTAACATGAACAGGGGTCTTTCAGAGTTAATTATTGCTGATCCATGTTAGTGTCCCCCGTCCCATAAAAACAAACAAACTTTCAGCAGGCATTGAATCCTCAAGCATTTATTTCCCCCTCTCTTTTTTTTCTGAACTGCACCTTGTTTCCCTACCTGGCAAAAACTAAAGTCCAGCATCCACATCATCAACTAAGATGGAAGTTTTCATACTCTTTGATCTGCGTTATCCAGATTTGTATCTGGTGAACCCTCTGGAGGGGCGGGGGGGGGGGGGGGGGGGGGTTTCCTGTGACATCTGAGGATCTTACTTAGGTCTAACATTTATGCCTTGGAAATGATTAATTGAATACAAGCCCTTCCATGACTTGTATTCCGTACATTATTCTTTTGAGGGATATGGAAGCAACATCTTTCACAGGAGGCTGTCGCACTGATCCAGTCTGAGAATGTTTCACATGGGATATTTCACCTTTTTTAAAACTGAGCAGTAACTGTTGTAGCTCTGACTTGCTCCTTGACAGTTTATAATCTCAGTCTCAGGCACCCATTCTCTTTCACCAGAGTTTCTTGAATACTCTATGGCCAAGATTTTCAAAATAAGAGTGTAAATAGGACTGCCAAAGCCACAGTTAGATACCTCAGCAAGGGGCCTAAACATGACTTTTTCAAAAGTGCTGCTCATCTGCCAATTTCCCTCAATTAAATTATTATTTTTTATACATCAGCCTTCGTTTTATACAGAAATCAGGGCATTTATAGACATGCTCTGGGAGGTGGGGTGGGAAAGGGGCGCTTTAATTAGTGCAGTTCCGAGAGCCACGTTAATTAAAGCACCCGGAACGTCACGTGCATCAGCGTCTATGCACTGAAAAATGTCAGCAGGGTGCTTTTAACTAAAACTCCAGTGAGCTTTAGTTAAAAGTGCCCCGTTGACATTTTTCAGCACAGGGACTCCAATGCACATGATGCTGGAGTCTGCTGGAGCATGGTAATTACCCCACTCCAGCAGACCCTATTAATTGAGTCTGCTCCAATGTGCTGCAATTACAGCATGTTGGAGCAGCCTCTGTGCACTTGTATACGAGCCCTCAGTGTCCTTCCTACATTGGTTTCTTAAACTTGCCATCCTGTTCATGCATCTCTCTTCCAGAAGTGCCATTGCTAACATGAACGAGCAGTTTAGCTGTCCTTGACTGTGTAATTTGTCAGATATTCTCACATCTACTTTTGCTGCAATGGTGCCCATGGATAATTTTTCCCCTCCCTTAATCTTTGGGGAAAGCAGCAGGGAGGAAGCAAAAGCAGGTGTCAGTAAAGTCAGCCCACAGAAGCCAGGAAGCATTTCCAGTTTCTATTGTTATTCTGGACTCCAACTTATAAAGTTTGTTCAGGGAATGTTTTTTCTGACCTCCACCCCAAAAGGCAATGACTAGTATTCCCCGCCCTGACCATTTTCTATGGAAAGTGAATGCTTGGTTAATTTCTTCCCATTGCAAAAGAGCATTCCTCAGAAAGCAGGCTCTGTTCCTACCATCTTATAATTTCCAAAATATTTTTATGGTTTAAAAGCAAAAGACACAAGACACCTTTAATCCTCTCGTTAAACACCAAACCAATCTAAACTAGTTATTTATGGTCAGGTTCATCCTTTGAGAAAAGCATCTGCTTGGATTATCCATTTCACACACAGTGCCACACTAAGTGGAAAGAAATGTGGGTATATTTTCAACCAAAGGACTGAAGTTTCCATCTCTTGTTACCAATCATGCAGATTATGTTATGTATCAGTGCTCAGCATCTGCATCCAGGCTGAAGCAGTGGACAATTCAGCATTTGTCTAACGCAGGGGTGGGCAAAATGCAGCCCGGGGACCAGATGCGGCCCACCAGGCCATTCTAGCCGGCCTGTGGGGCCCCTAAAAAAAATTTAGAAAATTTATATTAATCTGTGCTGGGCTGCCCGTCATGCAGCCCTCAATGGCTTGCCAAAACTCAGTAAGCAGCCCTCTGCCCAAACTAATTGCCTGCCCCTGGTCTAATGCCCTGACTTCAGAATTGGTCAGCCCCTGATCCTGCTAACTGTTACACTCCTTCCCATCTCCTCTGAACACATCTTTTCTTGTGTTCTGAAAGCGGTCTCAAGCAGCCTACACACAAGTGCAATGGTTAGGCTGTTAACTGTTACTTGGTCAATTAGGCCACCCTGGGGATTCTTACCCTTGTTTCAGTCATGCCTAGGCTTTGCTGTGCCTCAGCTCCCCTCATGTAGAGTTAGCATAATACACCCCTATCCCACAGGTGGGCTTCTGAGAAGTACAACAAAAGGTGCTCAGATACTATGGTAATACTGGGTCAGATGCACCCAGTTGATACCATTAACTAAACAAGGGATGAATGGAATTATCTGCATCATTAGTTATTCACATTTTAGCACAATTCCAGCATGTACCAGAACAAAAATCCCTGACGTTAAGCACAGTCAAACTAATCTGCTTCTCATCTACAACAGCATCCTCAGTTGCATCAATCAGTGTAGGTTAAGTGGCAAGCACAGATGAGCCTTTTGGCCATCCTCACAAGAGGGGAAAGAGAAAGAAAAAAAAAAAAAAAGTGGCCAACATGATTTAAACTTGGGGGGGGGGGGGGGGGGGGGGAGAAGAGAACACAACACATGACCTGTGACCCGAGCCATGGGACATTGCTGCATACAGCATGCCAGCCTCAGCTAAAAGGCACTGGAATTGAGGCAGGAGCCTCCCAGAGCAGAGCAGGATGCTGCTGCATGAGGTAGCAGGTGTTACTGCCAAGAGACAGATTAATCCTCCCCTGGCCCTGCAGCTGCTACCAAATTAAGGGCTTTGGATCTTCATCCACCATACAAGACTGCAGCAGTAGTAGGGCCAAGTTACCTTGGCTTTTGGCAGTGACAACTCTTCCCTCAGCAGCCTCCTACCTCCATGTTGGCACCCCAAGCACAAACTCTACCACATACACCTGGAAGGGGATGGAGGGAGCAGGGAATCACAGCAGCACTTGGGCAGGGCTAGGGCTTAATTTGTGGCATGCCTGCTGAAAAGTTGCCCACTTCAGGTTTAAGCCTACAACAGAGTTATCAGAGTTAGGACTGTAATGCATTACTAAACAGCCTAGCCAATGTGGGTTCAAACCCACTTTTTCTTTCTTAGCAAAGATGAATCCTTAGGATGCAGCAGTCATGCCAATAAGTGAAGGAAGCAGCAAACAGGCACCAGTGCTGCTCTCCAGCTCTCTGCCACAGCTCAGGGGGGAAAAAGAGGAAAGGAAAAAGCCAGCCTTCCCCTCTGAGGTGGATGGAAGAACCCATTGACCTACTTCTTCAGCCTAGAGATGAGGAAGAGGGGAATGCACCCGTCCCTTGGGTGGGACTGGTGAAATAACTTCCTCCCATGGCCCTTGCTGGTCCCCAGACTCCTAATTGCAGAGATGGCTCATCCCACACTCTCCTGCCAGGGAGAGGACAAGAAATGAGCAGGAATTAAGTCTGCCTTGCCAACACGCTGCCTTCATTTTTCAGCTCCAAACTGGAAGTTCCTCAGTTAAGCATAAGGCAACACTGCGCTTCTCACTCTAATATTAATGTCATGGAATAGGCAAATACAATGAAATATTTTAGCAAAGCCCTGCAGTGTCAGGCACAACCACCTACAGCCAACAAGGGAATTCCTCATTTCTATACAGGCGGTCCAAGGGTAATGCTTCCCAAACTTTTCCTCAGCGTGGCCCCTCACTCCCTACCCAGAGCCCCCCACCCCCATTTGGATTCATGACCCACAGTTTGTGACCTTAATTCCTAGGACAGCCATTCCCAAGCCAACAGGGAGGGGCAGATACAGATAAAACGATGTTCCCCCTATAACACCATGCACTTCAAGGGCAGGGAACAGGGAGCAGCAGGTACCACTAGAACACAATATTATTTCTGCCTTGCCACAATTGCCAGGCTGGCAGCGCACGTGTCCCCCCAGAGCTTTCACTCTCCCCTCTATTTGTTAGCCCAGATTTTGATTTCTTTCC
>NW_005842241.1:1683573-1691250 GCF_000455745.1 Alligator sinensis | reverse complement strand
GGGGGCGGCCGCCCGCCCGCACCTACCCATGGGGGCGCCTGCGCAGCTCCTGCTGGTGCTGGTGTCGGGGCAGGAAAGCAGATGCGCTGCTGAGCGCCGGCTTCAAGGGCAGCGCCAGCCCCGTGCCCTGGGCAGGTGCGGGCGGGGGCCGGGCCGGGCCGCCCCTTCCCGGCGGCGGGCGCGGGCTTGGGCGGGGTGGGAAGAGCCAAGAAGGGGACACAAGCGCACGCACGAGATAGGGTAGACTGCCTTCGCGCATACACACGGGTAACCCTCCCTCCCCATACACACAGACGCACACACTAGGGTAGACCCCCTCTACACACATACACACACATGAGATAGGGTAGACCCCCCCCCACACACACAGATGCACACATTAGGGTAGACCTCCACACACACGAGATAAGGTAGATGCCCTCTCTGTGCACACACACATACATGCCATTGCACACATCTCCTCTCCATGTGACACGTGTGGAGCCCATGTGCTGGGGGTGGGGGCTGGGACCAGCGGTGTGATGTCCATGGGGAGCTCTAGGGTTTTGCAGAGGGTAGGGGTCCCACACAGAGTGCTGCACATGTTCTCCACTTGGAAAGAGCCTGGGAGCTTCCCCACTAGGCCTGGCCCTGGGCCGTGTTGACACAAACAAATACAGCTTCATTGGGAGAAGTTACAAGCAGGCCACAGGGCTGTGAAATAGGAGCTGTGTGACCAGGAGCAGCTAATGGGCAGCAAAGGCCAACTCCATTGGTGGAACATGAAGACCACGAAGGAGAAGAGTGGGTCGCTGACACTGGGGGAATGAAGAGCTCTGAAGGGATCAGGGAGGTGATAATAAGCTACTAAGTAAAGCAACTCCTTCAGCTGCCTGACTAGAAATGTTGTTGCCAGGGCCAGCAGTTAGTATCAAACCCTGGCCAAACAGGAATCAAAGGGGAGTGCAGGTGCACCAGTGCACCCCGCTCCTGCATCTGTTCCTGGTTGCATCTCGCTCCACAGTGCCTCTGCCCTCAGTCTGGCCAGCCACAAAACTGGCAATGGAAGACTCATGTGCGAGTAGCTCCTTGGCATGGCAGCAGAGACAGGCTTGCTCTCAGGTGTAATTAATATTTAAACTTGATTGCTGAACCTGTTCTTGACTTTGTCGTGTTGACTCTGCTAACAAGGTCACTTGTGTTTCATTAGCATTGCTCACTCTAGAAATGCTTAGATAGTGGATCACAGCCCTTCCTTTTCATGAATGTTTTGAAAGCTTAATCCAGAGGAGCTTGAGGTGTTGAGCCAGGTACTTTAAACCTGCACCATGAGTTGCAACCAATGTCAAAGGAAGGAGAGGAATAGAGCTTATCTCCAGGCTGCAGAAGGGATCAGAGGGTGCAGGTCAAGGAAGGGAAGGGGATACACCAGACTGAGCTGCTTGCAGAGGATCTCCTATGCTGCAGTCTGGATCTAGTCACTTTAGGGACCAATCCAGCCAGCAGACCATAGGTTGAGCACCATAAATCCATAAATGCTTAATCCATAAGTGCTGAAGAGTGCAGTTCTACCTGCAAAGTTTTTCTATAAATTAAACTAAAGACCCCATTGCAATTATTGCCCTACATAATATTTTATATATATGTTGACCATTTGACATTCAACAGTGCTACTTGTTGGGTAGTAAAGGACGGTTCAAAATGAGCAAGGGTAGCATAATCTGCTCCTAGGTGGAGCCCAGTAACCTAACTTCCAACTGTGAAGGTAGGAGTTATGTTCTTTTGGTTCTGATGGTAATTTATGCTGTGTGAGCTGGCACCCATTATCAATAGCATGTATGCACACACATGCATGTGGTGTGTTTGTTTTACCAACACCCCTTCTCTCAAGTGTAAGCTACTTCTCTGATGTCCCCCATTCTGCCTGTTGTTAGCAACGTGTGTTGTGGCCAAACTTTTGAAAAGTAGAAAAGACTGGAGTGCCTCATTTTTTTTCAGTGCCTAGATGCTTGAAAAGGGCATGCTTTTTAGAAAGAGAAGAAAATCAAGCCTTTTAAAGGTATCTCAGTTTGGGCATCCCAAAAGTAAGATTAAAAAAAAAGTCTGTACCACTTTATGAAAATTTTGGCTTTAAAAAAATTCCCATTTCTCAGTTAAAATTAAAGATGTGCAAAGACATTATCAGAGAACCATGTTAGTCTGGAGTCAGAAGGCAAGGTAGATTTCTACCTTTGTAGACTAACTAAATCAGAGATGCATAAACTTTCATAAGCAGAGGGCTTACCTCATCAGATGCTGTGAAGGGACTGCACAATTACTGCTTTCTTTTTAGCAGCCCTGCTTCCTGAAGTAGCTATAGAGTTGGTAGTGGGCAAAATGCAGTGTTTTGAGCATAATGTCTTTTGACTCTTAGAGCCAATGATGACAAATCTATAGATACAATCTGCTGTTGCGGGTTGCTGCTTCTGTAGCTTAGTCAGGTACCTGTTTAAATCAAGGCCTCTAATCACAATAGACCTACATTGTGACATAATGGTCCCTAGGTTTCTGGAGCAAAGCTACATGGAATTCTGTGGGAAGTCTGAAGAACACAGAAATATATGGTGTCTTGCCTGGCATCACAAAGTGAAGTGTAACTAGTACATGGACTTGGCCCTAGAAGGTAAAAAGATTTTTTGAAATGGTCATTTTCTCAAAGAGCTAAGTAAGGAACGAGATACTAAAGCATAGGGCCAGAATGAGGAGCAGCTGCTGGCCCCTGGGGTGGGAAGGGGCCATGGCTCCTGGGCACCAGCTGGGGGGGCACCAGCTGGAGAGGCTGGGGTGCCTCCCATGATTTGTGTGTGGCCCACCACCTGCCAGGCAGGTTGTGGCTTTCTTTGGCTGCTCTGGCTGGAAATTCCAGCCACCACCCCTCCCCCCTGCCGCCAGTGTGCTGCACTGCCTAATTCCCCTGCTAAAGTGCCATAGGGTGGAAGGCAGGGCCCCGCACCCTGCTCAGATCATCCCCGGGGTAGGAGGGACCGCAAATACAAGCATTGGCCCTCGGGTGCCAGAGACCCACAGTACCCCACTGGCCCCTAACTTCTGAAAGTACTTGGGAGGAAGGCAGGTGCAGAGACATTAGGAAGCAGTGACCAGCTGGGACTGGCTGCTGGTCAAGTTATCTTTGAACACAGAGGACTCCTTTTTTTATTGAAAAACCATTTTATATGCCTTCTAGCAGTGATAGCAAAGTATTCTGTTAATGAGCACTAGGATTTTAGTCTTTGATCAAAAAAGGAGGTTGCATCTTAGACACTCGTACAGACTGGAGATCGCTTAGTTCAGCTCAGGTTAGTTAGCATAACTCTTGACATCTGTGAGGCCATTTTCTACTTTTGCCAGTTTCATTGAAAGTTCGTAGTGAGGATTTATATTTCCGAATGTGGCCTCTTTAACCTAGTTCAAGAAATGTACTGTCCACCATGATTACTAAAAATAATAATAATATGAAGACAATGTTCCTTTGTCCTACCAAGCTTTGAACTTGACACCAAAGGAAACGGTGCCTTTTCAAGGCATGATACAATTCTTCAATGTTAGTAACCCAGAACCAGCAAAATAGTTGGAAGAGATTTAATGTAACTGCTCTGGGTGCCATCAGATTTCAAGGCTGAGGAATGAATTGCACTCCGTAATACAAACAATGTTAGAAGGTACAATGTGTGATTTTTTTTTTTTAAGGTTGTGTAGGTTTTAGTTGCAAGTTATCCTCTCCAAGATGATAGCCTGGCACAAACAACATGTTCAGATACATGGGTGGGAATTGTTACTAATGGGTTATCCTAGTTTGTCACTGAGTGCCACTCAGTAGTGTAGCATGAGGTGGGTGAGCAGGGCACATACCCTGGGTGTCGCATAAGGGGAGGGGCACCAGAAGGAGCAGGAATTGTGGGGGGCACTTCCCCCCACCCCCAGGGCTACTGCTTACCTCACTGATGCCAGCCGCTGTGACGCCCATTGCCAGTAGAGGCAATGGGTGTCAGAGTGCAAGGCATTCTGGGAATAGTTTTGTAGCGCAGCAGTAGAGTTTATTGTTGCTCGGGAGAACCTCCATTTTTTGCCTACAAATTCAGCTTCCCTGCCTCAGACATGGGCTTCATCAGCAAAAAACCCAAAAACCAATAAAGTGAAAGTCCCCCTCTGGCAGCAGCAAACTTTATTGTGACGCTAGAGAACTATAATTCCCAGAATGCCTTGCACTCTATGACACTGCCAGGCTCTCTGCTTGCTGCTGTTCCTGTACTTGAAACTGAAAAGTTGTGGGGGAAATGGGAGAGGGTGGGAGAGAGTTGCCCTGGGCACAGTGTTTCCATATTATGCCTCTGGTCACTTGGTTTGAAGTTTTATGAAAGTCAGTAGGATCGTCATCATCTCATGCCGCATCGCTGGGATGCAAGCTGATGAATAATATTTCTTTTTTTTTTTAGTGCGTTAGTAAGTGTTCACAGACTGCCTCATCAAATTGGATGAAGTGAGCAGCAATATAAATCCCAGAGTATTAAAGGAGATTGAGAGAAATGAGTACTGTTTCACTTAGATTACATTTCCCATATTTAAAAAAAAAGTTTGAATCAGAGTTTTTGATTCAGAACTAACAAAAGTAAACAAAGAGGAAATACCAGATCTGCAGCTAGCAATGCTAGGGACAAGGTGAACTGGTAAGTATGCACTTGAGAGATACAGAGTGAGCTCTAAGAACAAACAGAGGTAGGGGCTCCTGGACACACACATTTCATATTTTTGAATGTGAAATAGCTGATTTGAAAAATTGCTAATGCTGTTCTGTAAAGATATGGTATTTGTTTAAAGAAAGGGACATTGATGGCTGATTCGGGGCATTAAGATAGAAACCCGGTCATCGCCGTAGTAGGGCTATCTTTACACAGGTTTTTATGGCTTCAGTAGCCTGCATAGCTGAGTACTGCCACCCATTTATAGAGTTATCTTGACAAATACTGTTATTCCCATTTTACACATGAAAAACTAAGGAACAGAGAAATTAAGTGAATTACCTTGTCTGAGCTAATATCTTGCCTGTCATGTAACAATGGATGTTTAGCACAAAATGTGAACATTCTAGTAGCAATGAAGATGGAATTAACTTTTACTGGAATTAACTTTTACTGTCATCCACTATCAAAAGAATAGTTGGCATTTTGTTTATTGCAATGTGTGCCCTTAAGTTTCACACACAAGTTTAACAGAGCCTGTGGTTGATTAAGTTGCATAATTAAAGTCACCTCTGCAGCAAATAAGGGCATGAGGCAGAACCTGTAAGCATCTGTCTTGAGAAACTGAGTTGAAGGTAATGCCAATTAGCTATAGTTTCTGTGGGTGACGCTTCAGATAATTTATCTAAGGAGCTTGTTTGCAAGTTTTTAACATATATATTGTAAAGTCTGGCTTTAGGAAAAACAATGTGTTGCTATAGTGCTTGGGGGCACCTGGTGAAGAAAACAAAGATATACACACCCTGCCAGGATGTCTGAAGGAAGACTTGAGGTTATTTCCCCTAGGAACAACCTGGGGATTTCAGTTTCCATAGTCTATTAAAATCTGTGGCCTCTTGAGTAGGTCCACCTATTACTTCTAGGTGCATGATAGTAAGTTTCTTATGTGAGAGCTAGAACTGAGATCTACCATGTACATCTTATATAGAGACCACATAATATTCATTTGATGGGAACAGCTTTGAATTCCGTATAGCTGGGTGGGAATTCCTGTCATACTGCTGGCCTAGAGGTAGGGACCTACCGAATTCACGGCAGAAGTAGAGTATGTGGTGGCTCCTTTAATTTTGCATGTTCCCCTGCTTGTCCCTTGCTCCACCCTACTCCTGATTAACAGAGGACCCCGCCATTCCCTCCTGATCAGCAGGGAAGCTAAAATCGCAGTTTTAAACTCGGCACCACTTTTGCCTCCCTGTCAGTCAGCAGCAAACAGCAGGGCTGCCCGGGGCCCCTTGGCCAATCAGTGGCAGGAGGCAGAAACAGTGCCATATTTACAACTGCAATTTTTGCCTTCTCTGCTGATCAGGAGCGAGCTGCAAGTGGGGCCCCTCCACCAATCAGCGGGGGGTGGGGAGGGGGCATGGAAAGGGGGCAGTAAGACTAAAGGAGCCACAGTGCACCTCACTTCCATGTGTTCTCTGGTTCATAAGCAGTGCCCTGAGATAACTAGTTGAGAATGAGGCTTATTTCCTGGAAGGAAACTTACTAACCAAATTCTGACCTTTATTGACCTTTCCCTTTTTTGGACAAATAGAATCCCCTGGCCCCTCAACATACAAGCAGATTTCCTTTATGTTTCCCACAAAACAAAGCATCTTGAAGCCTATTCTTAAAAGAACAACTTCAGTAATGAAAAGAGCTAAAAATGCAAAAATAAATAATTTTATAAAACATCCAAAGTCACTTATTTTGAACATACAGTCACTTCAGCAATGCCTGTAAAGAACTGTACATTAAGTGTATGTGTGAACGCCTGCATTGTAATCCTGGTTTGAGTACTGCACCGTGTTCTGCTGTGTATAACCTTGCATAATCAGTCTCGGAAGCTGAGTTTCCCTTAGGCAAAATGAGGACAGTCATAGTTCCCTGGCCCACAGGGATCTTATGATTCTTAACCCAGATATTCAGGCCAGACAATCCTAGAAGTGGGACAGATGTAAGGTGATCCTTTTATTATTATTTTCAGACCATATAGGATCTAGTGTTTTATCCTATAGCACACTTTCATAACTCAAGAAAATGCAAATGTATACAAGGCTTCCCTGACACCAGCCACTTAAAACTTCTGCTTATTCCATAAAGGAAAATATTTTGAAAACATTCCTTTTTGTCGTAAATTTAACAGGCCTCTGTTGACATTTCCTCATTTTGGATTTAATCTGCTGACGTTTTTCAACTTCCACTGAAGTTAATAAACATTAGGAACTTACACTACATTGCTAAGTTTGGTGTCTAGCTGGGATAAAAGCACCTCTGCTCCTGATAGACATTTTGCCCTGCCCTTCTATACTGGTGTTGTCCTCATAAGACTTAAAAAATCCCAGGTGACAGACTTGATTTCAGGTGAGCTAAAATTTAAACTTCTGCATACTTCACTGACACCAACATTTTGAAGTTTTAAATCCATGGCACCTTCCTTACCTACTGGGGGTAAAACCTTAAATCCAGGTACTTTCTACTGGTTGTCTGGACTGATATATAACTCAGACTAAGTCACTGTTTTGCAGGGTGGGACTGAATCTGAGTAGGCAACCAGAGAAGGTATTAGGAAGGGGAACAATATAATCTAATGAGTTTGAAACTAGTGGAGGGTTACTGATATTAAATAGTTATGCAGATATGATTTATTCTATGGATTCCTCAAATTTAACAAGTATATAATTTTGTATTCTATACCACAGAACATAATCCTAAAAGAGAATAAATGACCTAAAGCAGACTTGTCCAACATACAGCACGCCGACTGCCATGCGGCCTGCCAAGGCATTTTCTGCGGCCTGCGGTGCTGCGACGGGAAACCCCTTGTCCCTCCCCCAGCCCCTCAGCAGCTTCCTAATGGCTGCTGAAGAGCTGGGGAAGGGACAAGGTTCCCACACGCACCGCGGTCCAGCCCGGCCGGGTCCCTCGCGGGGCTGGACCCCCC
>NW_005842241.1:1636823-1683489 GCF_000455745.1 Alligator sinensis | reverse complement strand
GGAGCGGTCCCGCGCAGGAAGCCAAGCAGTGGCCGCTGGCACTGCCGGCCCACACCTGCCTCCTCACCAGCCCCGCTGCCCTGCCCTGCCCCACAGCAAGGCGGTGCCTGCTCCCCTGGCCAGTCTCCCCCTGGGCGCTGCGGCTCTACGGCCCCGAGTCCCGAGGGGGCCGCTTCTCATGTGCTGCTGGGGATGGGAGGCAGCGCGGGTACCGGGGCAGTGAGGTGGGCAGCGGCGGAGCGGAGGGCACCTTTCCTGCACACCCCAGGGAGGCTGTGGCCGGGAGGACGAGGAGGAGCTCGGACTGGGGCTCCCACGCGTGGCAGCAGCTGTCCCCGCCCTGCCCCGCCCCGCTCCGCTCAGTGCCCAGCTACAGGTGCGGGCCTGCCCAGCTGAGCCACAAGTCTCCCTCGCAGCCTCTTGGATGCACTGACGAGCCCCTGCTCCCTCCTCCCCCTTGCAAGGCAGTGAACGGCTGAGGCTGCAAAGCACCGCGCAGGTGTCTTCCACCAAGACGCATCCCTCCACCTTTGATTAGTTTCCACTCTGGCTGACATCTTTGCCACATTTGATCTGCATTATGCTGCTTTCATTATGTGACAGTGTTTATTTTAGTCAAGTGTTTAGTATTATTTCATTGTTGCTTTTATATTGTTTTTATTTTGGATTTTAAACCACATTTCCAGGCCCATTTCATTGTCACTCGCTGCAACTTCATTGATGTCAAAGGTCACGTGACATCACTTCCTGATGTGACCGCTTCCTGTGTGGTCTTTGAATACGGCTTGCCGGCCCACTAGGTGATAAAAAGTTCGTGATTCGGCCCCACATTCAAAAAGGTTGGACACCCCTGACCTAAAGGAAGAACATACTGTACTTATATTAGGGAATGTTCTCTTGGAGCAATTTAACAAGTGTAGTGTGTTCTTTGGACAGGTCTATTAATAGAGAACATATTTTTCCAAAGCTGTCTGGCATTCAATGCTTCAATGCAAGGCTAGAGCATGAATTCTTGCATAATCAAACATCAAGATTTGCAATTCAGTAATTCTGGGATTTCAGGTTAGGAAAATTGCACAGGATTTATGTTGTGTGTGCCAATTAGTAAGCAAGGATGGGTGTTAGTATTAAAACACTGGACTGGGTTTGGATCTGGGTTAATTCCTTGCAAGTCACTGGGTTTCTCTGTGCTTCCATTACCTTACTGTAAAATGGGATATCTTCAGAATATATTTAGATACTGGGAAAAGTTCAGTTATTACCAAATTAGGGATCTCAAAAGGATAGTTCACTAGTTCAAGTGACTGCCTTTCACTGATGTGATGGGTTGTGAATGACTCGGGTGTAGCAGGTTTTCTTATCACCAGTGATCCTAGTTTTCTCTGATTTAAAAAAAATCCCCAATTATTGGATTTAAAAAAGTAAACCAAAATTCACATTTTTCCATGATCAAAATGAAACCCCTCTATCTATCTATCTATCTATCTATCTCTCTGTGGTGTTTCATTTTAATTATGGAAAAATGCAGATTTTAGGTAACTTTTTTAAATAAAAAAAAATCCCCAATTTTGTTATCAGAGAAAATCAGGATCCTTGCTTATCACATATTCTGTGAAAGAGAAATATTTATTGTCCTCATCACCTTTATAATTACAGCCAGATTCATTTGCATCTCTTACTGGAAAAGATGGGGATACATTGATGTGTGAATCTGGAAAAAAAAAATCACTATTTTAAAATATACATTGCAAAAGATGATCTCCTAAGTTGTTATCTGCAGGTCAGGTTAGCAGTGTTTCAAAGCTAATATATCAAACATATCAAAACTAAGAATGCATATTTAGCAAAACAAGTCTGTAAACTAATAACCAAGGATTCTGGTTTCTCTGATTTAAAAAAAAACAAACCCACAATTTTTAATGTAAAAAAAGTAACCCCAAATCCACATTTTTCCATGATTAAAACGAAATGCCACTAATATATAGATTTTGAGGGGTCCCCGGGTAAGTTTCTACCAGGAAATCAAACCCAGGAGAATTCTCCCAGACCATTTGAACATGTGTAGCCCTTGTCTCCTACTTAAAAGTCCTTTCAGTAAATTGAAAAGACTGAAGAATGGCAGAAGCCATAATTCCTTATAAATGATCAGGTCTGAATATTCTCCAAAGGATGGCATATACATGGTCACAAAAGGCGCTTTCTGAAGTGGACTGATTTGATCCTAAGGACACACATTCCCACAAATGTGTTCTCCACTACCACACTGCTCAAAGAACCAGAGTGTAATGGTCCTTTTTTCTGCCTTTTTCATGAAAGAGGGCCATCTGCCTATTCTTTTGTCATTACAATCTTTTTCCTTGGAGGACTGAAAATTTGTCTTAGTTTCTAGTAGCTCCAGATGGAAATGATCTTTTATGCCTAGATCAGACCTTACATTTTGGAGAAAGTATGGACAAGATGACAAAGTTATGGAAAATAAAGGCAAACAGAAGTTCTGAACTGAGGCATCCCATATGATTAACTTATAAGCTGTAGATAAAAAAATAAGATGATGTGGAGTTGTGCTTAAAGGTGTTTAAAGAATTCCTATTATTGGTTATGCACAATATTTTTCCTCAATTCTAGTTAAGGGAAGCTGCAATTAAGTTAGAGGAGGGTGGACTGAGAGAAGTCTTAAGTACATTAAAAATAAATATAGTTGACTCTTATTAGCATGAAACTAAGGTAAGGTCAAAAGGTGGAGATGAGTGGTGTTAGCCTAGGTACCATTGCTACATTTCAGTTTTGGTACACTTTACCTTCCTACATTCCAACAACAGTTTCAATTAGCTGTGGTATTCTTCACTTCCTCCTTTCAACTGTTGTGAAATGTACATTAAACTACAGTCACCCTTTACCTCAAGGTGTTGCTGCATTTTTGTATCAGGGTGAAGTGGATTCTGAAAACAATATATAATGTGTACAAAGTCAGGTACATTTTGGTTATTATTTATCTAGACTCTATTTTAGTGTTTCAAACCACTAAAACATAGTTTGCATATACTCCTGCAGAAAACACCTGTGTATAGAATGTAAGAAATAAGAGCAAATGAAAAAAAACCCAACAGTTCTTTTAATCTCTCTGTCTTCTGTAATACATACTTCAAAATGAAGTTATTTTAATTAAGGAATTCCCAGGAAGCCAAGACTTTTCAGAGCAGACAATGCCCTGAGAGTAGAAACTCATAGTTCAGTGGCAGATTTTCTTCCACCTTTTGCAAGAAGCTGTTATATAACTCTGCGTGGACAAGTCAGGAAGCCTGTTAACAATAATGTTGAAAAGAAACTAAACTTTCTTTATTTGATTTTGAATAAATTGAAATATAGGCAAACATGCATATAAACACACAACATTAAGATGCCGTGACACTGCTATATTCTGTAGTTATCTCTAAGTAGCAAGGTAATGAAATCCTACATAAAAGGGAGCTAGGTTAAATTTGATACAGCTTTGGGCAAGGTGCTATAAACTTCAATGGTATGGTTAACTTAATGCAAGAAGACTTCCCTGGGGTAAGTTCTTAAACTAGTTATAAAGTTAAGTACCAAATGAACTATTTGCAGACAAGCATCCATATATTCACATAGACTAGTGAAGTTGGCTCACTTTGTAAGAATCAGGTCAGCCATCCCATTCTGCCAATCTGCAGCACAAACAAGTCATAGTGATTTTTTTTTTAATTTTACTTCTTGATCACTGAAAGTAATGAACAGTGCCAGGCCCCTACCAGTCACAGAATCATAGAAAATTAGGGTTGGAAGGGACCTCAGGATGCCCTGCTCAAAGCAGGACCATCCCAAACTAGATCCCTCAACTAGATTCTAGTCCCCTGGAACTCCATTGGATACTTCTCCATTAACAAATTTCAAAGTAATGGCCAACCAGTCAGTTCTTTATCAATTTAAAACATGCTGCTATTACAGTATTTTTTTTAAAAAAGAGAATGTGCTATAGTATTAAATTGAATGCCTTACAAAAGTTTATTACATCTACACAACTAACTTTATCAATCAAACTTATTTCCTCAAAAAATTACATAAAGTATTTTGATACTTCACATATTCCTTGTTAGTGACTTTCCTGTGTGGCACTAATGGATTGTCCATTTTAATTTTTTTAAATAGAAACCAATGTTAGTTTTCTATCTCGCTTGGCATTTGTCAAACTACCTGGCTTATAGCTGCCTAATTTATTTTATCTTGCCCCTTTTTGAATGTGGTCATAATAGCACTCTTCTCTTCTGGAATTTTTCTGGTATCTCACTTTTTTTAAATCAAGTAAAAGTTTTTCAGAACTGTTGATTTTAAAATATTTATTCCTAGGATCTGTTCAACATTCTTCTTAATGACTAAAACACAGGATGAAGAAGTACTTCTCATCCAAATATAGAAAGATTTATTTCTACAACACCTCTGCTTTGTCTGAATCATTATAAACAATATTACTATCCTTGTCTATTATGTGGCATCTATCTACTGCAGTGTCACCTCTTTTAACTGCTTTAGCCTTCCTAAGTAGGTAGTAACCGGTAATTTATAATAATAATATTAATAATAACACCACCAATTATTATTATGTATTCCAAGTAGTCCAGTGCAGTGATGCTTACAAGTTTGGCACCTCACACTAGATGAATGATGCAGGGCTGGATCAGGCTTCACATGTCAGAATCAGGTCCAGGGGCCTGCACCACCCTTGCCGAGCCAGCATTCAGCTCTGGCTAGGTAGAGTCAGCACAGTGCATGGGGCCCAATTTAGCTCATAGACCAGCCCCATGCCATTTACCTGGCCCACAGGGCCAAAACTGTGAGTACCACTGTACTGGAGAGCTGTTTTTCTTCATTGCAGTCTCTGCTCACTGTTGCTGAAGTAGTCAGAGGGGAACAGTGTCCCATGATGTTGTCCAGAGTGTTCTCTGTTATGATTGACTTGTGACTTAAAAGCCTGGATGGCTATCATATTTACAATTTTTCCAGTTTGTTAGTCCAGTCATAAGTGAGCACTGTTTGCTTTATCATAGCCTATTCTATTGATTGCTGCTGTTAAGGATGGGTAATAAAACCTTCATGAAGTTAAACGTAAGCATATCAGTATTTAAAAGAACCCTGAGAAAGGAAGTGTTGATCGAGCAGTTTTGCTTACCTACAGAGTTTTTCTTAAATTTATCTGTGTGTCCTTTAGAATTTCTTATCTGTTTCCTTCATTATTCAAGCAATTAAAAATGACTTATTCCTGGACAGCTGTCTGAGCAGTTTGACTCTTATGGCAGCTGTGGTGCTGATAAAATCAAGCAGAGGAAGGTATGTTGGAGTCGAGTTCTTTTCTCCATCTCAGATGCCAATTTTGGCAATTCCTAAATCTCACTGTATATTCCCTTGTGCAGTAATTGTTTCAAAACATGTGAGAGAGGGGTGAAGGAGGAAGGGGGCAGGCAAGCTCCATTGAAAATGATAAAAACTTTTCTTTGAAATTTGCTTTCTAGATGTTAAACTAGTTTAACTTTCATTACTACTATTTCCATGCAACTGATAGGTGTGAAAACACTACGTGGTTAACAAGGGTTGTTGGTTGTAGCCGTGTTGGTCTAAGGATATAAGAAGGCAAGGGTCTTTGGGTAGATGTGATATTGTTTATTAGACCAACTGAATAGCTGGAAAAAATATTCTTTGCTAGCTTTTGGGCACAAATGCCATTTCTCAGGCACAGGGAGAAGAAAGGAGTTTGTGCACGAAAGATAGCAAAGAACATTTTTTTCCAACTATTTAGTTGGTCTAATAAGATAGCACATCTACACAAAAAACCTTGGATGGTTAATGGATGATTTCAAATAGGAATTCATAGTACTGAAAACTTTCTGACCTGTTTTGGTCTTGCTGAGTTCTCTGTAACCGAATAATTGTTCTATTATTTTACTGTAGTCAAAAAAATAAGTGAAAGCTAAGAGCTGACATTTCTGAGGGGTGCCATGAGTCTAACAAGGTTGTGACTCACTGTCTTAATAAGTATAAAGGATATTTAAATGCAGGGTCAGAGCTGTTAAGATGTTAAGGGAATTTCTCTCAAGTCACTTAAGCATAATTTCTTTTTGCCCTTCAGATTTGTCTTCCCGAAGATTGTTTTTGGCTTTCAGATATCACTGTGGTGAGCATAATGGATAAACAACAAATACAAGGAGCATAGATGCTTTCAGAAATACCCTCCCCCTTTTTTAATTGCCTATAGGTATGAAATGCCTAAGGACACCCATTAAGAGAAGGTATATAAAACTGATGCTAGTCATAACTTAACTCTGCTTATTCAGCTGCAATCCAGCAGGGTCAGCTCCACTACAATAGAACTTTATCCTTCAGGAGGAGAAAGTGTGGGGTGTGCTGTAACTATGAATAACTTACTGAGCAGTGGAAGGCAGATATATCAGCTGCAGTGAAAGGCAGATATATCAGCTGCTCTGCAGTATCTATGCACCAGCAATTTCCCTATGAGAAAAGAAAGTTAAACTATGGTAACTTAACCTTTTTTCCTTGAGGATTTAACTGATGTGGTTTAGCCTCCACTTACTGCGGGATAAGAGCAGGCACATGGTTACTCGAGTGGCTGATACATGCTAAACACTTGTCCTCTTCTCCACAGCATTAAGTTGCACATGTCTATACCCTTAGATTCAGTGCAGTGTGGTAGAAGAGAAGACAGACAGAAGATTCTTCTGTATGTTGGTTAAATGCATAATGAGAAAGGCTCCTACCTATACTACATACAGGCTTTAACTTAGGCTTGCAAAGAACCCATCTAGTTGATCTTCCATCTAGTTTATACCTTCAACTAGATAAGCTTTAAGCAGAGCCAGAATCACCTAGCATACCTCATGGTGTTCATTCTAAGTTGCACTCTTTTCCTTTTCCCTTTAATTGTTCTCTAAATAGACAAGACTTCTGGGGCATCTTTTTGATGCTTTTAGTGAGAAGCATGCTGGGCCCCATTTTTTGTCCTCTCCTAGGCACAGTCATCATAAACAGACACTGCATGATCATTAGGGAAAATGTTATAAAGAGCAGCACAAGACTGATCTTTGAAGAACAGAGAAAACTGATCAAAAATCTGCATCAAGAAGGAGCAAAATGCACAATGGAATAGCTTTTCATGTTCTCATCAAGAAGAAAAGGAGTGTTATTCACTCAGAAAAGGAACTAAAACCTTTGCAACAGAAAAGAACACTTCAAATGAAAAATGAGACAGACAGTAGTATCAAGATAAAAGGAACCTGCTGCGCGCATGGGAATAAAGGAAGCAACTGGTACCACAGAGGCTGGAGCAGCAGCTTTCCTGCTGAACAGCCACCTGTTTTTTTTTCCCTCACATAATACAAAAAAAGCAAAAGGCTGGGCCAGCAGCTTTCCTCCTGAACAGCCACCTGTTTTTTTTTCCCTCACATAATACAAAAAAAGCAAAACACCTAGCTTTTTATTCTTTCATAAACCTTTCCTGAAAGCAGACAACAGCCACATTGACCAGGCAACAACTCTCATTATACATTATATATAAGAAACTAAAATATATCTGTTCTAGGTGGCAAACAGTGACTACAGTGGTGGTAATAGGGATGATACCAACTTTGCATTGTGCCTTACAAGAGTCTTTTCCCCATTAGTCAGGCTGTAAAATATTTTAGGATAATTAATCTTCCTACCATAGTACATTTGCAAAATAAAATTCACATAACCCAGGAAGGATTTTTAATAAATTCACCTGACTCATATTCTGTAGGTGACTCTTGCCTAAACACGGTGAAAAGATTTCAAATAAAATGGACACTGCTACAACTAGTGGAACCAACAAATAATTCAAATAGATTTAGAGACCTTTATTAATCTCCTTCCTCCGCAATTTAGGTTGATTTCCATGAGTTACCTTTTCAGATCTAGGAGAGAACTTATCAAACAGGTGTCCTTTGATACCGATCTTTGAACAAGTATATTTTTCAGTATATTCTAGCACAGGTAAAAGAGAAAAATCTATGTATGATCCATAATGTGTAAAGTAGCCATCCAATGAAGGACAGAAAAACTGAACTATTAAAATGAGGTATTTGAGAGACAACACCCAACACTAACATAATCTTAGCATGTCTAAATACGAAACACAAGAGGGTGTGTTCTCTTACTTAAGCACAGCAGTGAAACTATCAACAAAAGGATGCCTGGATATTGGTTCTAATGACCTCTCGAATGAGCCAACTAAGGCAAAGAACAGGTACAGCCCCTTGTATTTAGGCTTCTGTAGTATGTACTTTTTGTGTTTAAAGGTCCATCCCTGTTCTGTCACAGTCCTTCCTGTCACTCAATCCTGGAAGCTTGCTTTATCTTTGGCTCAGTCCTCCTTTGTTCCATATATCTAGGCTGTATCTTTATTTTGTTGTGGCTTTCTGGAAAATATAGTCAAGACCTAACCTTTCCTACCTGGTAAAATTGTATGAAACTGTCTCAGGTTTATTTCTTGGCTCATTGCTCTCCTCCAGGAGTCCCTAACTTGCATGGCATCTTGCATAAATTTATGTCTGTACCTTCAGATCCCTTCCCAATTTGATCCTGTTTTACCTTTCTGCCTGTAATACCCTATTGCATGGTCAGCCTCGGTTTTCTTATCAGCAATGAAAGCAGCACTTAGTGTCTGATTCTCCACTTTGCTTAAAAACAGATTCACATTTTCTCAAAATTACCCTCTCCTTTTAAGTGGAGGAAAAATTAATGTCTCTTCTCTTATGGTATAAACTGTAATCTGAGAACAGCTAGGCAGGTAGAGAGTTGTGATGAGTTTTGATTACTGTTTGTGATTAAAGTGGAATGTGTGTGTATACACAAACATAATTTTTAGAAAGTGATGGTTAATTTTTGGGTGCTTAGTGCATGACTTAAATCATGCTCCTTAAGATACATTTCAGAGGGTGAATGTTCAGCACATTCTGGAAGCAAGCTCCTTTCAAATGTTTAAAAAAGAAATCTGTTAACATAACCAGTTAGCAAATAAAAAAATATTCCCTTTTGGCAGAGACAACCTTCTGATGCTTTCATCTATATGTTTTAATCTTAGAATCATGGCCTCTTCTCACGTTTCCAGGGTCATTTTGTTAATTATGACGACTTCTCAAAGAAAGGACTGTATAAAGACAAAAGTGCTGTCTGTCTTTTTATAAGGAAATATATGGCAATCCTAAGCACAGAAGGACATAACTAGCCAGCAAGTAAGTGTTAGTGAATAGGTAATGAATTAAAACCCCTCAACCTTCAAATTAGATTGCATGTATTTCCAAAATGCTTATTTATTATCCAGCCACCACTGCATGACCAAATGCCATTGACAGATGTGAAAAAAACAAACAAATGATGCTTTACCAGAAGAAGAAATGCATCAGTTTGAAACAGGTTGCCCAACAACTGTATAGATTGCGCTCTTCACTGGGGCTTTTTGGTGCTTTTATTTAATAGCTGATGTGAGCCAGGTCAAAGTGATTCAATGACTCTTTTGGGCATGTGCTGTGCTTGGTGCAGGGGCACACTGAGCTGGAAGTAAAGAGTTTTTGGGGTTTTTTTCATGTCTATAAGCAGTCCTAGAGGCTTATGTCTGCCCCAAAGTACAAGAATGAAGTGATCAGCCCTCCTTTTCAGTGAATAGAGATACCTGCTTTTCTTCTTTCTCTTTGGGCCTTGTTTGCTTTTTGCTTTAAATTTATCACAAACTGACTCTGGTAGTAGCACAACTTTTATTGAGCTTGACAGAGTAAGGTTATAACATTTGGTAAACTCAGAGACTGCAATCTGGTAGTTTGAAGAACTCCAATCAGATTTTTCTACAGCTTTGTCATCAGTTTCCTCTTTCAGATTTGTCATTCTCATGTCTTAGATATAAGGGCTAGGATCACTTTTCATACCAGGGATTCCAGCATAGCACTTTCTTGTTCCTAATTTCTCCCTCAATCCAACAGGCTTAATTTGCATCTCTTCTTCATCTTCATGTGGGTAGCAGAACTAAGCCATGCACCAACTAGTCTCTACCCAAAAGGCCAGATGAATAGTGATGTGTTAGACTCTCCCTTCCTTTCAATTTCAAGGTTTCTAACATCATATCATGGCAGTAGCAAATCCTTTTGCCACCCTTCTTCTTCTCCACAGGAAAAAAAGAATTAAAAACAAATATAAAAGACAGTGAGTGAGTGTGTCTACATGTCCATTCATACACTGTAATTATAGGTACTAAATAATTGTGCCATAATTGGTGCTAACGCGCAGTAGCACCAGTGCATACTTTTTTATGACGGTAACGCACAGTATATTAATTCTACTGCGCACTAGCATGGGTTTTGCCAGCTCTGCTAATATGCAGTAGAATGAGTCTACTGCACCTTTAGCGTCTTGTGTAGTTGCACACAAGCTACTTTGTTCCTTCATCTCTCAGCCTGGTAAGTCCAGTAGAACAAAGGAAGCAACAAAATGAAAAGTGCTCCTTCTGTGAAGACACTTTTTTTCAAGAGCTGTATAACACAGTTAGCATTGCTTCCATTCCACAGCCACCCTCTGCCCAGGGACCTCTGCCAGCCCAGGGGAGCCCTCCCAAAGAGCAGATCAATCTTCCTCCATGCCTGAAACACAGCAAGATGGGGCATTCTTTCCATTCAAAACTGCAGTAGGGTAAAGTGCAATTATTTCCCCAGATTCCATTAACCCTCATTTTGCTACAGGGGAAAAGCACCTGTTTCTTTCCAGGTACCTCCTGTGAGCAAGAGAGCCTAGTGCCAAACTTCCTCTGTCTAGAGGTGCCTTGGCTCCCTCAGGACTGTTCTGTATTTTCTTTTCAGTTACAGGCTAGACAGTGATGACATACAGGTTGAAACCCTGCTTCATATACCAAGAAACAAGTGGCAGATCTAAGAGCAACTGTGATTTTTCTCCCCATCAAGAAAACTCACCAATCTGGCAAATAAAGGCTAAAGGGCAAGATAGCTTAAGAGAGGGCAAGACATTTCAGAGCCTCATCGGTTTTCAATAGCCAGGACTTGACGCTTGATTCTTCCTGAACAAGAATTACCAATATTCACGGCAATAAAACCACTCAGATTTTAAAACATCTTTTTCCTGCTGGTCTTCAAAGAAGTATTTTTATAGCTGGAACAGTGAGCCTTGTGACATTCTTGCAGAAAGCATATGAAGAATCAGAATCCCTATTCTCATCCTTTGCTTCAAGCATATGAATGCAGTGAGAAAAAATTTAAAGACCTTGAGGCTTTCCTGGAGTCAAATATCTCAGAAACATATCACTGAGAAGATAGCACCCTGTTGTACTTGTTGCCTCATGCAGTGGCATGAGAATTCTGCCTCAGAACCATCTCAAATGCTGAGATCGCAACTGCACAAGGAGCCAACATACCGCAAAGCTCAACCTTACTTTGTTGGTTAAGGCACATGGGGTTTGGCTGGAATAAGGCCTGTGCTGATAAGGGCAGCAATAGCATAGAGTCCTTACACTTAGCATTTTTGAGAGGCAAACATGAACTATAAGGCTTTCATGCCTTTGATTCCCTTCAATAGCTAGAAACATGAAGACAGGCCTTAAAATACTACAATTCGGTCATAGGAGTAGCATAACGAAGGGGGGGAGGGGGCAGGGAGCATGACTGGGACACCGACCCTGAAGGATGTGCAGATGTAGGAGCTACTACACAGTATCTTGCTTCTGAAGCTTATGGATGTTCAAGAGCTTTCCACTTGAAGAGAAGACTGCTCCATAACTTACTAATACAACATTTGACTGTCTAATTGTATTTTTGAGTTGCCTTTGAACAGACACCATGCAAAAGTAATGTATTAGTTTGATTATTATACAAAGGGACATCCTTCCCCACCTAGGAAAGCACATTGAAAAAGCTGTATTTATTTTGGAACTGCATGTCAAGGGATGATTCCTAAACATTTATCTTTAACCAAATGAGTTCTGTTGTGACAAGAGAATTTCAAGAGGTACATGGCAACAGTTAGTTTTCAGAACATATTTGCAGGGGGAAAAGAAATAAAATGGTCTTCTTAAAAAAAGACAGGTAAGAAATTTAGATCTCTCTTCTACTACCAGAGAAAATACCACTTGCTCAAAATCTCATGTAGTTATACTGACACTAAAGCTACAGCTCACCTGCCACATGACAAGGCTAAATCACTTTGGTAGACTGTGGATTCTAAGAGAGGTTTTATTCCCCCTCCCTTTATCTAGCAGAGTTTTTTGATCAAAAATAAAAAAAACCAATTCTAGCAACAGCAGGAAATATTTCTATACAACAGGAATCTCTCCCCCGTTCAGGTTTTTAGAGGGCTAACAGAAAGCTTATCTTTTGCTTTCCTTTCTCAATTTAGAGTACTCTAAACTATTCTTGCTTGGCCCTTAAGAATCTTAAATAGTTGCTTGTTTGGTTTCTTGCTTTATAATTTTTTAATAACATGCAGAGATTATAATTTCTCGAATGTGTCTTCACTGAGAAAATAAAAGTAAGAATAAGAACTGAGTTTTAAATTATCTACATAAAGATCATCTAAATTAAAAGCACAACTAGTGAATTCAAATTGTGATGTTTGAAAAAAAACCTTTGCTCTGTTTTTCAGTACTCAGTCTCCTTTACTTTAACTGAAAGTTACAACTCATATAATTACAAATAAGGCAGAAGTGTTCTTATGAGTGACTGGCTTTTGTTTTCACCATCTGATTTACTTTTCACCATTTACATTACCGTATATATACAGAATCACAGAAAATTAGGGTTGGAAGAGAGCCTCAGGAGGTCATCTCATCCAACCCCCTGCTCAAATCAGGACCATCCCCAACTTTATCATCCCAGCCAAAGCTTTGTCTAGCTGGGTCGTAGAAGCTTCCAAGGATGGAGATTCCACAACCACTCTGGGTAACCTGTTCCAGTGCTTTACTGCCCTCCTGGTGAGAGAGTTTTACCTGATACTTAGTCTAAATTTCTCTTGACAGCCATTGCTCTTCGTTCTGTTATCTGCCACCATTGAAAACAGTCTAGCTCAGGGTGCACGAGTATTTGGGCTGAAGGGCCACTTAACAAGTTTTGGTGACCTGTTGAGGGCAGTACGTGTGCGTGCACACACAAGCTCCACGCGGCCGGGCTGAGGCTGATGCCAGAGCAGAAGTGGGAGCATGAGTCTGCCTGGGGCTGTATTTCCACTCCTACCTGCCCAGCTTGGCTGACACCAGCAGACAGACATATGTTGGGGGTGCAGCTTTGGCACTTGCAGCTCCACAGAGCTGGGCTGCAGGGGGAGGGGAGTATGCCCCTCTCTCTTGACCTCCTCCCCCTGACCCCACCTGCTGTGCAGACCCCAGCTGGACAGAGCTAGGGCAGAGGGGGCTCAGTTCTTCGCTTTGCTTGCCCGCCTTGCTGTGTAGTGCCAGGCAGAAAGGCAGGGCTCTGGCCTCTGCTGGCACAGCAGGAAATGCTGCGTGGAAGCAGCCCTGCCTGCCTGGCACTGTAGGGTCAGACTCCATTTCACAGGCTGCTGCAGGGTGGGCACCAGGGCTGTTTCCACTCAGCATCCCCTGCTATGCTACCAGAGGCCCACAGGTGGGTGGTGGCAGTGGCTCCAAATCCAGCCCTTGCTGCCACTGTGGAAGGGACAGAATTAATTGGTAGGCTGAATATGGCTGCCAGGCTGTATTTTGCCCACTCCTGGTCTAGCTCCATCCTTTTTGTAACCACCATTCAGGGACTTGAAGGCTGCTATTAAATCCCCTCTCAGTCTTTGTTTCTCCAGACTAAATAAGCCCAGTTCCCTCAGTCTCTCCTCACAAGTCATGTGCTCCAGCTCACTAACCATTTTTTTTGCTGTCTGCTGGACTCTTTCCAACTTTTCCACATCTTTTCTATAGTGGAGGGCCCAAAACTGAACACAGTACTCTAGATGTGGCCTCACCAGTGCTAAACAGAGGGGAATAATCACTTCCCTCAGTTTGCTGGCAACACTCCTACTACTGCAGCCCAGTAAGCTGTTAGCCTTCTTGACAACAAGGTCACATTGTTGGTTCATATTCAGCTTCTTATTCACTGTAACCCCCAGGTCCTTTTCTGTGGAGATGCTGCTTAGCCAATCAGTCCCCAGCCTGTACTGGTGCACGGGATTTGTTCTGCCCTAAGTGCAGGAGTTTGTTCTTGTGATTATTGAACCTCATTAGATTTATTTTGTTCCAATTACCCAATTTGTTGATGTCTCTCCAAATCCTAGTCCTACTCACCAGTATACCTACTACTCCCCCCAGCTTGGTGTCATCTGCAAACTTACTTACGGTACACTCCATCCCATCTCCCAGGTCATCTATGAAGATATTGAACGAAACTGGCCTCAGAACTGATCCCCTGGGCACTCTACTTGATACTGGCTGCCAATTAGACATTGAGCCATTGATTACTACCCTCTGAGCCCAACCCTCCAGACAGTTTTCTGTCTACCTTACAGTCTATTCATCAAACCTATACTTCCCTCAGCTTGCCTGTGAGAACGTTGTGGGAGACCATATCAAAAGCCTTGCTAAAATCAAGGTATATCACGTCCACTGTCCTCCCTGCATCTACTGAGGCAGTCATCTCATCATAGAAAGCAATCAGGTTGGTCAGACACAACTTGCCCTTGGTGAATCCATGGTGACCATTCTAAATCATCATCCCCTCCAAGTACTTAGCGGTGGCTTCCTTTCCTTGACGACCTGTGCTCCATGATTTTTCCAGGGACTGAGGTGAGGTTGACTGGCCTGCAATTCCCTGGATCCTCCTTCTTCCCTTTCTTAATGATGAGGACTATAGTTGCCCTTTTCCAATTGTCCAGGATCTCCCCAATCACCACAAGTTTTCAAAGATAATGGCCAGCAGTGCTGAAATCCATCAGCCAACTCCCTCAGCTGCATCCTGTCCAGCCCCAAGGACTTGTACACATCCAGCTTTTCTAAGTAGTCCCTAACCTGCTTTCTCCACTGTCAGCTGCTCAGCTCTTCCCCATACTGTGTTGCCCAGTGCAGTAGTCTGGGAACTGACCTTGCCTGTGAAGACTGAAGTAAAAAAGGCATTGAGTACGTCAGCCTCTTCTGCATCATCTGTCAGTACATTGCCTCCCTCATTCAGTAAGGGACCCACAATCCCTGATCTTCCTCTTGTTGCTAACATACTTGTAGAAACCCTTCTTGTTACCCTTCGCATCCCTTGCTAGCTGCAACTCCAGTTGCACTTTGGCCTTCCTGATTTAATCCCTGCATGCCTGAATAATACTCTTATAGTCCTCTCTAGTTGTTTGTCCAAGGTTCCACTTGTAAGCTTCCTTTTCATGTGTTCCCTGATAAGCTAAGCTGGTCTTTTGCCATACTTGCTAGCCTTCCTGCACATTGGGAAGGTTTGTTCATGTACCCTCAGTAAGGTGTTTTTTTTTGTTTTTTTTTTTGTTTTTTTTTTTTTAAGTACAAACAGCTCTCCTGGACTCCCTTCCCTATCAGTTCCCTGAGTGAGTCGAAGTTTGCTTTTCTGTAGTCCACAGTCCTTACTCCGCTGCTCTCCTTCCTTCCTTTCCTCTGGATCCTAAAAGCAATCATCTTGTGGCCACTACTGCCCGTTTCCATCCATTTCTACATTCCCCACCAATTCTTTTCTGCTACTGAGCAGTCAATTAAGGGCACAACTGCTAGTTGGCTGTTCCAGCACTTGTATCAGGAAGTTGTCCTCTGCGCTTTCCAAAAACTTCCTGGATTGCCTGTGCACTGCTGTATTGCCCTTCCAACAGATTTCAGAGTGATTTAAGTCCCGCATGAGAACCAAGAAACTTCTAGCTGTTTGATGAAAGCCTCATCCACCTGGCCTGGGGGTCGATAGCAGACATCCACCATGATATTATCCTTGTTCTTCCCTATGACCCTAACCCAGAGACTCAACAGGCCTGTCTCCAGTTTCATACTGGAGCTCTGAGCAATCATATAGCTTTTACATAAGGCACAACTCCTCCTCTTTTTCCCCTACCTGTCCTTCCTGAACAGTTTAAACCTATCCATGACCATGCTGCAGTTGTGCAAACTCTCTGAAGTCTCTGTTATTTCAATCACATAATAGTTCTGACTGTGTGAGAACTTCCAATTCTTCCTGCTTGTTTCCAGGCTCTGTGCAGTTGTGTATAGACATCTGAGGTGGCTAGCTGACTGCCCTACTTACTCAGGAAGAATGAGGCGGCTTCCCCTGTTGGCCCCTCCTGCTTGTGCTTCCTCCAGCTCACCTGCTTCCCCATTTATCTCAGGGCTTTGGTTTCCATCCCCTGGTGAACCTAAAGCCCTTTTCACCAGGTTAGCAAGCCTGTCTGCATAGATGCTCTTTCCTTTCTTCATCAGGTGGATACTATCTCTTGATGGGCTGCCAGAAAGAAGTGGGATAAAACCTTCTCTGTTGCCACAGAGTGGAGAACACAGACCAATGGCTTGAATTTGTAGCAAAGTAAGTTTAGATCGGATATTTGAAAAACTTCTTAATTGTTAGAATAGTAAAGCCTCAGGAATCTGTGTACTTTCTATCACTGGAGGTGCTCAAGAAGAGGTTGGCCAGCCTCTATGCCTATGTTCAATTATGAGTATTTCCCATGCTTCTGGACTTTGCTAGTTGCCCCTGCCCTCCCTTTTCTACGGTGTGTCACAGTGTTTTTAAGCCTCCCTCAGAGGCACTGGCTACAGCCAAGGCAGGGGATTTTGGTCCCAGCAGAGCCAACGCTACTGCTGGGACCAAAGCTGGAGGATCCCAGGTAGAGTGTTTTGCCCCTTGCTCAGTGTCAGACTGAACACCATATTTGGGTTCAGGAAGGAATTTTACCCCATGGTCAGATTGGTGTGGACTGTGGGGGTTTTTGCCTTCCTCTGTAGCAGGGGACCCTGAACCAAGGATCTCTACAGCATATACTGACAGCATTTTATAGAAGCAGGACATCGGCTGCTATGGTTCCCCTGCCTTAGCTGAGGCAGGTTAGGGTATTAGGTCTGTGTTGTGTCAGGGATTACAGTAGATTTGTACAGAATTTAGATTATGGTTTGTATGGGATCATCCTGCCTCAGGCAGGGGTTTGGACTAGATGACCTATGGAGTTCCCTTCCAGCCCTACTTTTCTATGATTTTATGACTCTTATCCCAGCCTTGCAATCACTGGCTACAAGCAACTTTTCCATTTTTCCCCCGCCTAAATAAGTACATGCATATAGTAGCATGCCTGCAGAAGGCTACTCGGGAGAAGTTGGAGAGTTGGATTTTTCACCTAAGAATTTTTATTCTCACAAAGCTTATGTATAAAACAACACTGAGCTCTCTCAAAGTATCATTATTATACAAGGGCAACACAGAAGTTCACTTCTCCAGCAATGAAAATGGTAGCATATCACATGGAGCAAGGGTGAGAGAATTTTTTAATGCTTTTCTTTTCTTGAAGGGGAGGGGGAGAGCTACACTTTATCATCAGACATTCTTTGGTAAATTCATGATAGCAGCATTACAGTGGGCAGAATTTTTATGAAGGTTTTAGTTAACAACAATGAAAGGGTAGGAGTAAATCAGATGTAACAGCTTTATGACAGAGAATTTATTCAAAAGAACTTCCATATTGTGTTATACATGCAGTGTGGAAGTCCTTAAATATTCCAAAGTGCAAAATGGGTTAAAGCTTGTGTGTTGCAAACTGATTTTTAAAAAAAATAAATCATCTTTTTTTTGCCCCTTTATGGATAAGGCCAAAACAACAAGAACCAACAGACACTTCAGAGAAGTTAGCCATGGTTTGTTTGTTTTTTTTAATACAGATGTAGTACAGAATGTTTAATGTAGTACAGCAGGACAGTGTTTCCAGTTAAATAAAATTAAAAACCTTTATTTCCCCAAATATAAAATTACTAAATTAAATGTCTTAAAAGAATAATAATATGGTAAAAGCTTTAAATTACACCACCATTTACCACAGTAATTATGATCACCAATTACATACTCCATCACTTTGGCAAAAAGATGATTTTTTAAACAATGTATAAACCTAACATAGCAAAGACTGTATACATCTTTGTATTGCACTTATTTATATACAAGAATAAACAATTGTAAAATCAAATATATAGCATATACCTAGAATGAGCACAAAATTGTCACAAACTTAAAGCAGAGGATTGAGAGCTGGTATGAGTATTAAAAATGTTTAGAAATGTAATTAATTTATGTACAGAATGCATGGACTGTATTAACAAACAATATGTACATATCAATTTACTATTAATAATATTAAAGTATAAGTTGGTGTTCATTAATACAGACCTTTGGTTGTACTTAATTATTTTAATCAGCTTTAAGCTCACATACTTTCAAAATGCCAACAAGGTATAAAATGGAGCACAGCAATTTGTCAATGGTACAAAAACTACTATTGTCAGTTCCATTAAACCCAAAAAACTAGTGTCTCTATCTAGTCCCAAAATAGTTCTTGTATTTGGAATCAATCAGTATGTGCCATACATAAAAAGAACACCTGAACATTATATATATGCAAACTTACATTCCACAAACACTTTTTCTGTAATGTGCCATTAATTTGAAAAATACTTTCAAAGGAATAAGAGAAATTAACTTCCATGATAAAGTTTCCAACACACACCTCTGTAAAGACATTGTGAACATTTTTAACATTGCCAGCAAAATTCAAAAATATATGTGCACCCTTTTGTTTTTCTACAGAACTATAACCACTATTTATCTAGTCTTGCGCCTCCCCCAATATTTAAGTGTGCTCAGTCTTTAGTATTAATTTACATGGCTTGTATGTGCCTAATATTTAGCTCTGAAATCATCCTGAGTTTGGAAGTGTTACAACATATCCACGCACACTTTAAGAAAAATTTACTTTCCTTTACGTAACAATCATGCAACTGAAGATGATGTGGGCATCCCATGAACTGTTGTGCTTGTTGGAGTTCCACTTATGGCGTTGAAAATGTGTAGCGAATTAGATATAACACTGGTCTTTTCTTCAACAGGAGTAATCTTAAATGAAAAATAGATATCTTTACCATAACTTGATTACATGCATATACAATCAATTACAAAAATGATATATAAAAAACAATAAAATACTGGTCAATTTTTATAATGTGCTCTTTATCTACTCTTTTTTTTTTTTTTTTTTTTTTTTTTTTTTATATATTACCATCAGCTACACAATTTTTAAGGGTTTATTAACACCACTACCAGAAATCCTACTCTAAATTTTTAGGCTGCATGTTTGACATCCCTGCTCTACAGCATATTGCTGAGTTTAGCACCACAACAATGGATAATAAATATTTTTTCAACATTAGATAAATCCTCCCAATTCAAACTTTACACATTTCTCATTGGCTGAGACTTGAATAGCTTCTTTTTCCTTTTAGAACTTAAGGGACCAAACATCATTAGAAAGCAGGAATAACCCTAAAGTCCCAGAGAGTAAGGAAAAGTTCAAAGCAGACTTGCATAAACTCAGTTTACAGATTGTTCACTTCTCGTTAAAGCAGCAAAAGTTTTAGCCTCAGCTGTCCCAGAAAGTGTTACGGACAAGATGATAAATGTAATAATTATGTTAATCACTCAAATCCTTTGCTGTACTTTGACACTGACTACTCTACTATCATTTTCCCTCTGAAATTAGATTCCCTTCTTCCTAAAAGACTGTGCAAGTTTTACTGCCACATAGGAGTGCGAGACAGCCTAGTCAAAGGATCTTACAGTAAACAACTGCTACTCTGACCATATTGTATAGCAGGGGTGTCAAATTTACCACTTGCCCTGGGCTAGGATCCAGCCCCAGACATGTGTTTTGTGCTGGGGCAGCACCTCCAGCTATGGGTCCAGCATGGGGCTGAGGAGCTGGAGCCGGTGTCACTCTGGTGGCAACAGAAGTGGCTGGAGGGTGACCAGGGCTGTATCAGATCTTGCTTGTCCTATTGCTGCTGACTGCCATGTCCACTGAGGCCCAAGGGCTCTGGATTCTGCAGCAGGCTGCTCCCCCCAACCACTCTCCTCAACTTCTGGAGGCATGCTGGTAGACTGGCATGCAGGATACAGCAGCTCTGCAGGCTGGGCTGCATGTTTGACATCCCTGCTCTATAACATATTGCAGAATTTAGCACCACAGAAATTAATTTTCCTCCTGTATAACTACAGTAAAAAGGAATGATAGAAAGCTAGGCAGAGGGGCTAAAAAACAAAAGTACAAAAAAAATTACCATCCCATCTGATCATGTTTGCGAAAGTAGTATGGGAGAGAGAGAAAGAAAATGGTTAATTTTTATTTCTACAAAGCCCCTTGCTATTTCATTTAATGCATCATGACGTTTCCTGCAATCAGCTGTTTAAACATTTTATAATATTAGCTGTTCTAATTTGTTAAATTTGATGTTTCAGTGCTTACACAACCAACAAAACATTACTGAAAACGTTCAGTATATTTCCAATTGCAGAGCCAAGTCAGGTAATTAACCATAGCATTTTTATAACAATCAGAACAATGAATTTCAGACTAAATGGATTACAATTTTATCTCAATTATTTCACTGTAATTTCATTCCCTAAAAGAAACTTTCAGGTCTTGAAATTTAAGTTACAACTTAAAAGAAAAATTTGGATCAATACTTACATGCAACCTGTCCAATTAAATTAGCAGATTTACTAACACAGCACACCTGTATAACACCACACTGGTAATGTACAGAACACCAATGAATTTCATGCAGAAGGTTGATGTCTGGATCAATTTTTCCTAGTTCACTTGGTCATTCCCCCCCAGGTCATTGCTTCTCTGTATATTGCCATGGTTGTTGCCTGAAAAAATTCTACTTTCCAAGTCAATATCCAGTTTCTCTGCCATATGGCCAAGTCTTGAAAAAGCTTCACTTCACTGAAGGAGGTTTGCCTGATCTCATTGGAAAGGATAGAGAGATACTGGAAGTTTGTGCTTCTTATATAGGTTGTTGCGGAACACAGGGCAAGAAAGGCTGTCCATCATATACATACCCTTTTATACTCTTCCCCACTCCACATTGACAAGCCAGGGCCAGATTGGTGCTAACTGGATTTATTTCCTTGGTGAAAGGGATTTAGTTCAAGAGACTATGGAAGTATTTGCAATACCACAATACTATAAAAAGTATTTTACAAAATACTGTAAAAAACCCTAGTATTCACTTAGATTGATTTTTTTTTTTTAAATGGACAAAATTTGGGACAGCCATGTTGTGTTCAGACTTCAACACAAGAACATCTGATGGAAGAGTGGACTATACTTATTTGTTTTAAATGAGTAGGTGTAGTCTTGCCCTTATTGCCCTAAATCTGTAACCATTTGTTTTCCCCAACAGGTTCAGATTACAGCACAAGAAACTTCATCCTGAATAGTGTTACATTTAAATAAACTCAGTACATACTTGTTCATGCATTATTTCGGAAAGCTCTTTTGCCATTTCTCTGTAGTTTGCCTTCATTTCTTCCTGATACTCTAACTGATCTTCCTTTATAAGTCGTTCATTTACCCCCAGGGCATGACCACAAGCCTCAACAAACTGTCTGAAATTGTATAAAAACAGAAAACAAAGTGAGACGAAGAGAACATCCACAATAATTATATCTAATGTTACTTAGTAATTTTGTACTCTCAATGCAACTGAGACATTGCTAATGCAGTTAATTCATGAGTAAAAAGAAAATTTCAGTCTTGAAAAAAAAACAAGTCAGTGTATTTTCAGACAGTATACCTGAAAACTTCCTTCAGTAACTTCACTTTATTGTCTGGATATCTTTTGGTGTTTGTAGCATCTAAGAAAGCTCTTGCATATGCTAATGGACCAGCATTAACCTAAAACAAGAACAACAATAATTTAAAATAAAGCTAATTTGCTACTTTCCCATACTATCCCAACTAAAGCACTCAGTTGTTTAAAGAAGTTAGATTAGCTTGTTTTGCTTAAGTGAGCTTACTGCTTTTTGGAAGTAATGGACTTCCAAAAACTGACAAAAGTTTTTGTCAAAACTTTTGTCATTTTTGACAAAAGTCAAACTTTCTTCCCTCTCCCACACCCAAGACAGTGCTTGTGTCCTATCTAAGTATCAGGATCTCTATTTGGGCACTAATCTATAGTCTGGCGTGGCAATGGGAAAATCCTTGAGAAGCAGCTCATTTACTAACTGACACAACCCCTGACAAGGAAGTATCTGTTAATCAACAACAAACTGCTGGGTGCACACTTGACAGACTACAAGGTATACTCTAGTTCCGGTTGCGTGAACAATTTATTTCACAATTCAGAACTGTTAGATGATAGCTTTGATTACAGTATTGCTTCATATTGAACATTTCAAATAATTCAAACTTCTTTAGTTGCTCATTCTGTTCACATACCAATTTGTGTTTTTACAGCATGCCAAGTCCATCATAAAATGCACTGTACATACAAATCATTTTGAAGGGCTCCCATAAGTGTTACTGGAGTCATCTTTCGTGACTATTAGATATTTCTAAAATGTGACAGAAATATCTTTTCCTAATATATTTGTATTTGATAGGTGCAAAACCAACACAGCTCACTATTTTGAAATAAGTGATAGATCATAGGGAATAAATAAATAGTCTTTTTTTAAAGAATTTTACAATTAAATTAATTTTGAGCCCTGTGGGTAATCTGCCCCTTGGTTCCTTCCCTACCCACCTATCAAATATAGAGTCCCCAATCTCAGCACCGACAGTAAAGAGATGGCCAACAGCAGATAGACTACTGTCAATTAAGTTTGCCTCTAGGAACAAGGCTGCTTGCTATATCTGCTGTGTATGCAAATCTTAAAATGCAGTGACTGAACTGATCTTTTTAAATGTAGGTTTGTTTGTAAAACAGTTACAGATTTTGAAATTCTTACATAATTATAAGGAAAATGGAGGTAAAATTTTCTAGCTAAAAATACCTTTATTAGATGGCCAATTACACCCAAACACTCTATAGTTGTGTAGTTACACATGTGCATGTTAAAAATACAGATCCAATCTATGTTTAAAAGGACATAATTAATGTTGCGAAGTCAAACACTGAAAAGTTAAAACATTCCAGAATTATGGTTATGTGGAGAATCTTAATTCTGCCCCTTTTTTCATAGATTCATAGATGTAAGGTCGGAAGGGACCTAAGCAGATCTTCAAGTCCGAACCCCTGCCCTGGGCAGGAAAGAATACTGGGTTCATATGACCCCAGCTAGATAACTGTCAAGCCTCCTCTTAAAGACCCCCAAGGTAGGAGCCAGCACCACTTCCCTTGGAAGTTAGTTCCACATCCTAGCAGCCTTGACTGTGAAGTAGTGCCTTCTAATGTCCAGCCTGAACCTACTCTCAAACAACTTATGGATGTTATTCCGCGTGGTGCTTGGGGGAACAGGGTCTCTCCCATTCCCCGCTGGTACCCCTTGGCCAGTTTATAGGCGGCCACCAGATCCCCTCTCAGCCTTCTCTTGTGGAGGCTGAACAGGTTCAGGTCTCGTAGCCCCTCCTCCCAGGGTCTGCCCTGCTATCCCTGGATCATGCGAGAGGTCCTCTTCTGGACCCTCTCGATGCTGGCCACGTCTCTCCTAAAGTGCGGTGCCCAGAACTGGACACAGTACTCCAACTGTGGCCTGAGCAGTGTTGCATAGAGGGGGAGGATCACCTCCTTGGCCCTGCTTGTGGTGCATCTGTGGATGCATGACAAGGTCCGGTTAGCCTTACTGACCGCGTCCTCTCATTGGCGGCCTATGTTCACATTTTGGAATCGATAATGACTCCAAGATCTCTTTCTGCCACTGTGCTTTCAAGAAGGGAGTTCCCCAGCCTATAGCTATGCTGCTGGTTCTTACTGCACAAGTGCAGCACCCTACACTTGTCAGTATTGAATCCCATCCTATTCTCATTTGCCCACCCCTGTAACCTGTCCAGGTCCAGCTGTATCTTGTCCCTCCCTTCTAGCATGCCCACCTCACCCCAAATCTTGGTGTTGTCAGCAAATTTGAACAGGGTGCTTTTCACTCCCTCATCCAAGTCACTAAAGAGATTGAACAGTGTGGGCCCAAGGACCGAGTCCTAGGGGACTCCACTGCCCACATCCCTCCAGGTCAAATATGACCCGTCCGCTGCCACTCTCTGGGTGTGGCCCCTCAGCCAATTTGCAACCCATCTGACTGTGTAGGCATCAGTCCCACAGTCGCCTAGCTTTTTAATGAGAATGGGGTGGGAGACTGTGTCAAAGGCCTTCCTGAAGTCCAGAAAGACTGCGTCCAATGATTTTGTGACCTGATCACAGAAAATCCATTATATCCAAACTAGGCAAGGAAGAGTACATCTGAAAAGAAAAGGAAGTCTATGCTTAAATTACTTAACAAGATTTCCCTATAATATGTATGTACACGCACACTCCTTCACATGATCTATTACAAGTGCATCTTTTCCTCAGTTTCACTATTCTTTTCACATTCTGTCCATCTCTTCTGCTGTGCTTTTGGCTTCACTTTTTCTTCCTAAGCCCCTGACTATGATACAAACCCAAAATGATTACATTTGAAGTGAACTTTAAAACTTAGGCAAAATGAATGAATTATTCCTTTCTGTTTGGGAAGCCACAGTTTTATTTTATTTTCAACCTTTCACTCCAAAACCAAAACGAGCTAAGCTTTTTTTTTTTTTTATATACATACACACACACACACACACACATATACACACACATATACACACACACACACACACACATATATACACACACATATACACACACACACACACACACATATATACACACACATATACACACACACACACACACACATATATACACACACATATACACACACACACACACACACATATATACACACACATATACACACACACACACACACACATATATACACACACATATACACACACACACACACACACATATATACACACACATATACACACACACACACACACACATATATACACACACATATACACACACACACACACACACATATATACACACACATATACACACACACACACACACACATATATACACACACATATACACACACACACACACACACATATATACACACACATATACACACACACACACACACACACACATACACGCACACACACACACACACACACACACACACACGAGATATTTAGCCTTGGGCTCATAAAGCACACAAAAATAGAAACTGTGCAGATGAAAAAGAGCTTAAACTTTTCAGTATTTGTCATTCTATATTTTATTATGAAAAGGAATAGCCATGTTTTTCTGCACAGCCAGCTGCATGATCTTACCTGAACGCTGACGCTTCCCTGTAGCTTTAGTTGTAGTTTGATCATATCTACTTCAGCTGAAGAACAAAGCTGCCTGAGTTCCGCAACCTTTTTGCTCATTGCATCAATGGCAACTTCAATGGGGTTTAGATCACTATGGTGCTGATACATTACAGGAATGCGCTTTTTCACGTAGGGAAAACAGTGTATTGCTAGGACAAGACAATACATAGTTTAAATAACACATTTCTGTCAATGTCATTAGAAACAATGTATAGGTGAAATTTTACAATATTCTTTAAAATCAGTCTACTTTTCTTTTTCTCATTCATACAGCGAACAGCCTTGTCTAGTTAATACAAAACTACAACTGATCAACTACAAAAAACAAACTGGCAAACAGTCCCCAATACCTTTGGCTTAAAACAGCTTTCATTTCTGGCTGTAAACAGTATGAAAAATGAACAAATAGAAGTGCTTTTTTAAAAACTGGAATTAAAAATTATTAACTAAAATATAATTTATTAATAAAAGTGGGGATATTCTGAATTATGACTATATTTATGCTTTTTAAAAGGCAGTTGCCAAAAGCATGGCAAGAATGGGATGTCACAATGGGTGTGAGTAAGCCACTTTCCTCCACCCTGCCAGATGGGTGCTGTCTGGCACAGATATAGCCAAAAACACTTTCTTCAATAGAAAATTTGATACTTTTTTGGAGATTCCAAAGGCTTGAAGAGGAAAAGAAGCAGGAGAGGATGTCTGCGGGTACATGTAAAAGTGGATAATGCCCAGTATTTAATATAGGCAGACAATGTTCTTTGAATATTTAATATTTCTTTTTTGGAGCTTGAGGGTACACTTCTGGAAAAGGCAAAGTGGCTCCAGAGTCTTTTAGCATATGGATAGTCTCACTGGTTTTAGCACTGAAGAGCTCTTTTTCCTCAAAGGTAAAATTCTGAACTTCACTGGAAAACCCAGAAGGTTGCAGGTAGAAGAATGTCTTGGAATTTTAGACAGCTGTGTTCAAACTACAGAGTAGGAGGTGGTATCTGGAGCATCAAGAAATGAAGTCTTTACTGCTATATGCCCTTCAAACTTGAGGACTAAAAGGGCTTCTTTGGATTCCTCACGTAAGGAGTCTGTTATGTTGACCATGAGCTTACTGACATGGAAGCTGGCCAGAAGAACTTGGTAACTGGCTATATTTGGAACTGGAAGCTAGCATAAGGGTAAGTCGTTCAACTCTCTTTCAGGAGTAGTGCGTAATTTGCCCAGCTTCTTTACTTACCCATGCTACCTTCACAGTGCATGACTAGACAATTATTCAGCCCATCTGAGAGAGATTTTTCTTACAATAACGTAACTATGGGTGGACGACCGGAGAATGAGCTAACTTAGAGGGGAATCCAAGAATGGAGCTACCACTGCTCCCAGCCTGTTTACTATATCTGGTACTGGCCTGGCTCTCACCACTGCCCTTATTGCTGCAGCCACCCAGGGTGCAGATCCTTCTGGTTATACTCCTGGTTGACTGTCCTCTTCCAAACCAACATGGTTAGTCCTGTTAACATTTTATTGATTTGCAGGGTTACTTTAGTAGAGCTATGGCACAGCAGTATTTCAACTACACTGTGAGCAACCCCACTGGACTTTCTCTAGTCAGATATGAAAGGCCTGGACTGTATGCTGCATCACATCCTGAAAACCTCAGAACTTATCCTTATTAAATGGGATGACAGATGGACAAGAACCTCATCTGGTATAATGCTGGTGTTGATTTTAGAATAAGTGCAGATACAAGTGCTTAGCATGGTGAAATAATTCCAGAAGTGGTGCTAGAGAAGAAAAAGGACAAGGACTCCCAGGAAAGTGGAAGCTTGTGACCTCTGGCAACAAGCATAAATATTCATCCCCACCTACAGTGGTTTTACTGGAGAACAGATAAGGAGCCCTAGCAACAGAGGACAAACGGCAGTTGGGGAGCAGGAGCGAGGGGAGCAGGGTGCACGTGTGCCTGCTTACCTCGGCGGAGGCGGCAGCAGCAGAAGCAGCAGCGGAGGAAACCAGCGGCGGGGGCAGCAACAGCTGATTCCCCCCTAAAGTAAGTGGGGTAGAGAGCGCAGCACAGCTGAGGCGGATCCGGAGGGGAAGCCCTTCGGTGACGCCTTAGCTCGCCCGGCAGGGAGCCGTGCTCCAGAGCCGCGCGCGAACAGTGCGCGCGAACAGGCGCGCTCTGTAAGAGCGCGCCGGCATTTGCGCCGGCGTTCGCGTAAGGCGGGCGCGAGGGAGCTGCACACGGTAGCTCCGCCAGGGAGTAGGCAGCGGGCACACCTCTGCAGTCATGGTGATGCAGAAGGCCCCAACATGGCCCCCTTACAGGGGTTGACTGAAGGAGCAGTGGGTACATCCAGAGCATTCCTGTATTTCAGCTCTCTACTGTTAGCAGATTTCTTTGAGGACTGGTAGCATTCAGTACAAGTTGGAGGAGCCCTGAGACACCTCTGTTTCTTTGGATTAGTGGCAAGAAAAGGGGTGGGCGGAGACAAGTGAACTCCAGTATGTCCCTGGGACTGGGAGTTGTACTAAGCAAAGCTTGGCTAGACCCATGTGTTAGCTGAGCTAGAGGCTTAGGCTTACTTAAGATGGTAGGAAGGGCTTAGTGTCTGAAAGTCCCCTAAGTTCAGAAAAGAGCTGAACTACTGAATTAAGCAGTATTGGACACCATCCCATAAGGATAAGAACAGACTGAGGACACTCAGGACATCTTTCTTGATGAGGTCAAGATGGGTTGGTACCAGCCTCCAAAGGGCAGTTTTCTGCACCTTCACAGCATCAGTGTAATCGATCAGCAAGACTGTGGTTTTGGGCAGTGGCATAAGTCGGGCAGAGCAAACATGGCAACCAGCCTGGGCGCTGACTTGGGGTGGGATGGGTGGGACAGGGGAAGGACAAGCAAAAAAAGTGGTTGTTGACAGCTATGTGATTGCAATTGTAAACTGCAGCAGCAACTGGAAGTCACTGCTGCCCCTGTGTACCGGGCACCTGGCTAGGTCCCTATGCTGCTGGTTTTGACACTTGGTAAAGTCCTTCTGTAACCCAAAACTAGTATAAGAATGGAGCTATAGTGGCTGTTGACTCACTGTGTATCTCGCGCAGACTTGTAATCAACCTAAACTAGTGATTAGTGAAAAGATGCCTAGCAAGCTAAGTTTATGCCTCTTCTCTGTTACCGTGTGTGCTTAGCACTGCTACAGGTATCATTAAAGCTCTCCCTGAGTAGCACCAAGGGCCTAGAATGGTATAAACTCAAGTATATGCTCTGAGAACCTAATCAGCATGTGCATGCTGGTTTTGTCATTTGGATATTTGCATTGTAGGTATTTGCACAAGTGAATATTAAATTTGGTGGCATCACTTCTATAAGTTTGGTCAGACTTTCAGGTAACTACATGTAACCACATATAAAAAGTTACTTGTATGTAGTATACTATAGTTACTTTTTCTTCCTGTACATTACCTCTTCACTTAAAGCCATGTTCCTTATTCTGGCATGCCTGTGGGTATCAGGGGGGGGGGTGGGACTTTATGTCAAGGAGCACTACACATCCTCTGCCAGCAGTATGGGGTCAGGGGAAGGGCGAGCTGAAGTGCTCTGGGTCAAGATCCAGGGGGGGCAAGGCGAGAGGGATTTGACGGTGGGGGTCTATTACAGACCCCCCAATCAGGAGGAGGAGCTGGACAGGGAATTTTCAGGCCAGCTTGCGGAGACACTAAAAGCAAGGGATGTAGTTGTCATGGGCGATTTTAATTACCCGGACATCTGCTGGGAGGAGCAGTCAGCCGGGACGGACCGCTCCAGGAGGTTCTTGGCCGAGTTGCAGGACCTCCACTTGATTCAGGAGGTGCACAGTCCCACCAGAGGAGATGCTCTGCTGGACCTGGTCCTGGCCGCAGGCGACGACCTGGTAAGAGGCCTCCAGGTTCTTGACCACCTGGGCAATAGTGATCATCGCGTGCTGGAATTCACCATCCAGCGTAGAGTGTCAAGGGCCCGCAGCAAGGTGGTGGCCCTAGACTTCAGGAGGGCCAACTTCAGTGAGATGAGGAGATTAGTGGGAGAGGAACTGGGGTCCTTGAGGGCAGAGGAACTCAGCGTCCAAGAGGAGTGGTCGTTCCTTAAGGAAACGATACTCGGGGCCCAAGGGGTGTCCATCCCGACAAGAAGCAAGGCGGGCAGGAGTGTCCAAAAGCCCCCCTGGCTCACCAAGGGTGTCCGGGAATGCCTGCTTGCCAAAAGGGTGGCGTACGCCCGGTGGAAGGGGGGTGTAATCTCCAAAGAGGAGTATACCTCCTCTGCTCGGGCCTGCAGGCGGGCTGTTAGGAAGGCCAAGGCGGAGATAGAGCTCGGATTAGCGTCCAGGATTAAGGATAACAAAAAGTCCTTTTTCAAATATATTGGGAGGATGAAGAAGGCGCCGGGTAATGTGGGGCCCCTGCAGGATATGCGGGGCAATCTGGTGGTTGCGTCAGAGGATAAAGCGGACCTCTTTAACCAATTCTTCACCTCCGTTTTCTTGTGCAGGGACCGGGACTTCCCTGCTGTGATAGAAGCCGGACGCGAGGGGATCGCCTTCAGACCTCAGGTTGGGGAGGACCGGGTTAGAGAGCTTCTGGAGGGGCTGGACGCGTTCAAGTCAGCGGGTCCGGATGCTCTCCACCCCAGGGTGCTGAGGGAGCTGGCTGGGGTTATTGCAGGGCCCCTGGCACGGCTCTACGAGCGATCGTGGTGCTTGGGCCAGGTGCCAGACGATTGGAAGGTAGCTAATGTGGTCCCCATCTTCAAAAAAGGGAAAAGGGAGGACCCGGGCAATTATAGGCCCGTCAGTCTTACCTCAATCCTGGGGAAGCTCTTTGAGAAGATCATCAAGGAGCACATTTGTGATGGGCCGGCATCCGAGATGATGCTCAGGGGCAATCAGCATGGATTTATTAGGGGGAGATCATGTCAGACCAACCTGATTGCCTTTTATGATCAGGTCACAAAGGCCATGGACGCAGGTGTCGCGGTGGATGTAGTCTTTCTGGACTTCAGCAAGGCCTTTGACACCGTCTCTCACCCCATCCTAATTAATAAACTAGGCGACTGTGGCATAGATGCCTACACAGTCAGATGGATTGCAGATTGGCTGAAGGGTCGCACTCAGAGGGTGGTGGTGGATGGATCATACTCGACTTGGGGGGAGGTGGGTAGTGGAGTCCCCCAGGGCTCGGTCCTGGGGCCTGCGCTGTTCAATTTCTTCATCAGCGATCTTGATGTTGGGGTGGAAAGCAACCTGTTTAAATTCGCTGATGACACCAAAATTTGGGGGGAGGTGAGCACGCTAGCAGGGAGAGAGAGATTGCAGAAGGATCTGGATAGGTTACAGGGGTGGGCAAACAGGAACAGGATGTGTTTCAATACGGACAAGTGCAGGGTGCTGCACTTGGGTAGTAGGAACCAGCAGCACACTTATACGATGGGGAGCTCCCTACTTGAGAGCACGGAGGCGGAAAGGGATCTTGGTGTCATTATTGACTCCAAGATGAACATGGGCCGACAATGCGAGGTCATGGTTGGCAGGGCTAACCGGACCTTGTCGTGCATCCACAGGTGCATCTCGAGTAGAGCCAGGGAGGTGATCCTCCCCCTCTATGCGACGCTGGTCAGGCCGCAGCTGGAGTATTGTGTCCAGTTCTGTGCGCCCCATTTCAGGAGGGATGTGGACAACATGGAGAGGGTCCAGAGGAGGGCCACCCGCATGATCCGGGGACAACAGGGCAGACCCTACAGTGAGAGACTGCGGGACCTGAACCTATTCAGCCTCCACAAGAGAAGGCTGAGGGGGGACCTGGTGACCGTCTATAAACTCACTAGGGGGAACCAGAAGGGTTTGGGGGAGACGCTGTTTCCCCTAGCCCCCGCTGGCATAACAAGGAGTAATGGGCACAAGTTGATGGAGAGGAGGTACAGATTGGACATCCGAAAAAACTACTTCACAGTTAGGGCGGCTAGGAGCTGGAACCAACTTCCAAGGGAGGTGGTGCTGGCCCCTACCCTGGGGATCTTTAAAGAAGAGGCTGGATACCTACCTGGCTGGACTCATTTGAGTCCCGTTTTTGTTTTTAGGGGGGTTTTTTGTTGTTCTTCCGCCCTGGCGCTCCCGCCCTGGCGGGGGGGCGGGCTAGAAGATCTATTAGGTCCCTTCCGACCCTAAAACTATGAAACTATGAAGCACATTCCACAAGAGGCCAAGCCAGACTCCCCAAGGTTGGGAGGATCAAGACCACTGCCACCAAGAGGAAGCGATGGATGGTGGTGGTTGGAGACTCCCTTCTGCAGGGGACAGAGGCATTCATATGCTGTCCTAACTTGTTGTCTTGGGAGGTCTGCTGCTTGTCTGGAGCCCAGATCCAAGATGTCATGGAAGGATTACTAGACTCAACCAGCCCTCGAACAGGGGTGGTGGGGGGAATGAACAGGAGGCTGGGGCTAGGTGGGGCCCCCTAATGGTCCCCTCCACACTCCTCTAGCCTCCCCAACCCCTTACTTACCTGCCACAAAGCCGGGTCCAGGTCCCTGCAGCCTGCACTGCTGCTTGCCCAGCACAGGGCCAGCCATAGCCATAGGTAGCTTGCTGGCTACCAGAGTGTCTTCTGTAGAGGATCGAGCCTCCAGTTGCTTCAGGACACAGTCTAGGACTGTGCTCTGCCCTGCTTTTTAACCCTCAGGGTATTTTTTTGACTCCTGGATATCCAGGTATCTAATTTTGCTCCCGCACTGCAAATCTGCAGCACAGAGAACATTTTTTGTTCCTGTACATGCCTCTTGCAGCATCTCAAAGGGGTTTGAGACGCTGCAAGAGGCACGTGTGTGCTCGTTTGGACGCGCCCAAAGAGTCCAAGTCCTAATCAGTAAGCAAGATCCACATCTGTATTCCAGGTAGTGCCAGAAGTCAGGAGCCATGAAACTGAGGACACCCAAACAGGATAAGCAGAAACAGAAAACTGGACAGAAGCCAGGTATAGCTGCGAAGCACTGAGCAACTGAAACCCAAATGAAGGGCTTCAGCTTACAAACGAGGCCCAGACTACTTTACAGACAATTATTTTGTCCCTTGCAGCTGGTGCCATTCTGAAACCAAATGGCCTTGATAAGTGCAGTTTTTGCCTTCTAACACAATCTTCCTTCCCCTTGCCAGGAAAGATTGACTGTCACAGTTCTGAAGAGCTATAAAGCCACTTAGGGCCACAAAAGATGATGAAACTAGCAGAGGAGCCATGAGTGCCAAATTGGTGGTGGTAGAATGCTAATGTGTCAATGACTGCTGGGGTGTTTATTGCTGGTTCTCTCTGGAGTTGACTAAGGGCAACCAACCAAGCCAGATGACAGTGCCAGATGATCTGTGCAGAACTGGTATGAACTACAGAGGTAGCCAAAACTGCCTGTGAAGTCTCAGAGCCTCTGTGGACTTCAGCAGTATCCTCACTGGACTATAAAGTCCCAGAATACATTGAGCAAGGTCTTCTTTTTGAGTCCTATAGAACAGGGGTCTCATTCAGGAACCAAACCTGGATTAGCAGCTGACCAAAAGCCAAGGCCATGGTATAATGAACTAATGTTGGAATACACATGACTGAGTGATGTCTTGAGTCACAGGAGCAAAGACCTCTTTCCAGAATAGGGGGAGATACACCAAAGAAAGGTTAGAATACCTGAAAATGATGGTGCTATGTAGCAAAGTAAAGCAGTGGTGGAAAGAGTTGCCAAGGTCCCAAGAAAAAGTTGGCTATTAATCTATTATATCAAAACAAAAAGAAAATGAGTTTGATAAAGGAAAGAGAAGCAGAAGGTCTCTAAAGGGCTTTGACTGTGGGTTCTAGATCTTGAATCATGAACCAGAGTGCCCAAGATTTTAAGCTACTTGAGGTGGACTGAGAATTGGATTGCAATGCTTTTTTCCTAGTGTGTGGCGTATAAAAAGGGATGGGACTACAGCAGACCCCTGAAGCAAAAAAATCTCCAGTCTTGAGTGCTGTCATGTGTAGTAGCGAGAATGTTAATATGGAACTCTTATCTACCTTAATTTATTGTGTTATCCACCTATGTTTCTATGATTTTTTGAAAATAAATCCTTGTAGGAACCTATTTGTATATGCAATTGTACTCTGCATTAGATAATACACTGTTATTGGGGTACAATAGGGAAGAGATAACTTGATGAAATGTCTCCCCCCAGGGTCAATACTCTTACAGGAACATATTAAGAGGACTTAGTTGCCCTATTTTAAAATAGCATTCTTGACTGTACATCTATTTTAAAATGGTTTGGGATCTACAAATGGATTTTTTTTTTTTAGAATGTTCTGTCAGTTTAACTAATCTGTCTTTCATGAAATATTTGCAATGAATTTGTATTTTCCTTAAAAATATAACACATTCATCACTTAAAGCCAGTGTGGCAAACAACCCACAGGCCAGATCCAGCCTATAGAGCTGTTCCATCTAGTCAGCCTCGCTTCTGGAATTTGAAGGTTTGGCCTGCCACAGAATTCAGGGCATCTAGGCTCTGTTGTACACAGCTGTAGGTGGCAGGGGGCAAGTGAGGGTTGTGCCGACACAGCCCCACTTGACCTGTGGCCACCTGGCCTGCTGATACTGCATCCCATTCCCATCCACTACAGATGGACCCACCGCTGTTGCAGCTAGTAGTCCCATGCATCTGGCCCAGGAGGAGCTCTGAGGCCTGGGGCAAGTTTGGCAGCTCTGAATGAAAGAATTTTCAGCATCCAGAGTTAAATAAAAAAAAAAAAGAACAAATAAAAGGAACATTCCAATCAAAAAAAATCCATCTAACAATACCTGTCAAAATAGTTCGCCGTTTACACTGTTCTTCCACACCGCCTTGTCTTTTGCCAGATTGAGTAAAAGGCATCTCAAACATAAAACGCCGAATGTTGTGGGCCCTCTCAAAGTCTGTTTTTCTCTCTTGTAACTCCTTTTCTTCAAAGTATGGAATTACATGTGTAACTTGAATATATGCATATTTAGAGTCCAAATCCTTAGGATTTACCTTTAGAAAAATAGGGAAAAAATTAAATCACAATTAAGTTTGATTGGTTTGAAAGTGCACAAGTACTAGGAATTCAATTTTGGACTCTGATCCTGCCAGTTACTCCAAATAAAGAACTACTGGGCTCCTGTGGAGCAACATTTATTTTAATGCAGATGCACTCATCTTTTTCATTTAATCATTGGAGGCTGGACATATAACATCAGAAGAGTTTACAAAATACACAATTTTCTACAATACTTGCATTATATAGGGCTGCAGAGTAAGAGAGACGTGGTCAAAGAAACATACCCACTGCTTACATTCATTCCAATGAAAGCTATATTAAAAGAAAGTTTAGACAACTGGGGACTCAAAAAATCAGGAACCAATATCAGTTGATACAAGGAGGTTTTTAAGACCCAGGAAGACAGTCTTGGCTGGGATGATCTAGTTGGGGATGGTCCTGCTTTAAGCATGAAGTTGGACTAGATGACCTCCTGATGTCCCTTCTAACCCTAACTTTCTATGATTCAATGAAACCAAAAATAATAATTTTTAAGTGTACTATAGGCACAACATCAGTACCTGGAGAGGATATCTTTCTTATTCCCATAATTAACTGAATGCATACAAAGGTGTTCTCAGAAGGGTAAGACTAACTCACTATAACAAGAAAAATCTGGGCTCTGCTTCCAAGTCACAGAAGTGGGAAAACTCTGAGAACAATCTAGTTTGAGCTGGCAAAGCCATCACTATACCTCTGTTGGCAGTAAATAGGCCAGATGTCCTACACTGAAATAAATTATTCAATTTTGTGTTAACAGATAAATGTATTAGGAATGTGAAATTGAGATAAAAATCAGAGCAAAATAATGAATTGCAATGCTTCCCACTATTTGAAAACAAGCGCCTAACAATTCCCTGCCCCCAAGTTTATATGCAGTGATGTTCAAAGATCATACTATTGATTTTCCAAGGGTACATGGAATGAAGTAATTAGAATGTGAGAAGAACTCCATTTTCTTTTAAACAACGTGTTCTACTCTGTAAGAAAATATAATCCTACTTTGCCAGAATCCTGGATCATTCTGACATTTTCAGATCCAAATTTGTCAGAGTAGAGCTTTTGTAGTCTCTGGGATATCTCCGAAAGAGGTGTCAGTTTCGGCTCTTTATAAATATACTCCTTTCCATCTTCATCCTCAAAGAAGCCCTGTGAAAAGAAACAATGAGAATTTTTAAAGAATAATTAGGCATTAATATAAGGCAATTATATTGAGTGGTTTGTACTTTTCCAGGCAAACACACTTAACGCCAAGGTTCAAGCAACATTAGAAAGAAAAAAAAATGTCAAAACAAAATCCAAGTAGAAAAGATATCCTAAGAAAAAAGAAAAAGGAAAATGTGTATATTTAAAAAAAATAGGTGCACAGGTAATGGAAGAACATAAAATTATAAACTTAGAGGAATGTTGTAATTATATGGTATGCTAATATTAAAGCTTCTGAGGTCAAAACTTATTTCTCACATTTATATTAAATGAATCATTTTCATTCCTGTTTCACTTGCCAGATCATTGATCTTCTTGCATAAGGGATTATTTTACACACAACTAGATCTTCAACAGCAACGTACAGAAAAACTCCTGAAGAGCTGTTCCATGTAAAATGGATTGTACAAAATAAAAATCACTTCTATCATTTCTCATTTAAAATTATTTACATTAAGTTGTGCAGCACTACGAAAATGGTTAGAACAAGTTAACCATCTGTTTTAAGATTTTAGTTGAATCCAATATAGAGGTGTATGGAAGGTGAAACAGGTGACCATTTTAAAGCAAAAAAGCCACTTGAGTTCATGTTTAAGACCAGAAAAAATAAATGTTTCTGTCATAAGATGAACAGACAAAATAGCAAGAGCAGCACAACATACCATGTATAAACAAAGGCTAGACTGACAAAAATACCCACATCAAATTAAGCTGAAATGCAGTAATTTTTACTGCATTGCTTGCTTTGAAAGCAGTTACTGCAATTACCTCCACATCTGTTTCACTGTCTGTAAACTGGTATTGCTATGAAGTTATAAAAGATAACAGAAAAAAAACAGGTTATACTGTTCACTGTACATAACCCCATGTCCTAAATAGCTGTCAGCTATCCACCTGACAGATAATGACAACTGGGATACACACACCAAAAAGCCCCACTATTTTTGCTACTGAGAAATAGACTATGTAGATAGACACTGGAGCATGTGAAGTTTTCAAATGCAAAGTCAGCCAGAAGGTTTGATTTTGTTTAAAGCATGCAGTACTGATGTTTAGGAAATAGGTGATTTGTTTCTGTAAATGGAACTGAGTGTTATTTTTTGAATTGCAATAGCTAGAAAAGCATACAGCTGAAAAGCAAATCTTGCAAACCACACTGCAGCATCAAGACATTGCTCAATAAGTGACCAAGAATTAAGCATTGTAAGGAACTTACCGCTGCCTTAAGATAGTAACACAAAAAAGAAGAAAGAAGAAAAAGCAGAAAGTTTACTGAGGAAGGCATAGAAGCATTAGGCCAGGTTTTACATATGTATTGAAATAAAAAAATATTTAATATGGTTAATCATTTCTATCGGAATAAATGTATCATGCTTTTTATTTTGTAGTATCAAAGAAAAACTAATGGTAGACTGTGAAACAGGATATTTTGCAAAATAATTAATATTTTATAGTTCTGCTATAATTGAAGGGATATTAGTTACTTACCTGTCCAAAAAATGCTACTCTGAAGTAAGTGCCCAGCAGTCTCTTGCCTGTATGCATTACTTCTGTCACTTTGCTGTATGCCCGATGAAGTGTATCATATAGGTGAGCTAATCTCTAGAAATAAATGACAATACAGAATTTTTTAATGGCAGCACTCAAACCAACACTTTAGTTTTCCCTTAAATGTAAACATAGCACCATGTGAAGGTGCAAAACTCTTACAGACAATAATATCAGTTTCAGAGGCTGGATATTAACAATAGTAACAGGAACAACATTCAGAAATTATACATCAATAGAATTAATCGACTAAACACCACAGACAAGCATTAGGTTTTTACTAGGAGAATTGCTTTTCTCTTGGTAGAAACAAATGTAAAATGTTCACTCCGTTTCTCCAGGAAAAAAAAATCATCAACACCATCTCAGCAGAACTTGCTCCTGGGGAGATTTTCTCTTGGTAGAATGAACACTTGTACACTATGCCACAGGTCAACTTCTCCTAGGGAGTCAAGCCACAAGGAAAGGCTCCCATGCCTTCCAGAATTAACCTGGGGATTGTACATAGAAATCTCATAGAAATCTGCCTAGAAACTTCACTCTTCCACTTGGGATCATAACAATAAAAAGATTTGAGGTCAGGAAGGAATTTTTCCCTCAGGTCAGACTGGCAGGGACTGTGGCATTTTCTTCCCCCAACCTCTCTCGGTAGTGTGGGGGGTGGTGGTTCTTTCTAGCATCTTGCAGGCATATACTGACCAACCACTTTTCTGGCAGACCATTACCAGTAGCCCTGTCATCTTTGCTTTTTCCCTGCTATGGCCTGTTGTAGGGCATTACTGGCATTTCTGCTTTTGCGCCTTGTAGCTGTAGTGTCTGAAGGTTTACAATGCATCATTTTTAGGATCTTTGGGTAAGTGATTGCCAGATACAGAAGACTGGACATGATGGTCTGGGAGTCATGTTTCAGTCCTATGTTTCTATCTTTCAAATAAATATTTAATACAGTTTCTGAAAAATACCAACCTTGATTGTAACATTGCCTCCCCAAATGTGTTATGTATGTATGTACAAGTTTAAATGACTATCACAGGAATTAAAAATGCACTAAAACTTTGGATTTGGCTCTGTATTTGCCACTGGCTTTCAAAAAGATTTAAAAAAAAAATGCCAAAAACAGTTTATTACATTACCTTCTTCCTATCTGTAAGCCACTTTAAATTTTTCAGGGCTTACCTGAAAAGTGACTATGGAAGTAAGAGGTCAAACTTTGACTTTTTAAAAACGAAATACATTTACATTTGAATAATTTTATACTTCAAGATTGTTGTAATGCTATATACATAAGTTGGTTTCAGTATATCATACTGTTGGAAAAGCATGATTCCAAAGGCATAAAACAAGGAACCAAAGTCTATCAAATACCTCAAAATCTCTCCGCTTTTCATAAATGGGAATTATAAGCTTATATACGTCAGCAATCAGTTCATAACGTTCAGCCTTCCAGAGCCCATCAGCACACTGCTCTAATAATTCCATCAGTACATCCTAGAAATACAGGAAAAGAAAATGTATTATTTGATGCTGTTGACATGGACACTATACAAAAGATCTTCCCAAGGAAGAAGGTTCTCAAAACAAAATCATTTAACAGTGCCGTATTTAAAATAAAATATTAACAAGAAGTACCAGAATAACAAACATGTATGGAGTTCTGCATGGCCATACATACATACATACATACATACTCACTGACTCTTTACTGTATACAACAGGTTTATTTTAGAGAATTTTATAACCTACTCAGTGGGACTATTTCCAAGAAGGAAAACATATGTGCTTTATTGCATAGCTTCTGTGTATGTACACATTTATATTTAATCAAGCAAATACATTTTATATTTTTTGTTTTAGAAGGCAGTTTTTAAACAGAAAGTTCTGTTTCGCTGTTGTCTTTAATTATTCCAAAATAATGTTGGGAAGAGCAAATTAACCAAGCAGAACATAAGCGTTATAGTTTGTATTTAACTTATACATAGGACTAGAAACTTATTTACATTTCTAGCAAAATTAGGTGCATTGCACTAATCTCTGCCCAGAAATCCATGCTTAGTACAGTACTAAGCATGAGTTTCTGAGTCCGAAAGGCAGATGACAAAACTCAAGAAATTGGGAAATTTGAGGAAACAGACTAAGTTAACTGGGCATATCACCCCTGGCTGGTTTTATCTTATCTCAAAAAAAATAAAAAAAATAAAAGACAGCTTAGTTGGGGTCAAACAGTTAATATTGACTTGTATTGACATTTAATGCAACAACAGTCAAGTTATTTTCTCTTTTGTGTATCACCATACATTTAATAATCAAGAACAAAATAAGTTATTAAATACTATCCTCCCTTCAAAAACTTGTTATATTTTAGTTTTCAATATATTTTATTAATTTTGCTATATCCTTGACATAAAGGAATATTATGTTAAGAAAAATGAGACAAAAACAGCTTCAATATCAGTCTAACAAACAAAATAAATTTCAGGATTGGATGAAAAGGAAATATTTCACAGGGCAGAATTAGAGACTACATTTGTAATGGGTTAGTGTCACTGATAGATTTACATAAAGATTTAAGGCTGATAAGCAAGTATAAAGTTCACTTAATGTAGCTTTGTATACAAGTCTCTGTCTTTACCACGATTATGATCAACTTATTTTATTTCATGAAAGGATTATCATGAGACTATTGTTAATTTTAAATGGTTTCAGTAATGATGGTAATTTTTCCTGGTAGTTCTTAGATTGGGCCACCATTTAACATTTAGAAGCTGTGCACCAGAGGGTGCAGACAGCAAATAGATACCATATTATGGAACTGGTAACTTTGACTAAATATTCCTTCTGTCATTCTGTTTGCACTTCCCTTTGTCATCTGTAGCCTAATGGAAAAGCAGATTATTGTGTTTAGTGAATGTATATTTTTGAATCCTGGTTTATGTCTTGTTCCAAATTTAATTTGTCTCTCCTCTCTTTAAAGGAATCATGGAAAGAGTAGTGTAGGGACTGCCAGAGGTGACTACAGACCAAAAAACTACCTTTTCTCCCTTCTCCCTCTAAACTACACCACATAGGCAGACTACAGAATCTAACAAAGTTAAGAGATGCAGGATCAAGACCACAATCTAATTTTCTAGATGTAAAATCAAAGCACATGGCTCTGTAAGAAAAGATTTATCACACTAATACATTAATTGTTTTACCTTCATAAAGCCCATTCACTCTTCTACCATGTGTGTATGTTACATAATGGTGCATTATACCGAGCTGCCTGCAACTTCCCAGCCCAATTTCTACTTGCATTGCCTGGGAGAAGCCTACAGCATGAGTTCTGAACTAACACCTCTGGATTTGTAGCAAGATACCTCAACTGCTCAGCCATCACACCTCTTGTATAGTTCTTTGCATTCTTTGGTCATATCACACAACAAACCTTTGATTTTGTCTGTGTAGTGACAACTTACCACTTTTTATTCTACCTATTTTCTACAGTTAGATACTGATATACTAGTTAGCACTGTGAAAGTCCTTTAACTCTAAGAAATTTAAAATATTTATTCCTTCTGCATTCATTAAATGTTTAGAAAAATAAAACAAAATATGAGTTAATTCACAGAGATTCTATAAACAGACTATACCTACTACATGACTGCACTTGCAGATAGCGCTTAGGTGTAAATATGCTATACTTGACAAATATATTGTTTGTTTTAAGGAGCAATAATCTGCTAAAGTATGTGAACACATTGCTGTATACATTGTACACTGCTCAACTGTAGCAGCACTGCTACCACATCACTAATTTATGCTCTGCAGAGTATCATCCTAAGCAGCTGACAGCATCTGAGATCTAGATGCTGCTGTTAAAACAGGTTACCTTCTTTACAGCCTCCTAGTACTGAACGCATAAAGGCAACTGCTTTCCCCTGCCACAGGGGTTTCAAATTTGCTTGGTATCTAGGGCCAGATCGAGAATGAAGATCTTCTCATAGGACAGATCTGGATCCACCTCTGGCAGGGGGAGTCGAATCAGGAGGTATTAATTCAGCCATGGCTTGCTAACATGCATCCTCAATAGGGCTCCACGGATTGCCAAAAACTAACTCATCTAGGAGCCCAGAGGCTTCTAACTCCTCTAGGAGCCCTGCAGGCTGGATGACAAGGGCATGCAGTCTACCAGCCATATACCTGATAGCCTGCTCTACTATTATTTGGTCATGCTAATGAAAGAAGACAGAAGACAATAACCTGAATTGTCTTTCCAACCTGAATAGGATGGAAAATGGCATCTGAAGATGAAGAGAAAGTGACATTCAAAGGCCAGATCATGTCCTCTAAAAATCAGTCATCTAAGTCAGCAGTTGGCAATCTTTTTAGGCTGCAGGCTAGAGTGACCCCATTTGAGCCAGAGGCACATTGGCAGACAAGTGCTAGGACCCAGCTGCTGCCACCATTTATCTTATGGCAGCACAGGGGGAGTGCCTGCAGCTAGTGATTCCCCACATGGCAATATAGAAAAGCAACTGCTGCCGAAGCCCCCACTGTTGAATGCTACCGAAACCCCATGTCCACAGGCAGGATCTGGCTCACGGGCTGTAGATTGTGAAGCCCTGATGTAAGCATAAGGAATCTCAATTGTTCCTAAGCATAAGGAATCCCTACAGTTCTATTAAAGGGCACTAATATTATTTGATAATTTTCATATCAATACTAGGCTGGATGCTACTCCACCTACAGTGACCTTAGTAGCCCTTACGTGCAATTCTTTTCTACCCTGCTCAAGTCTCTGAAAAACCTGACACAAAAAGCGTGTGGATCCTCCTTCTCCTAGCTGCATATTACAAACACAGATGCATTAATGGATTTTTAGGTATTTGAATAGGACAGAAAAGAACCACATTTAAATGCTTAATAGGTGGGTAAGATTTGGCTCATTATATTCAATATTTAGTAAGACTGAGAAAAAGGCAGAACCTACCCTGAAGATCTTACAAGTTCAAAAGACATGACACAGAGTACACTGGAAAATACAGATGAAGAAAAAATATATACCACTACTCCATTATTTATTATTTTATTAGCTGTGAACAAATGATACAACTGTGCTTTAGGCAGCAAGGGAGAAAGGTAAAATATTTCTTGGGGTTTTTTTTCCTTTCTCCTTAAAATGGAATTGTAGCTTACTGTTTCCAAGGTATTTTTAAAAGCTTTTCACCTAATCAGTGCCATCCTTGTGGCACAATGGATTAATTTTTCCTCACCTAAGTACAGTAAGATTCGTGTCTCACTCTCTTCCATACTCATGCACATGGTAAGCACTTTATAACCTATTGGATCCATGATTTAATAATAATCTTGTGAACTACAGACCTAGTTAAATGTTTACTTATGTACTAGGAATAAAAAGGGGTGAAACCACATTTAAATGCAACTGATAAAAAAAAGCCTGATGCTGCAAGTTCACTTATCATTTAATGTTGCATGCATAAAGTCATTTCGTGCTTCTCCTGCATGCTTCCAAGATAAAATGAAGTATCAGAGTTCATATTAATAAGCATATTAAAATCACTAGCCTATAAAATTTATTGTTCTTAAATTCCTTCATTTTACATATGTATTTGTTGCACTTCTATTTCATATCAAATTTTCAAAGCTAAACAGGCATCACAACTAAATAGCTGTTTTTACTTTATTTCAGAAATAGTTTACAGTATAAAAAATACCGATTAAAAAAAAATACAACTAAAACTACATGAAGTCACATATTAAAAATCCCTGGTCTTTACCCGATTGCTTTTTCTCGGAAATAGAATGGCAACCATGACTATAAGAGCAGGCCCAGTCTAGAAAGGACCTGGAAAACACTGATGATCAACGGATAGCACTAGTACCAATCCATCAAGTGCTTTGCTGCAGTGGTTCTCAACCTTTTTTGTACCAGGACCCATCTGTGAATATTGATGGCCAGTCCCAACCCAGTAAACAGTTTAAGTAGAAAACAGCCCCCTGGCTCTGCCAGTGTCCCTCACTCCTGACCTGCTGCTCCCAGGCCCCAGCCCTCCCTCCCCCCTCACCCAGTGACTGGGTCATGGGAGGCTCCAAGCAGCACCTTGCAGGCTGGAAATGTACCAGCCTGCAAGGAAAAACCCAGAGTTTCCCATGTTTTTCTCCTTTAAAGGACAATCCACTTTTAAAGTTTACTGATTTATTTCTTAAAAGTTTGTTCACAACCCTTTCATACATTCATGCAACCCTTCGGTTGAGAAACACTGCTTTATTGATCTTTGGCAGACAAGTTTCTTTACTGCACTTTGTGTCCCTAACATCTCCGTCAGCTATACTGTTGATCCAATAAAGACATTACCAAAAAAAACATTGAACCATGATGGCTACAGTCTAACCCTAACTACTGCTCAAATCAGTTCACTTCAGTACTTATAAATAATGTCATAGAACTGATTAAACTCTTCAGCGCTTTCACTATGTATTTTTTTCCCTCAGAATCTTTCTTTGGAGAATAGGAAGTTTAGTACATGCTCATTTCCTTTCTGTGAAGACATTTGTCTGGATTTTCTCTCTCTGCAATTTGAGTCTGAGGGAGCCAAGAATGATGCTTAGAAAGTGGTCACTTATGCCATGCCTGTTTCTGTTGCTTTCTGGATGAAATATTTCCAAAATTATGCACTAAATCCTCAGTGTATATAGCAACAAAAGTTGTAATTTAAAGATGCTGTCTGACTAAGACGACTGAGGAATCCGACAAGTGAGAAGTGACCCCATAGTTAAATGTAGTTCATGAGAGACCATCAGAGGGTCTGCAGAGGTTGCCTACCACTCCACAATAAAATTAATTGTTTAGCTCTTCTCATTCATGTATACCGGTATTAACTAAACCTACTGATCACTACACATGAATGAGAAAAAAAAACTTGAAAGAATATGGAGTTCCAAACTGAAAGAGATGTTGGAAACTGGGAGCAAAAGGAGCAATACAGTCATGTGGAAGGACAAGGGTCTCTGTAAGGGATCTTCCTGCACAGTTATAGTTTTAGTAAACAGACAGTTAATCATGGAAATTTTGCAACATGCGTCTGCCCTTCTGATGTTGGGCAATACAGCAGAGAACTAGAGGGTATGCAGACAAAGGTTTCAGTGGTCCACTTAGCAGCCACAGGGGCAGAAAAGAAAAAATGACATCGAAACTTCAGTCTTCTTGCATACTGTCAGGGAGAAAGACCAGGCTGCTTATAACACCTTTACTTTTGAGAAAGGTCACAAAATGCGATGAATTAAAATAATGAAATGAATTAAAATAATATTCAAATTTGAGGAGTACTGCATGTCAAAAGAATTAGGCTCTTGAAAGACACAGATTTTTTAACCTGCCAACAAACAGAATAAAGTATAGCTCAATATGTTATAGAATAGAAGAGCCTGAATTAGAGTTCTGTTTTAGGAAACTTGGCAGAATCTGATTAAAGATAGGATTACTTGTGGCACTGCAGATGCTGCATTACAAGAAACGCTATTGTGTGAGGGAGACCTGTCTCTAGAAAAGACTATTCAGATTTTCAGAGCAGCAGAAACTGTGAAGGCCCAGGCTGCACGCTGAACGGATTAAAAGCAATTTTCCATGCATTAGGCATGAAAGCACGTGGCCAGAAGCAGCCAGCTCACAGTGTGGAATTTTCCATTTGTAAGGAGAAATCTAAGGGAGAGAGAGCTCGTGAGCAGCCCTGCAGCAAATGTGGAAGGCATCCTGGCCCCAAATATCGTGCTGCATTTGGAAAGTCCTTGTTTAAAAAAAAAAAAAAAAAGAACAATCATTTTGCCAGATGCTGCATACCCCCACAAAAAAACCTCTCAGGTTCATAAAGTTGAGAGCGTACCCGATAAATTGTATATAGATATGGTTGAATCAAGTAAAAAAAAAAAAAAAAAAAAAAAAAAAAAAAAAAAAAAAATCAATGAGAAGGACTGGATTTTGTCTGCGGAAGTGGGAAGAATGATGGTTTCATTAATTTAAATTAGACACTGGAGCTCAAGTTAATATATTTTACTAGAACATGAATATAGAAAATTTAAATCAAAACCAAAAGTGAGTCCAACAAACATTAAAATAACTGACTATTGAGAAACAAATGTGTCACTGAAAGGGAGATGCATTGCTAGTATCCAACATTAAGATAGAACTCCCATTCATTGTGGTACCTTGGGAGATGACACCAATTTTGGGTCTGGTAGCTTGTGAAAACCTTTATATTTTTAAGTGCATGCTTGCAGTACAAGATGACACAACATTCATGCCCCCTAATGACACTCTTTGTCCAGATTAAGGCTGTGCTGACTATCTTCTTAGGAAGAAACTAATTGTTCCAGAACACAAGAAGCAACTAAATCCTTCTGGGAAGAAATGTACCTATGGACCCAAACACAAATACCATCACACAGAAAGAGGAAATCAGCCTCTGCAATCTGTAGCTAATGAACTTCGTGCTCTGTGCAGAAGCACATTTGCCCAAAGTGCAAGTCATTCAGATACCAGTATAAGGACTCAAGTCTATCAATACTGGGGGGGAAAACTTTAATTTTTTTTTTTTTTTTTAAATGGGAAGTCAGAAAATGGATCTGATGCTTCATTAGGCAGAGAAGAAAATGAAAAAACTCACAGACCCTTGCTAAAATAAGCTTCAGAAAAAGGGGAATAGGGAAGTGCTTGTAACCACTACTCTATAGATCAGGGGCGGGCAATTATTTCAGGCGAAGGGCTGCTTACCAAGTTGTGGCATGCTGTCGAGGACTGCATGGGTAGCCCTGCCCCTTGACAGGTGCCCTGTCCCCTGGTCACCATCTTGGGATCAATGTCCCAGGGCCAGCACCAGTAGGGCCCAGAGCAGGGTGCAGGCTGGCAGGGGACTGTGGAGCTGGGCTGGGCTGCACCAGCAGGGAGAGGGAGGAGCTGGCCTGGTTCCGTAGAGACCCTGCTGGCTGGGATCCTGTACCCCTGCCGCCCTGCTCTGGGCCCTGCTGGCGCTGGCCCTGGGACATGGGTGCAGGCCCTGCTCCTGCACCTGCGAACTCCCAGTGCCCTTCAGCCCCATGGTATAGGCAGGGGGCAGCACACAGTCCTGACCCCCTGCTCGCCAGCAGGGAAGGAGCTAGTGCTGAGTGCAGGGGAAAAGCGGCCTCTCGCCCACTGTGGCCCGTGCTCCCTGCTGCATCCATTTGTAGTCCGCGCGGGGCTGTCCTGAGCAGGCACAGGCAGTTCCGTGGGACTGTGAGCGGCTGCAGCGCAGGACGATGGCCACAGGGCAGGCAAGGGGCCGCTTTTCCCCCCATGCTC
>NW_005842241.1:1619760-1636811 GCF_000455745.1 Alligator sinensis | reverse complement strand
CAGCTACTCCCTTGCCCTTCCCCCCACCCCTTACCCTGCCCTGAGTTTCCCAGGCTGGGGCAGCCACATGCAGGAGGCGGGGCCAGATGGGCCCTGCTGTTGCAGGAGCCCGCTGGGCTTCCCCTGGGTCCTACTCTCTTTGGTTCCTTTCACATCTTTGACAGTAACTAAGGAGAGATACATTTTTATTTTCTAAATTTTTTTAGGGGCCCTGCAGGCCAGATATCCGGCCTGCAAGGCCATTCTTCGGCTTGTGGGCCATATTTTGCCCACCCCTGCTTTAGATGCATCTCAACTGATTTTTGTGTTAATTGATTTTCGTACTTATTGTTAAGAGAAAAGATGCAGTGATAGAAGTTGTAATTTAAAGATGCTCCCTAACTAAAGAAACGGAGGAAATCGGTAGTTAGGAGAAGGTCCCACAGTTAGGGTGGTTAGTGAGAGAAAGTCAGAGGTCTCCAGAGGTTGCCTAGTGCCCTGCAGTAAAGTAAGTTTAATTCTTGTCATTCAGGTATGCCTGTGTTTATTGAACCTGGTGATCACTGCTGTGTATATCTGAGAAAATGCACTGAGATAAAAAAAAATATTTTACTGATAAGAAAGGACTAGTGTTAATTACAAAGAATATTTTGGGGGGTAACAATTTTCTTCCCCATTCTGATTTTATAATTCCACCTAACTCCCTTAAATCTGGGAAGTCTACTGCTCAGTGAGTTTATTAACAAAGGGAAGAAAGCAATAATTGATCATTCTACCTTCTCACATTACACACAGATTCCTGTAAGATAAATGAAAGTCATTTTGAAATGTTTTATAAATGGTGAAGAATAAGTTCATACTGTTGCTTTTGTAGATTCCCCACCCCCCCAGGAGATGCAAGTGACCTCTCTTTCCAAGTTCTGTGGAATATGCAGCAAATAATCTCTTTCCCATGGTACAGTAAGTGCTTCACCAGTGAACATTTAAGTGAACCTTGGATCTATACATAAAAGTGAAAAAAAAAACCCATGTAGAATTTTAGAAGTTCCACAAGCTCTAAAAGGGATATGAACCACCTTTCACATTCCAGGTTGCAAAGTGATTTTATTCCACGTTTAGAACAAAAGTAGACAGAAGGCAAAGTAATTTCCTAGGATGAGAAAATAAATTAAACTTTATAAGGAATGAGAGAAGGTTTTATGTAATACAGTCTTATTTTTGTAAGTTTACAAGTGGGTCCCAAACTTCCTTTCCATTTACAAAATAAACAGTTTTTGGCTTTTTTTTTTTTTATTTATATATATATTTTGCAAAGTAGGCAATTTAAACATTTTCTTAAAAACAAACATATATATATATATATATATATATATATATATATATGTCTCCATAAGGACCATAGAAAATTTACTGCTTGAGCAGGTTTCCAGGTTTTACATATTCATCTTAGAGAAGTATTCTTTAAGTATTTGGTGACAATATACTGAGAAGCCACTAATCTTTCCCTGCAACTATTCTGACTAGACTTAGATATTTAAAAGGCAGTTCTTATAAGGACATTACTTATCATTTTTTCAATATGTAATCAGTGAATCCCATTGTCTTCAATTCAATCTGCAGTCAAAACTGGGTAATGCCACTTCTCCTTACATCATGCTCGATCTGTTATCATAATTTTAATAAAATAGCTGACTTCCATACATCAGGTTACCTGATGAAGAATTCATTGATTGCATTCAAAAGCTTGTCTAAGCCCAACTCTAATCTCAACCATGTAGTTAGTCCAATAAAGGATATCCATAACAATCCTTGCCTCTTGCATGTATAATTTTTGACATGGCATGATTTTTATTTCTTACATTAGATGCTCAATAAATGTTGCAGTTGGACATTACAGAAGTTAATACAAAATACACAAAATCGGTAGGGTATGAAATCAAGCCCCTACAAGTTTAGGACAGTGGCACCACCCTTTGTAAAACCATCAGAACAGAAGTAAGTAAATTGCAAACTATCTGGTTTGCAATTCTGATCGCTGTCATCTTCACTTAATATTACAGGTTTGTCAGTCCCATCCATGTGACATATACAGAGTTTGACTGTATAATGAACTTCAACTAGGCTATACTTGAGGCCATGCAGATTTTTTCCAGGATCATTATTTTCAATTTCACTCTTGGTTTATTTTTGTTCTATGAATAGATTGATATAGGGAGCTAAATTCAATTTAGATTTGATACATCAATGGAAATAAATTCTTTTTAGGGGGAGAAGGAGATATGGCAAATAGGAAAGGAATATAACAGAAACGTTAGGAAAAACTAGCAGCCCAAGTAACTCTAGGTAAGAAATTTCCACAGATGTTTTATTATCTGTAATCAGAAAGAAATTTATCAGTGGATCATTCAGGGAAGCCTACATGTCTCATCTCTCTTTGTTACCATTTTTCACTTGGAATTTTGAACTATTGATGTGTCATTGCTAATCAGAATGCAGGCTGTTAGAAAAAATACTTTATATGTAACACGTAATGCACTGGGTTTGCAATCAACATTAAGAATATAACAAACAATTAAAGTTCTTCATATGTATTCATTTTTATATATGAATGTTGCTTACTCACTTCATTGAAGTGAACATCTTGCATCCCAACATCCTCCATCATTGAAGCCTCTTCATCGATATTGGGAGTGATTACTCTAAAAGTAGTACAGCCTTGCCTAAACATCCCTGTTATTGAACAGAAGATACATAAATTAGCCTTGGTATAATCAAATAAATGTTATTGTCTGTACTTATATTCATGCCTGAAAAAGATTTGCTGCTACATTGTATTTCTTAGATTAAACACTATTCCTTCTGTAATCTTGGAAATGAAAGAAGTATCATTAACCAATGTAACCAATGGGAATGACAACATTTTTGTAACCTGAAGAATGGGATTTGATAACTAAAAGATTGTCCAACAATTTTCCTAACTAAAAGAGCTGGTCAAATAAAATATATTGGTCACTGTAACAGGAGGGACGGCAGGGTCGCCGTGCTATCCCCTGTCGCCTCCTCTACTGTGCCAAGCTTCTGACTTGCACCGTCCTATTCTCGCCCGCCATGACTTTGATGATCTGTATTTTTATAGGGAGGCTACCTCTCTTCCACTTGGCCACAGTTCTCCTGCTCCGGGTGTTCTGTATATCTAAGCCTTGTGGGCCTTCTCTGTACGCCACCCTTCTCACTAGGGCCTTCTCTGTAATACTGCCCCTCTCCCGGGGCTCTCCACACCCACACTGAGGCCTTCTCCGTGTGCCGCCCTTCTCCATACGCCGCCCTTCTCGCTGGGGCCTTCTCCGTATGCCGCCCTTCTCGCTGGGGCCATCTCCGTAGTGCTGCCCCTTTTCCGGGGCTCTCCGCGCACACACTGGGGCCGCCCTTCTCACTGGAGCCTTCTCTGTACGCCGCCCTTCTCACTGGGGCCTTCTCCGTAGTGCTGCCCTCTCACTGGGGCCTTCTCCGTAGTGCTGCCCCTTTCCCGGGGCTCTCCGCGCCCACACTGGGGCTGGGGTCCTCACTCTGCCGTGAGCCCCCTATGAGGCCTCCTCCATTCCCTTATAGCCTCACCCAAACCACCGGTGATAAACAAACAGCAACATAAACACAAGCCCCTGGGCTACAAAGCAAACATAAGCCTCCAGCCAAACTGCGCTCAGGCCTACCAGGGTTCTCTGTCACCCTGTGGTGACCAACGCTGCTCTGGCATCCCAGCTCGGCTTCTCTTTACCTTCTGGCAGGGAGCCTCTTCTGCCTTGGCTGCCTCCTGCCTGTGGTTTATATAGGAGCCAGGCCCTGCCCCTTCTTGTCAGCTGGCTAGGCAGGTGCAGATCATTACCTCCCTCTAGTTGCCTCAGCAACCAGCACCTGAGGAGTCTTCCTGGCTCTCTCAGTAGCAGGCACCTTAGTGTCCTGCTACAGTCACATAAAAAAAAAAGATTCCCAGAAAAATATGAACGTAGTTCAGTAATCCATTCCTCGTCTCATTTCCTGGACCATCATGGCTACAATACTCCAACCCTCCTGAAGTGGAAAAAAAATTCAAGAGGTCCAAGTGGTATTATATATTATGCTGCACATTTTAGAAGGTTACTCAAAATAGTAAAGCTCTTTTAAAAAACGTATTGTAGTATCATATTTACTCAAATCCAAGACCAAGTCAGTCCCTAGAACAAAACTGGCAGTTCCACAAGAAAACCCGTCTTCAACCTGGCAGAGGTGACTCATGGGACAATGAATATCTGTACACTTTCCTGCCACTTGATTCCTCTTAGAGACCAAGAGGTGAGCAGTGGAGAATGCTCCCCACACTTCCCTGAGACCAGAGGAGAACCTGGGTATGAGGAGCAGGTGGTAGCTTCTAAGTACAATCCATCAAAAGCCATATCAGAGATGTCTCTGAGATCATCAGGGTGGATCAGAAAAGACCTGTGTGATGTAAAGCTTGTGTATTCCTATTCAGATACTTTAACAGGAAGAGAGAGAAAAATAAAAGTTGCCTGTTCTCAAATTCAGTGATCTACAAACAAAGCTGGTGAGTTCTGTAAGCTACTAGCTATGAATTTTGGAAAAGATCTTGAAAGCATCCAAACTTTCACTGCCTACTGAGCCCATAGCTGAACCAAGAAACTTTTTTTTTTTGTAAAAACAAGAAAGTGGGCCTAAACTTCCTTTCCATTTACAAAATAAACAGTTTATGACTTATACATACACACACAGACTTCTCCATAAGGACCATAGAAATTTTCCTGCTTGAGCAGGTTTCCAGGTTTTACATATTTATCTTATACAGACAGATAAACTTTCTCATCAGATAAATATGATTGTCTGAGAACTTCAGGACCGTTTCAGCCACCATTGTTTTTTCCTCTTGATCAAAAACTAGAAAAAAGTGAGGGTCAAGACAGCTGCCAGTGTAGAATTCTCAGACAAATCTAGGGCTCTAAGTACTACTACCATAAAGTGCCTCAAATGCTAGGGCCCTAATTGTCCTCAACCTGTAGGAAAGTTCTTGGGATTTGGAGGTGAAGCAGCATCAAATTGCAGACTTTAACTTTCCCAAAAGCTTTGCATAGGTAGCCCACAAGCATCCTCTCTCAATTTTGCAGATGTGTATAGCTGGGTACATCTGACTCCACTGGGTGGCATATACATAAGCAGGCGTCTATGCCTCTTGTCATGTCACAAATCCCAAAATCGTGGCTGTGACAACTGGTAGTATGTGTGCTGCTTTTTGTAACAGACCTCTGTTTGCTTTGTGGTAGGAGAGTTTGGGCAGCTCAGAGTGGCCCGGGGCAGGTGAATTCCTATTCCCAGGACATGCAGTATGAGGCCCCTAAGCCCCCAGGAGCACCTGCCCAGGTTTCCATTTGCAGAGGTGTGCCCCAGGAATCTCTTGGCAGGGGACTCCCTGGGCACATGTATTGTGCTGCTGTGCCCTGACTTGGGTGTGCCTCTGCAAATGAGGGTGCTTGGGGTCCCCCCATTTGCATGTGTTCCATAGGATTGGGAACCTGAAGCCCTGGAAGCAGCAGTGGCCTGACCTTGCAGCCCAAAGGGTGATGTCTAGGTTGTCCAAGGTATCTTGGCACACCCGATCCATTTCATCAGGCAACATTTGTTTATAGCCTCAGAAATCAACAGAATACAACACCCTAGATGAATTATCATGTGTTGTTATCTTAAGCTATAATGACAAAACTAATATTACAAAATAATTATGAAAGTTTAAAATCATACCTTTTCGCGTGAGATATTCTGCAACCAGTGCTGCTACATGGACATAACACATTGCTGCCTAAAACAGGATAGAAATTGTAGTGTTACAAATGTTAATTATAATGAAACTTCTAACACTAATAATTTAATTACACATAAAGGACTCCTAATCTACAATTATTAAAGCATTAACTTTCTATGTGGATTTAAACCCAGTGAAAGTAAGAAATCTCATGTAAAAAAAGTTAATCAAGGAATGGAAGACAACTGGGCTATCACACAGGAAGAACTGAGTGACTTTAAGGATTATAGCAAGTGAAATGGAATTTAACAGCACAAAATGCAAGCTCACACATTTGAGCACTTCTGGTATTAGGTAAGAGTTTATCATTTGAGAAATGACTGAGAAAGATAAGGACCTTGATCTAGCATCTAATTATCAGAGAGATTTGCCTTAAATTCATTCCCTTGCCACTGCTGCAGCAGGTAAAGCAGTGGCTATATTGGTTGGGGTGGCGGTGTCAGGCAACGCCCTTCCCCTCTGCCTCCCCTACTTCTCCTCGCAGACATCCTGCCCGCTGCCCCCTCACCCTCAGCTGTCCACAACCTCTGCCTCTCTGCCTACCCCCACACTATCAGATGCTGCTGGGACTGTTCCCTCTCTGGAGCACAGCATGTGGAAGAACAGTCCCTGCCAGTCACACAGCAGCAGTCTTGGCGCTGCTGACTGGCCAGGCAGGGGATGGAGGTTTCCATGTGCTCCATGCTTGGGAGGAAATCCAGCCCTAGCCACAATGGAGCTGCTCCTGACAGTGTGTGTGTGTGTGGGGGGGGGAGAGGATGCAGAGGGCATGGGGGTGCAGGAAGCTGCTGTGGGTCTGACTCTATCCTCAACCCTGCCTCAAGGCCAGAGTTCAAGCCACAGCAGCTGCCTGCCCCCCTCCCCCCCTTTGTATGCAAGTCTAAAACAAGCCCCACCCCACATCACCTGTTTACAGTGCCCCCTCTGTTGTCTACATTGGACACATGGAGTGATCCATGTGTGGAAGGAGGAATAAACATGCATCTGACAAGCCTGTGGCAGAAACTTTAACCTTCCTGGACACTCCATTGCTGAGCCCAGAGTGGCTGTTCTTAGGTAATAAAACTTTCAAAATGAAGTTGAACAGGAAATTACAGAACAAGAAATAATTTAGACTGGATTGTGTAAACAGAGTATGGATTCTTATCCCGTTATCTGGATTAGCTTTTATAAATCCGGTGTCCCTCAATGGGTTAACTGGTTTGTTTTTCTCTCTTCTACCCACCTTGTCTCTCTTAGCTGCACTCTTTTTTCCCCCCTTCCCTACTGTATTCTAATCACTGCTTTCTACTTAGCAGCTATGCTTCCTGCTCTCTCTTCACAGCTTCTGATTAAGTACAGTAAGCCCTCCACGATACATCTCTGATCTAGTTAGTCTATAAAGGTGAAAATTTACCCAGTGTTTTAGGCTGTAATATAAACAGAAATAACTCATTAACAGACAGTTTTAAGATAGATACAGAAGGCCTCAAGTGGAGTATGGTGTTAGTGCCAGGAACTATACTTCAGGAAAGATGCAGATATAAACAATAAGAAAAACAACAAAAATAAATTTAGAAAATATGACCCATGAGGAAAGGTTGAAGGAACTGGCTTTGTTTGATCTAAAAAAAGAGAAGACCAAAAGGACTCACAATAACAGTCCTCCAACATGTAAAAAGTTGCTATCAGGAGGATAGTCATTTATTTTTTAAGTGGTCAGTGGGTGAAAAATAAGGAAAAAATTAGCTTAACTTGCTGGAAATAAGATTTACTATGGATATTAGGGAAAAACTCCCTAACTGTTAGGTTCGTGAAACACAGGAACAGGCTTCCTAGATATGCTGTGAATCTTCTTCAGTACAAAATTTTAGAAACAGGTTGGACAAACATTTTTTGAGACTTGGTATACTTGATTCCATCTCAGTGCAGGAGATTAGACCAGATGTTCTGCTGAGGTCCCCGAGAGCATTATGTTCTACAATACAATTGTGATTTTTAACCATACAACTAAAGAACAGGTTTGAAACACTAAGCATTTGTATTCCAAGATGTATTACTTATTACACAGCATATAGGGTACAAAGCAGAGAAAAAAAAATGTATGTTCAAATTATGTTGAAAAGGAAGTTAAATGATGAACCTATTTGTGTTGTATTAAAAAAGGGTTATATAGTTCAATGACATGAATAAGTAAGGTAACAATGTTACTTTACTTGTATGACAAAAGGTTCTCTCACTGAAAACAGACTTCCAAAAACACTGGAATGCATTTAATTGTAGGCACTAAATGTAGCCAGTTGCACTGAGCAAGGTATACTTAATTTTGTCCTCCTTTTCTAGCATGCTCAAAATACACGATTCATAGATTCATAGATGTTAGGGTCGGAAGGGACCTCAATAGATCATCGAGTCCGACCCCCTGCATAAGCAGGAAAGAGGGCTGGGTCTAGATGACCCCAGCTAGATACTCATCTAACCTCCTCTTGAAGACCCCCAGGGTAGGGGAGAGCACCACCTCCCTTGGGAGCCCGTTCCAGACCCTGGCCACTCGAACTGTGAAGAAGTTCTTCCTAATGTCCAATCTAAATCTGCTCTCTGCTAGCTTGTGGCCATTATTTCTTGTAACCCCCGGGGGCGCCTTGGTGAATAAATACTCGCCAATTCCCTTCTGTGCCCCCGTGATGAACTTATAGGCAGCCACAAGGTCGCCTCTCAACCTTCTCTTGCGGAGGCTGAATAGATCCAGTTTCTCTAGTCTCTCCTCGTAGGGCTTGGTCTGAAGGCCCTTAACCATACGAGTGGCCCTTCTCTGAACCCTCTCCAGGTTATCCGCATCCCTCTTGAAAATGCTTTTATAGTATACAATCAATGACACCTATTTTAAGTTTCTAAAGTTTCTGACAGATAGTTTGAGGAATCATCTCTGAGTAAAAGCTTACAAATAATTTAGAAGGAAGTTCAAAAAAAGCCCAGCTATTTTTGAAGGTTTCAGTTAAATTAGGGCTACAGGCTATAAATAACTTAAGGACATTTCTAACAGTTGCCTTCTGTACCTTGCACAGAACATTCCTGACTTAATATTTTTAAGTACTATCGCCTAGTATAATATTACATAAAAAGACAGAAAATATATACTAATTCTACTGTGGCAACAGTGGCACTTTTAACACAAGAATTATCTACCATCAGCATCAATATTTTTGGTGTTTTTAAAAGCCATTTTGAAATAGTGAGAATCCCATTTTATCAACAAAAAGAATTCTTACCCTGCCACACACTTATAAGAGAATATTTAAATTTTAAGAAACTCAAGCACTTTGATTAGCTAATTAAATATTTTGCTTTTCATTTGCTACCTCTGAAAGATCCCCATTTTTAACATGAATTTTTGCCATGCTGTCTAACCACGTCTTCCTCAGTTCAGGAGTGCTGGCATAGGACTTTGCCAAACTGTACTGAAGATCCACCAACATTTCTGGATCATTTTCATGCTCCTTCATTTGAGCTGTAGCCATTAATACTGTACGAATCCGCTTCGTCAAATCTTTGACATCAGATGGGAACGTAGTAAGCTAAAACACATAAGAATTTAAGAACTGTTTATTTTGTATTTCTTTCATGATCAATGCAACAGAATATTGGACAAGAAGCAAGTCCGTTTTTGCCTTCCTATAGTATGAAAAAATAATCAGTACAAACCTTAATAATTCTGTCATTGTTGGCACAGTTGTTAATGATGGAAAGAGACTGCTGAAATCTAGTTCCTCCAATTCCAATAACATCAGCAATCAACTGGCTTACTGAAATAATTACCTTGAAAAAGAAACATCTAGTAAATGCACATTTCACCAATCATTTTACAAATAAATCAAGAATTTTATCATTAAGACAAACAATAAAAAGGATTTCTCTAAAAGGGCCTAACTTTAAATAGAAAAATATCAGAACTAATGACTCAGGATAGACAACTCAAATGTATTGCAAATGTCTTCTAAAATGTAAAGCCTTTGGCCTGGAAACATTTCTAGCATTGGAACTGTATCATAGCCCCTGTCTACACAATTGTAAGTAATGCAGAAATTAAAAAAGCACTTCAAAAATATCTGTGGTACAGATCTAGTCTGTGGGCCTGATGGAGCCAACTTGGAATGGTCTGGCAGGGGCTCTGGGCAGCAGCATCTGGCACCAGCTGGGCAATTCCCATGCAGCATGCAGCCCATGGACTGGATCCAGACTGCAGACGGAGCCAGCACTGCTCATCTGGCCTGTGGGCCATAAAGGTCGGGCACCACTGGTATACATGATTCAACATTAGTTCAAAAAAGGATAATGGATTAAACAACAATTCAGGTAATTTGTCTCGTGTAGCTTGTCTGAAGGTACATTAGAGACCATCTACCATTTGAGGATATACAACCCAAAGATCTGATATGCAAAAAGAGAAAACAAAACATAACATTATACAATATTCTTAACCTTAACAAGAAAATAGATTTTAAAAGCAATGATGGACAAAGAGGAGGAAATAATTATACTAACTTGCAGATGTGTTCTTACAAAAGACTTCTTCCCCGTGTAATCAAAGTTATTTCTCATTAAGAAATACAGCAGCTGTGAAGCCTCAGTACGAATTGAACTCAGTTTGGAGTTACAGCATTTCAAAATCTCATAACACAATGCAGCACACATGTCAGCTCTACCTTCATAAAATGTGGAAGGAAACTATGGAAAGAATGACCCAGAGGGAAAAATATAAATCTTTTAAGGCTAACATCACTTCCTAATAAAATAAATGCTAAAGGTGGGAGGATTTTAATGAAACATGCTATTGTGCAGGGCTGCTGAACTCATCTCTGCCCTGTGAGGCAGATGAGTGGCCCTGAAGTGGTCCATGGGGCAGATCCCATGGAACTGCTCCTACCCCTCCCCCCAGCCCCTCCAGCATATCCAGCACTTGCTCTGGCTGGTCCAGAACTGCACCACGTGTAGTGCCCACTCTGGCTAGATAAGGACAAGAGCTGCATGCAGTGCCCACTTCCAGTGATCTGGGGCGGACACTGCATGCAGTGCAGGTTGTGCAGTTGTTACTGTGCCATCATTTAGCACTTGCTTTAGGAAGTACCAAATCATGGCGCAGTAATGGCAGCACACAGTTATTTTTAGCAGCTGTCACTATGGCGGCATGCTATAGTGAGGTAGTTCATCATTACAGTGATGTAGCGTTGGTGTCATGGTTTGTGCCCACTGGCTTACATATTAATGCTGTTTACAGAATAAAAGCACTAAAATGCCAGTAAACAAAATTATTGATAATAAAATAAATTTACAAATACAAATTTATACTCAGGTGAAAAAGAGGTCTGAAGTGGGTGAAGGAGAAGCAAGGCCTGTGACTTTAAAAATGCAATGATGATTCAGTTTCAATTTGGGAAATAAGAAACTACTCCCCGAGTGGTAACTATGAAAAAACAACAAGTAATTGAAGATTGACTTTTCATTTTAAAACTACTTACCTTAAAAATTAGTGTCCTTAAAGCACCAAAGACATTTTTTAATGAAGTTTCAGACTGGTTTTTCTGAAGGAAGCAGAGGTACACATCAAAAACCTTTTTCATCAGTTGATTATGCCCATGATCCGTCAGTAGCTGATTCTTAAAATTGACAATGACAATTTAAGATTTAATTATTTTTTTTAACTGAAAATACCTAAAATATTTACAAATAATATAAAAAAGCTTGGCCTCTTTTGACCAAGCTATTCCAAAAATATTCACGTATAGTGCTGTCTAAATGTATAAAGACTACACATATCAACTATTAATAATATACTTCTATATCTTCAAAAAATATTTTGTTATCAAAGTTATGGCTCTTTAATAAAATTATACAATGAAGATTATTTGTAACCAGTGTTCAAGATGTCAGTTAATATTTTGTCCTAATGCACTAAGTTATATGCAGCAGCCTTACAAATTTTAGTAAACATGTCAAGAGAGTCAAGTATGCTCTGGAGACTGGTCTTGCAGAGCATGACCTAACCCAACAGTGGGGAAAAAAGTTAGATTATAGCTTTCCTCTATACATTCTCCCTCCCACATCATAAACATTTGTAAAGATTTTCCTAGTCTCCTAGGAGCCCTTTCATGTTTAGAGTTCCATATTTTTGATTCACTCTAGTGATCAAAGTCTATGGAAGAAAAAATGACAAACGTAACCCCTGGCTAACACGGAGATATGATATCACTTCAGGCATAAAGATACATACTCTGCTATCACAGCTAAGAGAACATTTTAGACTACACGAATATCTGCAATGTATTCTGTAATACTGACTTCAATTACATTCTAATACTGGTGGTCCATGTTTCCTGTGCTTCTGCTTCACAAATCTAGTCCAACTGTATTGATTTCTACTACTACTACAGTTTAGGATTATTAGGATTAGAGTGCATATAAAAGAAGAACTCTTCATACAAGTAATACCACTTGTCAGTTTTTTTATATATGGGTAGACCAAAGATAATGGGATAGACTAAACTGTTTTTGCAGAGCTCTAGCAGCTCATCCAAAACCGTCAGTCAGGCGTCATTCTTTGATATAGAATGCAAACTATCAAAAACAGAACAGACAATTTCTTCTGGTGGTACAGAAGGAAGTTTAAAGCCAAGGACATCCAAAGTTCATGGAACTATAACACCCCCAGGGCTACCATATTTTCATCTGGTAAAGAAACAGTTTTCACTTGATACTCCAATTGGTTGTATTCTATCTAAGCTGCAGGCTCTCCCTTTTCCTCCAATAGTGTCAGGAACAATGGGAGAATGCTCTTTGAAGACCAGAGCAGTGGTTGGATCCAGGAAGCCTGGATGTGATAGATGATTTTTTCCCTGAGTTTAAGGAGACAAGGGCTGCTAATACCAGGGAAGCTGTGGAATCTTGCTGCATATTAATAGGCCTTTCAGCCCATGGTAGAGCACATAAGTCATGCCAGCATCCAAATTCCAGTACCATCCTATAGCCTATAGGGTAAATTCTCAAGAAACCAATCTGGTTAAACAAAGTAGTGCCATACTTGGTCAGACCACTGGCCCATCTGTCCCAGTGTCCCATCTCTGACAGCAGCAGTAGTGGATGCTTTCGAAGGAAGAGCATATCTAACCCCTGTCATTCTCTCCCTAGCATGCACCATCTTTGGTTTAGAAATGCTGGAGGATACAACCCTGATTGTTCCGTTTAATAACCATTAATGGATCTGTCATCCACGAATCTCTCATCTCTTTCTGAACCTGGCTATTCTATCTGCCTCTACAACCTTCTGTTGTAATTCGTTCCACAAATTAACTATACATTGTATACAAAGTACTTAAAGGTGTCTTCTGCTCACTTCAGTGACTGTCCCTTAGATTTAGTATTCTGGGAATTAGTGAGTAACACGTTTTTGTTCACAGCCTTTCCAGACCTCTATTATATATCCCAAGCCTTCTCCTTTCTTAAGAGTCCTAGCCTTTTCAGTCTGCTACTCCATAGCCCTGATGATCTTGGTTGCCCTTCTCTATACCTTTTTTAATTCTACTATATCCTTTGGTTCCTATTCATCCTGTAAATCTAACACCATTGAAGAAACGAGAGGACCTTTGACTTGGGTAAGATCTTAAAAGATAAGGTCACTTTGTTACATGAGCCCAAAGGTGTTCTTGGGGGTGATAGAAAAAAAAATGAAACAGCTTATTCAACCTTTTCCTTTTTTCAGGAGTAGGGATGTGAGAAACATAATTTGCAGGAGTTTAGTTAGTGTCATAGGTCTGGTACATTCAACCACATATTAGTGGTTAACTTTGGGTATTACAGTAACCAATGTTAACAACCATAATTTCAGCTCTGGAGCTCTCTCTAGATCCACTAATGTCCTTGAAATCTTGTAACTGACATTTAAGCAGATATTTACCCTACCAGGATTCAATTTTCAATTTAGAATTTAACTTGGCTCTGCCATTATTCTCTGACTATATCTGATAGCATAGAGTCTGATTGTGCAACAGTCCTGGAAATATACTCTACAGTCTAGACTGTAATCTTCATTACAGTACTTCTTTTCAGACCTGATGGGCACCTACACATGTGCCAGACGTTTGGTCACATAGGGATGCTAAATAGACATGATGCAGAGGCTGCTGGAGCACACTAATTAGCACGCGCCAGCGGACTTAATTGAGTCTGCTAGAGCGTACCAATTAGTGTGCTCCAGCAGCTGCTGTGTCATGTCTATTCAGCATCCCTGTAGTTTAAAATGGCAGCAGGGGCACTTTAACCAAAGCTTGTCAAATGACCTGTAGTTAAAGCGCCCCCACCACCATTTTGAAGTGCAAGATACTGAATACACGTGATGCTTTGGATGCTTTAAGTAGAGCAGTTCTTAGAGCCAGCTCCCAACACCTACTCCAGAGTACATGTACAGACAGCTAATATGACCCCCCCGCCCCAGAAAGAATATGTAGAGACATCCAATATGACCAGAGCCAATACAAATCTTCGTCTTGTATTTAGCCTCTTAGGCTCCTTCTACACGTTACAGATATCACACAGTTAACTGGTCAATTGCATAATTACCTTGAGACCAGCTATACCTGTAAAGTAGCCATCACATGATAAAAAAACTCCAACCACCTATAAAGTTACACCTTGAAAATGTGTACCAACTTTACAGCTGGTTGCTATTGAGCTTTAATTTGCACATATAGCAGGGTCTCCCCAGTGGCTGGGAGGCCCATCAGCTAACAGGGCTCCCAGACACAGAGGTGCAACCCCTTAGCCCTGGGGATCATGGCTGCCATGATCCCCAAGTCTCAGGAGTGCATTAAACCCCTGGGCCCACACAGGGCTCTTGGTCCTAGCTGTGCCTCACCCACAGTTGGGACCAAGAGCCCCACAGCTGACAGGGCTCTGGGTCCCAGCTGCAGCTCACCAACAGCCAGGACCCAGAGCCCTGAAGCTGACAAGGCTCTGGGTCCTGACTACACCTAACAGGCAGCCAGGACACAGAGACCCCACAGCTGATAGGGGTCTGGGTCCCGGCTGCATCTCATGGACAGGTGGGACTCAGGTGGGACTCAGATTATTAATGCTGACGAAAGCCCTGAGGTAAGGGGGGAAGACCAAAGCCCTGAGGTAAGTGGGGAAGTAGGTGACCTGGAGGAAGCACAAGCAGGAGGGGGCAACAGAGGAGGCACTCTCATTCTTTTTGAAAAAGTTGGGCAGTTGGCTAGTTACCTTAGGTGTCTGTACACAAATGCATGGAGCCTGAGAAACAAGCAGGAAGAACTGGAAGTCCTTGCACAGTGAGGGAACTATCACGTGACTGGAATAACAGAGACTTGGTGGGATAGCTTGCATGATTGGAGCATTGCTATGGATGGGTATAAACTGTTCAGGAAGGACAGGCACAGGAGTAGGAGAGAAGTTGCTCTTTATGTAAAAGAGCTCTACAACTACTCAAAGCTTCAGTATGAAACTGGAGACAGGCCTCTTGAAAGTTTCTGGGTTAGGGTCAGAGGGGAGAGCAACAAGCGTGATGTTGTGATGGATGAGTGCTATAGATCACCAGACCAGTAGAATGAGGCTTTTTTTAAACAGGTCCTGGTTTTCATGAGGGACTTCAATCACCGTGACATCTGTTGGAAGGGCAATACAGCAGTACACAGGCAATCCAGGAAATTCTTGAAGCATGTTGGGAACAACTTCCTAGTGCAAGTGTTGTAAAGGTCAACCACAGGCCGTGCTGTTCCTGACCTCCTGCTCACAAACAGGGAAGAATTGGTGGGGAATATAGTAGTGGATGGCAACTTGGGCAGCAACCACCACAAAATGACTGAGTTCAGGATCCTGAGGAAAGGAAGGAAAAAGAGCAGCAGAGTAAGGATCCTGGACTTCAGAAAAGCGGACTTTGACAAACTCAGGAAACTGATGGGTAGGATCTGCTGGGAGGCCAGTCTAAGGGGAAAGCTGTCCAGGAGAGTTTGTTGTAGCTTAAATAAACCTTACTGAGGGCACAGGAATGAACCATCCCAATGCACAGGAAAACTAGCAAAGCTTGGTAGAAGGCCAGCTTGCCTTAGCAGGGAACTCTTCTGTGAGCTAAAACACAAAGAGGAAGTTTACAAGTAGAAACCTACACAAACAACTAGGGAAGAGTATAAAAGTACTGCTTATGCATGCACAGATGAAATCAGGAAGGCCAAACCGCAACTAGAGTTGAAGCTAGCTAGAAATGTGAAGGGTAACACGAAGGGTTTCTACATGTATGTCAGCATCAAGAGGAAGATCCGGTAAAGGGAGGTACCTTACTGAATGGCAGAAGCAACCTCGTGACATGTGATGTGGAAAAGACTGAAGTACTCAATGCCTTTTTCACCTTGGTCTTCACAGGCAAGGTCAGCTCCCAGACTACTGCACCTGGCAGCACAGTTTGGGGAGGAGGTAAGCAGCCAACAGTGGCAAGAGAACAGGTTAGGGACTAATTAGAAAAGCTGGATGTGTACAATTCTTTGCAATGCACCCAATGGTGCTGAGGGAGCTGGCAGATGCGACTACAGAGCTGTTGGCCACTGTCTTTGAAAACTCATGGTGATCAGGACAGGTCCTGGATGACTAGAAAAGGGCAAATATAGTGCCCATCTTTACGGAAGGGAAGGAAGAGGATCCAGGGAACTGCAGACCAGCCAGCCTCACCTCAGTCCTTGGAAAAATCATGGAGCAGGTCCTCAAGAAATTTATTGCTAAGCACTTCAGGAGGGCGGATTTCATTGAACTAAGGAGACTAGTCGGGGAGACACTGAAGTCCTGGAGGGGTGGGGAGTTGGGAGTCCAAGAAGAGTGGTCATTCCTGAAGGAAACGATCCTCCAAGCTCAAAGGGTGGCAATCCCAACACGGATCAAAGGAGGCAAGAGTGCTCAAAAGCCCCTATGGCTAACCAAAAGCATCCAGGAACGTCTCAAAGCTAAAAAGGAGGCTTACACCCAATGGAAGGGAGGGGCCATCACCAGGAGGACTATACCTCCGTTGCTCGGGATTGTAGGGGTACTGTTAGGAAGGCCAAGGCAGAGATGGAACTGGTACTAGCAACCCGGATCAAGGATAACAAGAAATCCTTTTTGTGGCAGAGCACAGGGTGTCTCTGCCACTTTAAGGGCCTGGAGCTGGCAGCCTCCAGGTGCCTGACGAGGGCAGCCATTTTGAGACATGGGCTGC
>NW_005842241.1:1614897-1619593 GCF_000455745.1 Alligator sinensis | reverse complement strand
CGGGAGCCCCAGGAAATGCCAGGCCAGTTATCACCCCAGTGAAAGGCGGGGCGGGGCGCCTTAACCCCTAGCTCCCACCACCACCGGGTGGGTTACCCATGTGTTTGTTGGAGGGCCTAGAGGGCCAGTGTTGTGAGGGGCCCAGAGAGGGCGGACCCCGAGAGTGGGAGTGATGTGGGTGTGGTGCTGCGGTTGCCCCGAGAGGATGGGGAGTAGTGGCACAGTGAGGCCCAGTGACAGAGTGAGCGGCTAGAGAGACCCAACCTGAAGGGGAGAGTACCCTCGACTGGCCCAAGCTGGGGCCAGGACTATGGTAGTCAGAAGGGCTGGGGGCCCACCACTAGGGACGCCCAAGAGCCGGGGGCCTGGGGTTCCGACTGGCCTGGAGGTGGGCCAGGGCAAGAGGCCGAAGGTTCCGGGGGAACCACACCCGAGAGGGGAACATGGCTTTGGTGGGGCTAGGTAGCCCGGATGATGACAGAGTGGCCGCCTGAGAGGAGAGGATCATAGAGGGGTCCTGTACGGATGATTCTGGGGCCCAGTGTGGGGCCGGTGATTATAGTAACACCATGATGCCATCTGCAAGGCTTGGGCTGCGGTATTAGGGGAGGTCGGAGCCGCAGAGCGCCCCCTGGCATCGGGGCATTACAATGGGCAGCCTCCCGCTTAATTAACATCTTAACTGAACTTATTATCATCAAAGGCTTGGTGGGCAAGATAGCCAGGCGGTTGCCAAGAGACAGGTGGGCGGGCCGTGGAGAACGGCCCCGAGATGGCCCCGTCACACACTTTTTTTAAATGCATAGGGGGTAAAAAGAAGGTTCCGGGTAATGTGGGACCTCTGCAGCACACACTAGGAAATCTGGTGGCCTCACCAGATGACAAAGCTAACCTATTTAACAATGTCTTTTCCTCCATTTTTCTGAGCAGGGACCAAGTCATCCCCCCCCACCGGGATCCCCGATAGTCCCAGGGGAGGCACAGCCAGGCCCAGGGTCAGAGAGGGCCTAGTCAGGGAACTTCTGGTGGGACTAGACGTGTTCAAATCAGCAGGTCCTAACAATCTCCACCCCAGAGCGCTGAGGGAATTAGCAGAGGTCATTGCGGTACCCTGACACAGCTTTACGAGCACTCGTGGTGCTCTGGCAAGGTGCCAGAGGACTGGAAAAGGTCCAACGTGGTCCCCATTTTCAGAAAAGGGAGGAAGGAGGACCCAGGAAGTTATAGGCCTGATAGTCTTACCTCGGTCCTGAAAAAGCTCTTTGAGAAAATTATCCAGGTGCACATCTGCAAGGGGCAAGAAGGGGAGTGTAGTGTATGCTTAGGGGCAACCAACACGGGTTCACTAGAGGCAGGTCCTGTCAGACCAACCTGATGGCCTTCTATGACCGGGTCACAAAAGCCTTGGACGCAGATGTCATGCGGACGTAGTCTTTCTGGACTTTAGGAAGGCCTCTGACACTGTCTCTCATCCCACTCTTGTTAAAAAATTAGGAGATTGTGGTGTTGATGCCTACACAGTCAGATGGGACGCCAACTGGCTGAAGGGCCACACCCAGACAGTGGCGGTGGACAGGTCATTTTTGACTTGAAGGGATGTGGGCAGTGGAGTCCCCCCCAGGACTCAGTCCTTGGGCCCGCACTGTTCAACATCTTCATCAGCGACTTGGACATGGGGGTGAAAAGCACCTTGTTCAAATTCACAGATGACACTAAGATGTGGGGAGAAGTGGGCACGCTAAAAGGGAGGGACAGGCTGCAATTGGATCTGGACAGGTTACAGGGGTGGGTGGATGAGAATAAGATGGGATTCAATACTGACAATGCAGGGTACTGCACCTAGGGAGAAAGAACCAGCAGTATACCTACAGGCTGGGGAACTGCCTTCTCATCAGCACAGAGGCAGAAAAGGATCTTGGAGTCATTATAGACTCCAAGATGAACATTGGCCGCCAATGTGGGGGATGCAGTCCGGAAGGCTAACCGCACCTTGTCATGCATCCACAGATGCATCACGAGCAGATCCAAGGAGATGATCCTCCCCCTCTATGCGACATTGGTCAGGCTGCAGTTGGAGTACTGCGTCCAGTTCTGGGCACCACACTTCAGGAGAGATGTGGACAACATGGAGAGGGTCCAGATGAGGGCCACTCGCATGATCAGGGGGCAGCAGGGCTACGAGGAGAGGCTACGGGACCTGAACCTGTTCAGCTTCCACAAGAGAAGGCTGAGGGGGGTGGAATCTGGTGGCCGTCTATAAACCGGCCAAGGGAGACCAGCAGGCAATGGGAGAGTCCCTGTTCCCCTCAAGCACTACTGGGAGTAACAAGGAATAATGGCCATAAGTTGATGGAGAGTAGATTCAGGCTAGATATCAGGAGGCACTACTTCACAGTCAGGGCAGCTAGGAGCTGGAACCAACTTCTAAGGGAAGTGGTGCTCACTCCTACTCTGGGGGTCTTTAGAAGGAGGTTAGATAGACACCTTGCCACAGTCATTTGACCCCCTCATTCTTTCCTGCCCATGGCAGGGGGTTGGACTTGATGATCTGCTCAGGTCCCTTCTGACCCTACTAACTACGAAACACTTGGAGGGGAAGAAGGTGATTAGGAACAGTCAGCATGGATTCACCAAGGGTAAGTCATTCTTGACCAACCCAATTGCTTTTATGATGAAATGACTAGCTCTTTGGATGCAGGGAGCGCCATGGACATGATATACCTTGACTTTAGCAAGGGCTTTTGAAATGGTTTCCCACAATGTTCTCACAAGCAAGCTAAGGAAGTAGTCTTGTATGAATGGACTGTAAGGTGGATAGAAAGTTGGCTGGATCATTGGGCTCAAGGGTAGTAATCAACAGCTTAATGTCTAGTTGGCAGCTGGTGTCAAGTAGAGTGCCACAGGGATCAGTCCTGGAGCTGGTTTTGTTCAATATCTTTATCAATGAACTAGAAGATCGGATGGAGTGCACCCTCAGCAAGTTTCCAGATGACACCAAGATGGGGGAAGTAGTAGATACACCGGAGGGTAGTGCTAGGATTCAGAAAGACCTCCATAAATTGGAGGACTGGGCCAAAAGAAATCTTATGATGTTCAATAAGTATACGTGCAAAGTCCTGCACTTAGGAAGGAACAATTCCATGTACTGGTACCGGCTACTGACTGACCGACTGACTAAGTAGAAGTTGTGAAGAAAAGGACATGGGGGTTATAGTGAGTAACCTGAATATGAGCCAAGAGTGTGCCCTTGTCGCGAAGATGCCTAATGGCATACTGGGCTGCATCCATAGGAACACTATCAGCAGATTATGGGGAAGTGATTGTTCCCCGCTTATTCGGCACTGGTGAGGCAACAAGTGGAGTACTGCGTCCATTTTTGTGGACCTCACTACAAAAAGGATGTGGACAAATTAAAGAGTCCAGTGGAGGGCAACGGAAATGGTTAGGGGGCTGGGGCACATGGATTTATGAGGAAAGACTAAAGGACCTGTTCTTATTTAGTCTGGAGAAGAGAAGACTAAGAGGGGATTTAATAGCAGCCTTCAACTACCTGAAGGGTGATTGGAAAAGGATGGAGCTAGACTGTTTTCAGTGGTGGTAGATGACAGAACAAGGAGCAACAGTCTCAAGTTGTAGCAAGGGAAGTTTAGGCTAGATATTAGGAAAGACTTTGTGAAAAGGGTAGTAAAATATGGGAATAGGATACCCAGAGAGGTTGCAGAATCTCCATCCTTGGAGGTTTTAAAGTCCAGGCTAGACCATGACTTGGCAGGAATAATATAGTTGGGGATAGTCCTGCTTAGACCAGGGGGTTGAAAGGGAGCTCCTGGGATCCGTTCTGACCCCAAGCTTTCTATGATTCTATGACTCTACAACACTAGAAGAATAACATATATTTTGCTGTTAGTTTATCATTGTCTCGATTTAATGATTTACATCTGAGGAGTGTGGGAAAGGTATAAAAACCTGGTGGACTCCAAAATGAGCAATAAGGCCTGATTGCAGTGGTTCTGTCTTAAAGGAGAGGTTAAATCAACTGAACAATAGGCTTTCTGGGTAGCATGGGGAACAGATCCCGCTAAAATGCTGCATGCTAATAAGTCTCTCTCAACCTACCTACATATACCTGCTGATAGCAGGGTGATGTAAAAATAAAGGCTGTTTACATTTAAACAAACCCAGTTACTGGAGATTTTCTCTTTGAATTTATAAAGCTTCAATCTAGTTTTATACTCCTTACTCCATCAATATTCTTGCTAACTTGAATGGCAGTTGGCTAGACACTGCATGACATCTGATCACTGATATCAGCAAATGGAGCTTTATATTTTAATAGTCAAGTTTATTATTAGTTCCTCTAGACCACTTTTGTGAACTATCTTCTTTGTGCATGTAAATATAAACATTATTAGTGTCACCCTAAGAGAGATTTTTTTTTAAATACATTTCCCAGCAAGTATAAATATTTAACACGTCAAAATCAATTCAAGGACAAACCTTAAAAGCCATTGTGAATAAAGATAAAGTCTCCAGAATTGTAAGGCAAACTTCAGTGGCAATATTGGCTTCAAGTAAAGATTGATGAAGAACATCTGCATCTGAATGGCCATAGCCTGTAGAAATTTAAAATAGTGTTACTTTATAAAGGTTTGATATGTAAGAATTTTTTTAATGCTGAGAAATCAAAAATTGCAGA
>NW_005842241.1:1593131-1614866 GCF_000455745.1 Alligator sinensis | reverse complement strand
GCAGGAGAAGTTTAAGGAAAAGTAAGGACTTGGAAAGAGGTTACATTAGAAATAAGAGTAATATTTATACTTGATAAATATTTATACACAAAATGTTGGCATGGTATTGAAATATATAAAAATACTAAAGTACAAAAAAAAGTGTTAAAACAGCATTAAACAATTAAAATATTGGGTTTAGATGCCTGACACTATAATAGAAAAAAATTCTCTCGTGCATATAATACATAAAAATATATACTCCAAATAAATAGTCTATTAAGATAGAGTTACAGAAGTTTAGGATAAGATTATGATTGTTATAATTGTTGAAAGACAAGTATTATAAAATGTAGAAAATTCAGAGTTAAAGTTAAATTTTAAAAAATCCAAAAAATGTATTAAAATTGTTGCTCGACACCCAAACCACCAATTTTGCCCTGTAGCGATCCCAGAGATTAACCACATGCTTGAACAGATTATTTTACTTTTTGCTGGCCCAGATCAGTAACATCCCTGGTGTTACTGTACTGAACTAAGATTTGTGAATCTGTCACTGAAAGTCAGGGAGTTCCAAATATGGTCTAGCAGCTTAAAGCCTAGCAGCAGCTACACAATGCTGTCACAGCATAACAGATTAATCTAGGTTTATCATCATTTTGCATCAACAAAGCAATGGAAAGGAGACTATACCATGGGCAGGCAAAGTCCAGCCCATTGACCGGACCTGGCCGGCAATGGACTCCATTTCCCAGCAGCCTCTGCCCACATGGCTAGGGCTGGTCTCCATGGATACCCTAGCCCCAGCTAGGCTGTGATCGTGCAAGACTGGGGTTGCCATGGAGACTGCCCAGCCATGCTGGCAGGGTGCACAGCAGGGCAGGGCAAGGGGCTGCTCCAGAGCCGTGGGATCTTGCAGCGAGAACAGCTTGGTCCAGGGCTGGGGCAGAGCTGTGCTCTTCAGCCTGCGCCCTTGGGGCAGCAGCATGTAGGCAGAGGATTGCGGCTCTGCCCTGGCTTCTTGCAGCGGTGACAGCGTGATCCCAAGCCAGGGCAGAGCCGTGATCCACTGCCTGTGTGCCCCTGCCCAGAATGTGCAGGCTTTGCCCTGGCCCCGACCAAGCTGCCCATACCACAAAGTCCCAGGGGCTCTGGAGCACCCTGCCTTGCCCTGCCAGTGCAACTGGGGCCCGTCTCCATGGCCACCCCAGCCTTGCTATCACAGTGCAACTGCAACTGGGGTCTCCATGGAGACGGGCCCCAGCCATGCGGGCAGGGGCTGCTGGGAAATGGAGTCCAGCTGCCAGCCGGATCTGCCATTTTGCCCACCCCTGGACTATTCCCTCTGTCCTCCACACCCACGCTAACCCCATCACCATTTTCCTTTCTGTACTCTATTTCCCTAAGTACAGAACCTAAATGCCCTCTCTTGAGATCTAAGGTAATGGGTTTCATTTTTTTTTAAAGAAACATTTAGAATTAAAGGGCTATTTTAAGAATTAAAACTTAAGTTAAAATTATAATGCATGAACTCAAGACAAGAAAGAAAATGCTATGATGTGATAAATGTTAAACTTTTAGCAACATATTCACATGTTCTCTTTGGCCCATGCCATTCTGAAGCAACTGAAAGCAGCCAGTTAATCTGAATGAACAGCTATTTTGTATCACCAGAATATCCAGAGTACATGCCCCACTTTTCTCCTGATCTTCCACCTCCCATTTATTCTCCTATATGTATATGCTCTGGTGACATGGAGGGAGTAAAGTATGTATGGTAAAAAGTACTGCATTTGGAGAAATATTGAAGACTGATACCCATTTTCCCAGCATTTTTCATACTTGAAAGTTTATCCATAAACCTCTGCAGACGGAAAAGAAAATGACAAAGAACTATCCTTTTACAAAATGGTCACCACCTCCATTTTTCCCATGGGGAAAAAGCAATAATTATATTCACCGGTAAATTGGTAAGGGTTTAAAGGAATGGATGCATCAGCTATTTTTATTATGGGCATCTTGTGGTTTCAGAATCATTGTTAAAAAATTTGGAGACAGTGGCCACTTTAACAGAAGTAAATTCTTTGCTAATTCCCTGAAAACAATATTTACCTGCCTCTAATAAACAAAAATGTTTTAGTAATGAAGAAAAATAGCAAGAAATAATTATTATCCCTAAATAAAACAAACCCTTCCAATGCAACCCATTGACAAGATTTTAGGGTATTTTTATTATATTAAGGTATAAGAAAGGTTTCCCAAGAACCAAATGTGTGGGGCCTAGTGTTAGGCAGGGTTAGAATGCACAAGATAGTAACAGAACAGTAACAGTAGTTCACTAAGTTATTTCTATAATATCATGTATTGGTAGTAATTATTTTCCAGTAAAGGTCTATTTAATCCTATTTTTGTTTTCCCTTCTCACTATTCCAGTGTATTGGAAGCTTAATTTTTTTTTTAATTAATTGCTTTAATTCTCATATATTGGACTAATAATGGGCTATACTGAAGTTTGTAAGTAGCCTGACTCGTCACTTCATTCATAAAAATATGTTCCAATTAGTAAATGATCGGCAACAGAGAAATCACATTTCTAACCAAGCTCACAAACATCCATCTTGACAACTGAATACAAATGAACTGGAGGAATTCACCCTAAAAGCAGGTAACATCCATGCTGCCATATATGTCATATAGCCAGCACAAGACACAGAAAGGTGTTTCTAATTGTGAACAATAAAGATTACTCTTGCATAATATTGTCAAGATACAGACAGGTTCAATTATAAAACAGAATATGAAAAAGAAATTTCTCATTTTTTTCCTCAATTTAATTTTAAATATATATTTTTTTTTATTTTAATTTTTTTAAATTATTTTTTTCCAATATAGAAATGGAAACTAAGAAAAGTTGAAGTCACCTAGATGATATCACCCCATAAAACTTCAATTTCTGTGACTATTCTGCTTACCATGGGAGCTAAGACTGATGCTGCTGCCCCTGCAGCAGCAAACAATGGTGCCTGTAGATCACTGGGCTTGGGGGCTTCCCCCTCACCCCTGTGGCAGGGGGGGGAAGGGAGAGTGGGGAACAGGGCTCTTACAGCACTACAAATGCACATCAGTTGATGGCTTGATCTGCTACGTTTATTTGAGCCTATCATGGACAGATCCAGCATTTACTAAAAGGGAGGGTGTGGCATGTCACCCCTCAGACATAGGGTATGACAGCAAGGTGTTGCTGGAACCTCCAGGTCAGTAGGGGACACCAGGGAGCCAGTGCATGAAAGTGGAGGGAAGGGAAGAGACGGGGAAGAGAGGACCTCTCCCTCTGCCAACATTGCTGTTGCTGTCCCCAGCTGTCTGGGGGGGCAGGGCAAAAGAGGAGACCAAGCTGCTCCTGCCTTGTTTCAGCTGGGGGTTCTGGGGAGCAACCATATGGAGGGTTAGGCTTGGCTGGGGACAGTGGTGGTGACATGCAAATTCCTCCTACCAGTGCCTGCTGGCAGTGATGCCTGACCTGTATGGCCCATGGGCTGGATTAGCAGTGCCAGGTCTGTCTGTGGGCTGGATCCTATCTGAGGGCCCAATGCAGCTGTGCAGGATACGGCCTAATGTATAGGAATGGCCTGCCCAGGGCCCTTTCCTGTGTGCTAACTGCCACTGTTTCCCCACTGCCGAATTTCTACCCCTGTGAGAAGACCTGCAGGCCAGATGACATGGCTGTAGGCTGATCTGACCCATGGGCCAGGGTTTAAACACCCCTTACATGTGCCAGACAAAAAGTACTTAAGAATATCAAGGATGCCCAGGTAAGCAAGCTCTCAAAAAAAGTGACAAATGTTAAGATTTAAGCTGCATGAAGAAACTTAACTCTTCTGCTATGGCACTGTTATCAATTCAGGGATCCTGGTTGTCTATAGAATTTTAAACTAACTAATGATATAGCCTATGCATATTCCATTCAGTAAAAACCTTGCAAAACTCATTTTATAGCTGAGTTTGCTCTTGACATGGAACCTCAGTTCTCCAGCTGTTGTCTTAGTGGATTAGTTTTGATACTTCAATGGTCCTAAAAGGGCATAGACTCCTTTTAGAAAGGGGAACTTCTATTTTAACTGTTACTGTTTTATTCCTAACTGTTTGGTTCAAATTATTTTTGTTATATTTGGTCTTCCCTTAACATATCCAATGCATTGAAAATTATGTAAAGATGAAAGTGTTGAGGTGTTGCTGTGATGGTCCAGGAAATGAGAGGCAAAAATTCTTGGTAGTGATATCTATTAAATCAGAATAACTGTATAGTTGGGATGACATGAGCAAGCTTTTGGGTATCATAGTACCGTTCCTCAGGCTCATTTATGCTGTTTACAGTGTAAAACCAGTATTTTCAATTTACAGAAAGATCACATGGATAAGGATTGCAGAAGTCGATACATTTTTGCCTTAAATTAATTACAGTTATTTAACATGTATATGACATGACAGCTATATGAACTATGGAAAGGGTATATACAGAAAACATATAGTTAAGTTGTGGCAGGCAGTACTTTGAAAATTCACAATGACAACAGGAGATGGAAAAGCGGGAGCAGCAGAAACAGTGTGTTGCAGACCAAACCAAGAATCCAAAGCCACCCACCCCATAGAGAAACGTGCCTGAGTGCAACAGAACCTGTCGATCCCGGATTGGCCTTTATCACACATCTTTGGACCTATAGATAAGGCAATCATGGAAGACAATTATCCTCAACTGTGAGGGATTGCCAGTGATGATGATGAGTTAAATTGCATAATACTAGTATTGTATGTTACTACGTCCAGTCTCAACACTGCTTGACTAAATAACATGTTTTGTTAGGTTAGATTACCAATGTCTGGTTTTTGAAACTGCATGAAATTGAAAAATGAAGTAGAAACAGTAATTTTTCATGGTTTCTAATTTGCAGTTTAAAATCAACATTTAAAGAACTAAATATACTTAGTTTTTAGTTAAAGCAGTCCTATGCAAGCTGACTACAACCTGATTAAATCTTACCATTGTCTACAGAAATTCCAAGCACACTTGATATTTTTCTCACACTGAAAACAGAAAAAGTCACTTCATTATTGGGCACTTTTTCACTTCCACATAAACTAAATCATGGACTTTACATTTCCTATAAAAAACATTACAATTTATATTTTTCTTTGAGTGATATCAAAACATGGAGACATGATCAACAAAGTGCTAATTACAATACTTCTATTATGTTTTTGTAATAGGCCAAAAATGAAAGAAAAAAGACATTTTAATAAAATAATTGCATAAAAGATATGGTTCAATAATGAGATACAAATCCTCTCAGGAAGAACAGCACAAAGCTTAAATGCAAGCAATTTAAAAGCCAATACAGTAAAAAAATGAAAAACTTTAATATATGTTGTAGTTAATCATGTTCCACATCCTGTCATCACCCACTACCACAAAGCAGGAACAAACTGTTGAATTAGTTCCATCTAACTAATTGACTAGAACAATAAAGTCCATGAAATGCTCTGGTGTGGCACTGGCTTTTGCCTCTGGTGTGTGGTACTGGATGTGGATGGCAACTGACTGTTATGATGTCATGGAACTTACTGTGGTTAAAAGTGAGAGAGTTATCCAGGCTGCTCAGCTGCTGCAATCTGGCATGCATCATTCCTGTTCTGTTACGGGAAACAGGCAATGTCTGAGATTTTCGATCATGAACTATGGATCCCAACCCCTCCTGGTTCCTGCAAGGTGAGTGAAATGGGATAGAAGCAAAAGTTAGACATGTCAAACTGCAGCAAGATAGGGAGAGTTAGTTAAGCCATTACAGCACCAAAAGTACTAAAAAGCTGAACTATAATGCAGCCTATTTATTGTTTTATGTTGGCTAAAACCAAAATAGGCGTCTTAAAAAGCAGTACGGCATTTTTTTTATTAAAATACTTATCACATGAAAGCAAAAGCACGCAAACTGCTGCTCCTGAAATATTTAATTTACTTCAAAGCTTTCAGCAATGTTAGGCTTTGATTGTAGCTCATTTAATGATGATGTTCTGGAAACAGAACAAATGAAAAAAGCACTAATTTATTTTGATTATAATAGGGAAAGATATTAGAAAGATGATGAACAGTGAAACTAGAAAGCACACATGCAGTAAGAGCAGGAATTAACAGAGGCACTAACACCTGTATCTTACCCAGGCAGGAAGGGAGAAGAGCCATATACTTTGTTAAACTTGTCAGCAATCAAGTGAAGAAAACAGAAAAGTGATCTGTGTTAGCAATCAATACAGGCTAACTTCCTATTGTGTACCACCACCAGAGCTGATGAAAAATGAAAACCAGTGCTGGAATTACATACATCCCTTAATGGAGAGTTTCTATTTTGTGTTATTTTGTGTACTTTATCAGTCCATGCATTTATGATGATACAACATGCTTTGATGTGATATCCACATGGCAGATTTAAATTTGTTTGTAAAACTCAATAAACCCACAGAACACCAGAGACTTGTATAGTTCTACTAGTTAAATATAACATGCAACAGAAAGAAATTCAACAAAAATGTGGAACAGTCTTCTTTATGAAATATTGTAACTAATTTTATCACAAATCAGTTTTATGCATTTTAGTATTTCTATAAATTATACATCTTAATGTTATGGTCAATTATCGCTGAAGCTTCTGAAATACATTAAAACACAAAGCATCATGAGGTCACAATCTAAACTGAGAAGCTACAGATCCATCAGATCCATTTTGTTACTTTTTTTTCTTTTTTTTTTTTTTTTTTTTTTTTGCAGGGCGAGGGAGCAGGAGAAGGAGAATGGGGAAACAGACAACTTTTTGTAAGCCCCCCAAAATAGATTAATAATTAATATTTAAATTAGGATGAAAGTTTACTATACTGTTCTCTTTGTTGTAAGAAAAAATATTACATTCTTCTGAAAAAAATCATTTAAAATCATTAGGATTTAAGTCTTCGTTAACCACTCTACTAGTGGGGCCATTACCCACTGGTATAGGAAATAAAAATGTTAATGCAATGACCCTATTGAAATTTTGATCTTGAAACAATGGGAATTTTCACTCAAGTTTAAATTATATTACAATGTTCTTATAATGTGTGTTGGGAACAATACGAAAGGCACGTTTACTTAATTAGAAAAAAATAGTAACTCCATATAAACAGGTTTAGAATCAGGTTTATGGAAATATACTGTAGATTATGGGCCAAATTCAAACCTCAGATAGATGCATGCAACTCCTATTGATTTTCCACAGATTAAGTGTGCTTAAAGGGAGCAGCCTACATGCATCTGATTAACAAACCTACCATAATTTTTTGAAAAATATAAACCTAGAAAGTTTGTTTTTTTTAAAGCTTGTTAAATGGCAACTGAAACTCAGTCTTTAAAATGCACAATACTAAAATTCAATTTGGTAAAAGTACTATGTAGTAGTGCCTACAAGAAGGTTCAACTAATACAATGTCAAGGCTTAAATTATTATTCAAAATAGATTAAGTCACCAGCACACTTGCTATACTGGGACACTTAAGAAAAATCTATCTACATTAAAATACAGCTTCTCAAAAATAAAAATAATCTAAAGATATAAATATATATACACCAAAATGCTTACATTTCTAGTATTCTTAAACAGCAACGTTATTTTCCAAATAGCACCCAGAATAAGACTGTCAATTGTATAGCTAGTTACTTACCATTGAATTGCTAGGCATCACTGCACAATTCTTCCCAATTCTGCACAATTGTTATACAATGCATTTTTTACAAAACATAAGTCTGTAAACTATACATACTAGCTCTTTTTAGAGGATAAGACCAATAACTCTAAATTATACACAGTACCTGGCTATATATCGTTTCCCCATGTACTGGAACTGATGCAAGCACACTCTGCAAAGACCAAATAAGGAATCACTGCAGCAACATTTAAAAGGACTTTTTACACAAGCACATAGGAATTATTTAGCCATTACTGGTCTATTTTCTAAACCCTTCCCCCACAGCTCTTTCTGGATGAACCTTCATTTTAATGGTTTAGCCCTATCGCTCAGCTAAGTACAAGTGGAAGCGGGGATGTGGCTCCTTCTGAAATTAGTCAGTGCTGGTTCCTGATCTGGCCAAACTGGCACAACAGGCTCTTTGTACAAAGGTAAATATGCCTCAGTAGCATGTCTATTTCTTGTCACCACAAATCAAAGTAGGGAGATCCAGGTCTCACTTTTTGGCTAGGGACTAAAGTTACACATACACAGATTTAAGTAATCAGAAACTGGTTTAAACCTGTAGCAGAACATAAGTTCAGGGCACATAAACCAATTTCAAAATGGCTGAAACTGGTTTAAGATAAAACTGGTTGAATGTATTATCAAGCTTAACTGATTTGGGTCAAACCAGTTTATGAAACTTCTGTCCCAAGACCCTTTCCCTTCCTGGTTCAAGTTGTCACAGTCTGTCAGCATCCCAGCATGCTTTCCAGCTGTCTGCTCCATGAGAGAAGGGTGTGAGGAGGCAGGGACTACCCCACCCCTGCCAGGCAAACCCTGGCCGGGGTCTGGGGCCAAGGAGGGGGAGTTCAACGCCCCTTCCCCAGCTTAAACTTACAGCTGGTTGCAACTGTGGACTACAAATCCCAAAGGCACCTGGAAGCAGCCCTGCCTGTGCCTGGAAGCAGGAAGAAGTGATGAGCAACCCTGGTGTGATTCTGGACTGCAAGTCCCAGAGACCTTGGGGGCAGCAGAAAGAGCAAGCGAACGAACAGCCTGTGCTGCCAGGGAGCCGTGCTCTAGTGTCCCCCGGCTTTTGGCCTGAGCCACTGCAGGCATATGGCTGCATTTCCCGAATCAAAAGTTAATGTGTGTCTAGTTGTTTTTCAGTTTAATCTGAATCGATTAGACAGAATTGTTTCAGCCTCAGGTTTTTTTACTTCTGTACTTAGCCTTTGAGAAGCAGTAAGAAAAACAAAGGGACAAGAAAATTAAGTACACGCTATTCTTAAATAATTATTGAATGCTTCTCCAATATCAGTGCCTGGCTTATCATGAACAGGGCTCCACTTTTTTCAGTGCAAAACCTGGTCCCTTGACTAACAGTGTCACAGTCCAAGAAAAGGACATGCAACGAAAACACAAAATGAAAGATACAACCAGATCATTCAGATACCTAGCGTCTATCACCAATCCCATTCTCTGCAACATATTCATGATTATTTTTCTCATTTCTGCAAGACTTGTATTTACTATAATATTAATAAGAGGTGTTGCAGCAGAAATTTTTCCTTAAACTGAGTATCTTCTCAAGTTTTATTAGAGGCAGTGATAACCACACATCTTAAAATACTTGAAAATCTGGTTTAAGATGCACATTATATGTCCATAGGTTTTTAAAAAAAAATACTACTACTTGTTTTGGATCCAATAAAGAAATATTGTGAAGAAAAGATTTGCTTTACATATGCTTTGCTTTCGTCCGAAACAGAATTACTGAAATATAAACATGATTTGAAAATTAATTTTTCAAAATCAGAAGCCTTTCAGTGTAAAAAAAATGGCTTAAGTGAAGACTTGTATTGACAGTCCTTTTATAGTTTTCATTTTCACTAATCTACAAAACACTTAAAAAAAAAAAAAAAAAAGCTTCCCCCAAACTATTCTAACTTAATCTTTTCTAAAGAGTAAGTCTACACTGAAAGCTATTTTTCAGGGCTACTGAGTACTGTAGCAGACGAGTGATACTTCTATCAAATCTGGAAACAAAACTATGGAGAGAAACCAGTCAGACTCCTAGTAGCAGGGATGGTTGCAGAACTAGCTGTTCAGACAACCCTTTAAAGTTCTGACAGAAATTTTTCTACCCTATATTAAGAGCTCTAACTCCCACTCAAACTCTTGTTTACTGACTTTACTGGTCCTGTCCCACTCATGTCTGTATTGCTGACTTCTGGCAAGCCTTGCCTTTCTACTAAGGCAAACCCCACCTCCTTGTTCACTAGCCTGCAGAGACTTCCTACCAGGCCCATTTATTTATACAGGTTTATGTCTGAGGGGATCGACTTTGATGTCACTCTTTTTGCAGAATGAAAGAAGTGTTTTTAGACTTCAAAATATGTTTAAATTATGTATGAAGACTTATTCAGAAAAAAAACTTTTATGAAAGAGATTTATATTAAATGTCTAGCTGCTGTTGTTCCAGTTTGGTCTAATGAATAACAACCTGGCTTGTATCATGGTAGACCGGGGGTTGTCGACCAGGGGTATGCGTATCCCTGCGGGTACTTGGGAAGGTCCCAGGGGGTATGCGGCTGCAGCAAGGAGAAGTAGGGGCACTTCCATTTTCACCAGTGGCATTTCTGGTTTTGCCGCCGGTGCTCCCAAGGTTTGCTGTCGGTGGTTCCGGTCCCCTACCCCCCCACCCCCACTCATCAACTGGCCACCGAGAAGGACCCCCCCCCGCCACACACACACACACTCATTGACCAGCCAGGGGACTCCCTGCTTCTCAACCGGCCACTGAGGGTACCAACCAAAAAAGGTTGAAAACCCCTGTGGTAGACCATTAAGGCTAAGTACAGAAAGTCAAAGAGCCCAAGGCTGAATCGATTCAGTCTTTGCAGGTTAGTCTAAACTGCAGAGATTAAACTGAGCATCCTTTGAATAGTTGCTGCTTCTGTCTCTCTCTCTTCCCAACAGCGAAATCAGGCTTGAAGAATAAACAAAAGTAAAGGTAGCCATTCCTATTTCTTTGTTGAGGAAAGAGGCTAACTTTAGCTTCTTTTTTTTTTTCCTAAAAAAAGTGGAAGGTGGAGAGTAACAAAGGAGGTAAGCCAGCCAATTTCCCTTCCAGAGAAAGTCAGTAACAATAATCATTTATGAATTATAACTGCATTTTACTTTCAGTGATTTTGACTATAGGATTGATCTGAATGTAAATGGAGTTCTAAAAGAAATGCGATTTTAAAGGGAAGAGAACAGTACTTTAAGTGCCTGAACCTTAATTCCCACAGATATCATTCTAATATTATAAAAGCCTTAATCTGTCTGTCTTTCTTTAATGCTTTATTCATGCTCTGACTGGCTGGCAAACAGCCAATCAGAGTGCGAACAAGCGTTAGAACAGGAGCTGGCGGCGGCAAAGTGCCGCCATGATGGTGGGGACACGGGACGGAGGGTCTACTCCGCCCTGCTCCCTGGAGGCGGGGGCAATGGAGTGGACAGAACAGGGGGGCTGAGCTCACCCCCTTCACCCTGCTCCCTGCAGGTGGCAACGATGGAGTGGTCACCACCTGCAGGGCCCAAGGCAGGACGATGTAGCAGCGGTGTGGGGAATAGCGGGCATGCTGCGGTGGTGGTGGTGTGGGGAGGGAAGGAGTGGGCCCGGGTCCAGGACCGATGCAGGGGGAAGGAGGACCAAGCCTGAGCTGAGGGAGAAGCCGGTTTACTGCAGCGGCTGGGGGAGGAGAGGAGGAAGCCCAGTCCCACTCCTCGCCCACCCCCCCACTCCCCTGCATCAGCTCTGAGCCCACTCCTCCCATTCCCTCACCGCTGCTGGGTCGGACTGGGTCCGCTGCTTCCCCCACCACGGCAGCCCAGCTTCTCCCCACCCTTGGGCCTGGTCCTTCCCCGCATCAGGCCCAGGTCCACTCCTCCTCTCCCCCTGCCACTGTGGCGGGGGGGGGGGGCAGGCCCAAACCCCAAGCAGCAGGAGGGAAAGGAGGGGGGGGCCCAGAGGGGGGGGGAGCAGGCCCAAACCCCAAGCAGCAGGAGGTAAAGGAGGAGTGGGCCGAGACGGGGCGCATAGGGCTCTGTCCCCACATGCTCTTTCCTCCCGCCCCCCATCATTCCTGACGGGTAATTGGCTAGTACCTCTATACTGACTCTATAAAATTAGTGTGGAACAAGTGGGATACTGCAAAGTGACACATGAAATTAACTTCTGAATTCAAACTGATGGTGCCATGCTTTGGATAACAAAATGTGAAATACCTACACTGAAAAGATCAACAAGCAATGAAGACATAAGTTTTAGGAAAAACTAAGAAAACTCACTCTGTGATTGTGAAAAAATCCATAAGTTCAGATGTTGCAGCCCTGTTCCAATATGTAAACAAAACATCTAGGAAAATGAAGACGTTAAAAAAATAAAAATAAAAACAAGTATTTAACACACAGTAATACTGATCAGTTGATATGAGTTCTCAAAATTTTAGGTGATGAAGATTCAGATCATCAGCAAATGGTGACAACCTGATGATTTTTTTTTATATTGTTTAATATTTTCATAGATTCATACTTCATTTCCTTGAAGTTCCTTTGAAAATTGCAAAAATATTCTCCTGAATATTCTTGTGATGTTATTGAATGTATTATGGCATGAAATGGCAGAGGAATATTATATACTTATCAAGTTTAGAGACACTGGCTTGTTAAAGGACCCCTTTGAATTGCTGCCACTTTTGAATTGCTTCCGCTTTTTTTTCGTGTGCTGTGTGTCGGCTCACCGCTCATACAGCTGTGTGGTAGGGCAAGGGATAGGGAGCCTCAGGCCAGGGGGCAGCGCGAGACTATCCTGCTCTTGTGTGGCGCTGGCCAGGCACCAGACTTAATTAGTTTGAAAACCAAGTGCAGTCACACCACTGCAGCGCAAGGAAGGGCAAAAAACACGGCATGTACAAATGCCTTTGATGTTTGAACAATTATGCATACATATGTTTCATATGAAGTCCTCAAATACAAGGCATTCTGAACTGTGCATTCTGGAATATCATATACTTCAAAATGTACATAAAATATTGAAAAAGATTTTTTTGATTTTGTTTTGTTCCTCATAATGTATATAAAAAGTCATAACGATGTAGTGTGTAGCAAACTAAATAGCATCAATTGTGTGCATGTGTGTAAAACAGACAAGTACACACAAGTGCCAGTGCACTTACACATTTCTATTTTCATTCCTAAAAGCTGCCCAATACTGACTGAGACTATTCAGTCCATTAATTTATTATTTGGAAGAGTAATTATCTAATATGCATTGAAAACAATTACACATTTAATTCAATCTAGTACAGAAAATTTAACTTGCACATTACAGGTCTTGGTATTCTTGGCTTGAGATAAAATTTTTGAAATGTACAGTCAAAGATGATGATAAACTGAGTTGTTGTCTAGGAAATGTTGTGCTTCTCTGTTTAATCCCTTACACCTTTAAATATGGTAAATTATGAACTAGACTTTAGTCAATTGTTATTCATATGCTAATTGTATGAGTCAGTATTTTAATTATATGAATTAATGTGCAAATTCAGGTAATCTTTGAAAGTCATTATGTTACTCAAATTTATGGTAATGTCATATGAATAACCTTATTATATTTCATACTATAAGGCTATTTAAGGCTTGTGTCTTAAGTATGTGTGTGTCCCCCAGTCAAATATATGAGTATATCATAATCTTTAATAGATTTTTTGTCACAATCATTGTACTTGTTTTATTATTTTAGATGATTCAATTTGCAGTAGCCCCATGAGGTAAGCAAGCACTATAACCCTTGTTTTGCAGACCAGAAATGAGGCAATAAGTGATTGGTCCAAGGTCAACAAGATGCCTGGTAGAGGACAGACTTCAACTCAGAGCTCATGTAGTCATATTTAATGTTTTAAACTTAACATATTTGAGCAATGAAATCAAACCTAAGTGGCTATGTAAAATGTAGTCTTACATAAAACTAGTAGTATATAAGAGGTTTTACATAACATCACAACCATTATCAACAACATTCTTTAAGCTATTTTTAAGTTATATTTATAAATCACTCAAATTAACAAAATGAAGCAGAATTTACCTACCATCTGACATGCTTCTTAAAATGTGAAGGAAACACATGAGCAGACTTTTGATCTCTGCTTGATCAAGTTTGTCACAGCGAATTAAAGAACTTCCTAAAGTGCCACTCTGTTGGTTCTAAGAATAAATAGGAGTAAATATGGGTTAAATTCTCTGCTAAACTGATAAAAGCTAATAATTTGGGTGATCTTAACTCCTGTGGAAAAATAAAGTCATCTCAGAGTGGACAAAAGATCAAAATGCAAATACAGCAATGGGTTACTAAAGCATACAACTATGCACAAAATGTATCAAACTGAAACTTTTCTGAATGCATTTTTCCCTTGATACGTAAAAGATTACTTGCCAGTAACTGTTATTCAAAATAATTACATAGAGGAAGCCACACTTATAGGAACTTTAGTGCCAAGTTAAAATTCTCTAAAAGAACACAAGTAGTGCCATATTATGTCAGATCAATGGTACATCTAGACCAGTATTCTATCTCTGGCAGTGGCAGGAAATGATGATCAAAAGGGAGAGCATATGAACAGGGTTTATCTAGAGTAGTCTATCCCCTGTCATGCCCCTCTGGCATCCACCATCACTGGTTTAGAGACGCATTCCTAGTTTGTTTAACAACTATTAATGGATCTAGCATCAATGAATTTGTATAGTCCTTTTTTGGAAAACAATAACAAAACGGGGAACCGAGACTGTTGACAGATAAATCCATGCTCACACCTGTGGATTCTATTTTTCAACAGAGGCGATATGGAGCTCTGACTCCACAGAATTTTCTTTCTTTTTAAAGTCATAAATGAGAACTCCAAAGAACAGGTCATGTTTGTGGGAAGCTTGCTTCAATACAATCATTCTTGGAGAACCTATTCCTATATTTATAGTTTCCCATAAATATAGGAGCTAACTAACAGTGATAAATGTTGACTGAATTCTATCCAAAAACTAGAACAAGTCTGCATATCTGTGAGAATAGCATTTCTTAGACCAAGTGGAAAAATATAGTAAAACCCAAAGCATAACACACACACACATTTGGTTTTACCTACTGTGAGTAGAGATGGTCTTTCTTCATTTGTGTGCCACTAGAAAAATATAGAGACTTGCAAGTAAGTTTGCAAGAATACCTCCTAAAAGATTGAAGTAGGGAGTAGCTTTATCAGTTAGAATTCTTGAACACCACACACATTTATATTATACCACTGCTCCACAATCTGCCTGGATTCTCTGTAGGTTTTTGGTAAAGTTTAAGGGATTATATCTGACCTGGATTTGGGACCAACCTGAGGGGCTTCCGTGGTGTGTTTCTGCACCTGTGACACCTGCACCTGCCAGAGTTAATCTGTAAAAGTGCTCAGTCTCCTTGATATAGACAAGAGAAAGCTACTGACAGGGCATTCTTATTATAACAATAAACATAGCTGTGGCATTTACCACATCCTTTTACATGAGATACCAAAGTCAATGATTTCCAGGGTCTGGCAATACTCATCTTGCTTACCTGTTGTCTGAATGCTGGGAAGGATAGCATGGATGGGAAATTTTTAAGGAATCATATTTTAATTTTCCCATCTTATTGGTCATGTATTAAATAGTGTTGTTGTGCTTAGAATGCAGAGTAGTGATTTACTGGTAACTAGAATTTTTTGAAATATACTGTCCACATATGCACTCTCACCGTGAGTATACTCATGCCCTGAGACTTTTTGCCTTAGCAATAACCAGACCACCACAGCTCTGTAATGCCTCATGATCCCATACTGAAGTGAATACAGGCAGCGCTAACTTCCCACCCCTCAGTTTCCTTTCGAGTGCAAAGATCGTATGCATGTAACTGAGGAAGAGGGAAAGGCGGGTAGAGTTTGAATGTGTATGTGGACAACACTTTTTGAAGAATGCTGGTTACTGGCAAGTAACTTTTTTCTCCTTTGGGTAACTGTTTACTTACACACTCCTTCCCACTGTGAATTAGTATAGTATACCTGGAGGTGGGGCTCAGTGAACAGTGACTGTAAGACTGCTTCACCAAATGTAGCATCTGCCCTGGAGACCTGTACAGTCATGTAGCTCTTGGTAAAAGCACTACTCCATGTAACTGTTCTGCAGATATCATTTATGGAGACTGGCTGTGTCTACGCGACACGTTGACTACACAGGTATTATTGTACAGTCATTTAGTACTTACTTATACAAGTACTAAAATGACTGCGCAGTAACCCAAGTTACTGCGCAATAGTACCGAAGAATGCTTTCTTTGAGATGCTACTGCACAATAACCTAATACTACTGTGTAGTAGTGTCACATTATGGTTTTTGCCATGCAATGCTACTGCACAGTAATATCAGGCTACTGTGCAGTCAGTGTCTCATGTAGACATGGACACTGAGTAGTCACCAGACCTAAGTTATAGTAAAATGGACCCAAATCACAGAGGGGGGTCCACACTGGAGATCTCGTATTACAGTTTGTAACAGCCTGCTAATCCACACGGACAGTCTCTGGATTGATGCAACTAATGTGAAGGACAATTCCAGAAAACCTTGATCTGCATGACCGCATTGCCATAGAGAGACCAACTCCCTTTGTGAAAAAAATAAAAGTGAAAAATGAAATAAAAGGCTTGCTACTCTTCATGAAGAGGGGAAGTAAACACTAGGTAATTCAATTTCCAAAAAGCAGCGACTCATATTGGAGCAAAAACATATAAAGGAACAATTAAAAGAAAAGGCAAAGGCAAACCTGGACCAAAGCTCCAACCAAAGGCAAAGACCTTTCCTCCTTCATAATAAAAATGGATGAAGGAAAAACAGAAACTTAATATTTAAGAAACAGGTAAGAAGAAGAGGAAATAAAAAAGCAGTAGGAGCCAGAAAAGACTGAGTTGAAATATAAGCCACAAGAGCTTTCAAACAGGAAATTCTCCATCTTCTACCAGGCAGCTGAGAGAAACTGAGGAGCAGGAAGAGGCTAGCACACAAGTGAAAAGAGGCATGAAGGACATGGATATGATGCACTCAACAGTTACTGCTAAAACAAAAATCTCCTGTTGAAGGCTCTACTCACAGTGTGAATGGGTATGCAAAGTGTTGTTGGTTTGGGACTGAACATGTAACCTGAGTCCCATATTTGTCTTTCAACAGTTACGAAGTAAAAATAAATGCAGAATGAGATTTAATCCTAACTAGAAGGTACTGTAAAGCAGGGGGGAAGCAACATCTACTTACATGCCGTTGGCTTCAAGATTTTCACAATCATTACTGTATACTGCATTTCTCTTGACAGTACTCCTGTCAGGTAGGGAAGTACTTTCCCCACCATTTTACAGATGAGGAACTGAGGCACAGAAAGACTAAACTTATGTGTCTGATATATTAGGGAACTAAACCTGGTTCTCAGGCTAATGCCCTAGCCATGGGGCCATCTTTCCTCTCCCCACCATCTCTGAAGCAGTTTAATGAAACTTGGATGAATCCCACAATCAGTGTTCTTTAAACAATTTCATGCTGAATAAAAAAATTACTATTGCTTTTATTAATAAAATCCTTAAAACAATTAGTAAAAAAAAAATCTGTATGTTGTATAAATGATCTTTTCAAAGTTAGGAGAGTAGAAAGACTTGGGTTTATATTTCATTGAACATTCAAATTGAATCACCAAAATTCTTAGATTCCTTTGAAAATTCCAGCTCTATGTTTATCTGCTAGCAAAACACTGCAAATTAAAACATGAAAACTATATAGTGGTCAACAGTTTTGCCAGTTAGCAACAGCACAGCCATTTGGAATGTTTTCAAAAAAAGAATTTTCTGTGCCCAAAATATTGAATAGCCCGATTTTATTTGAAAGAGTCTAAACCCACCATCCTGCTAACATTTGTATCTATACTTAAATTTAAGCAAGTAGTCCTATTAATTTTACTGAATCCATTTGTTTAAAATTAAGTATGTGCATATGCACCTTCAGGAATAGGCTTATGTGACATTCTGGATATAAACTGCTGCTAAGATGTGGCAAAACTCTAGTCAACTTGCATTTCACTCAGCAGCTTAATTATGCCAAACACACAAAATAAATCCCATATACTTCTTGTAACTGAAGGCAGAGAGCAGCATGCAAAACATTCTCTGGCAAAGCTGGGATTGTTAGAAGTGAAAAGTCCACAGTAATGCGTTTTTTCTTCGTTGAGTGGAAATTTTCTTCTTCCTCTCCACTAGCGCGCATAGCATGAGCAGAATGCCTTCTGAGCAGTCTCTCTCTCTGTTACATGAAGGCATGTCAGGGCCAGGGGAAAAAGTTAATAAGTGTGATATGTGCAACAAGGTCTAACAAAATTAAGTGCTAACAATATAAGCTTTAAAAAGACATAACAGTTACTGCAGCCAAAGCGCCTAAGTTTGTAACAGGTTTAAAATAAAAATCATTTAAAATACCTGACCCACTCTAAGGATGGGTCAATCCAAGGCAGGGGAGTCAGGGAGGGGAGGGAAGGACGGACGGAAGAGGACACACTAGTTTGTTTCTAGCATTTAGTAAGCATGGTGCACTAATTACTTAAACTAACTAGCCTTCAGAGCACAGTACTCACTGAACGGGAAAGGCACTTGTACTTTTACATAGATAGGTTTGCACTTTTGAGAATCTAATCTTTAAATATTTGTTTTCCTGAACATAAAACTTAATATTTTTAGTGCCCTTATCTAGCAAAGCATAAAAAACTACTCTCTAATAATTTCACTAACTTAAGGAAACCTGTTTATGTAATATGAAAAATATTCTGATATATGCAGTGGCAAAACAAGTCCATATGATAATTATTACAAAGAAAGTTTATATCCAGTACTACCAAGTAAATAACAAGATATTTCACATATGCTTTGTTTTAATGAAACACTCAGAGCCTGGCTAAACTCTAGTAGAATTATTAAAAAGACTCCCAGTATCTACAATGGGAATGAGACCAAACTTCTAATAAATAATGGATAGTTTTCTAGTGATAATGAACTATATATTTTAACATAAAAGAATTATACACAAACTTTTACCTTGTCAAGAGAATTACTCTTGTCACTATGCCTTTCTGGGAGACTGTTTCCTGAATCTGTACTTATAAGAGAGCCTCTTGAGTCAGCATTTCTTACACAATTGATATTTGGAGTTGAAGAGGTATACGGGGAAGCTAAATAAAATGAAAAAGATTCTTCATATAAGCTTACTCATAGAAATGTATATTCACAAAGTAAATGCAATTTTAGAAGAGTCAAATCGTACTCCTTTCAATATATTTGATAAGGCTTTAACAATTAATAATGCTATCAATTCAACATCACAAGCATTTCACCATCATGTTAGGATGGTTTTAAATAGCATCCTGAAAGATTCACAGTAAACCATTCACAGTGAAGTAATTTCTCCCATTTAACTTGTTACTGAAACAAGAGCTGTTTAACAATAACACAACAGAAGAATTTAATGCAGAACTGAGGAAACCTGTATCCAGTTGCAGGAGGGCTTGAGGCAAATAACATGTATTTTTTCCAATTGGAATGTTGATAAGACATACATTAATGCTGACTGCTTCATTCCTTTTTTTTTTTTCTTAATAAAAAGAGGAGACAGTACTACTGGTTGCTAAAGAAAGAAGTGATTTACTCATTAAAGGTAATACCATTTTTCAAGTAATAACAGCCTGGAAAGATGTATACTCTGCTTAGGAAAAATCTATTACTTGAGCCCACAACCTAAAACTGACTGGGGGGGGAGGGTGGGGCAGGGGGGTGAGAAAAACAGCTAAGACCTAAGAACAGAGCAAGCAAGAGGCAATTTAACAAAATGACTTTCCAACATTATCACCAGAAGTGTGAATTTTGGCATGCCCATCCCCAAGAAATAACATAAAAATAGCATAAAAAGAACAGGTAAGCACTAGTTACTTTGATGCCAGTAAGTCTAAAAGGTCCACATCTTATTCCATCTCTAAAATGGCTAAATTTTTCCTGCCAGTACGCCAAAAAGTATACTTCTTGCTTCAAGCATGCTATTAAGTTGCACCCAGGGAAATGCTGTTTATTCCTCCATTATCTTCATGGGCAGTTTATGTGGGCCTCTTCTTCCCCCTTCCCCGAAACCTAATTCTATTCCATCCTGCGGAAACACCATTATGTGAGGTTCTAGCTCAAGCCTGTTTGAATCAGTGCGTCTAAATGACAAACAGCATACAAGAACCCAGAGGTTCAACTCTGCTGTTGAACATGAGCCACTGGATAGAAAGTAATGCATACAAGAGGGCATCTAACTCAAGCTTAGTGAGGCACGCACTTTCCTGAAAGGAAGCTCTGAGTCTGGCTCCACTCCTAGTACTTTTTATGTATTTTATCTAATAACTAATTAATGAAAAATAGGTTCCCTCTTAAGAGACTGTCCTCACTAGGACAGAGTCTGGATACATCTTACATGCTTTCATTCTGGGCTCAGTGACACTTGCATTCCTTTCCATCTAGTGTCCCAGAGCTAAGATGGACAAGAGGGAGCTTGACTACAAGACAAGCCAACAAGAAGGCATTTTCCTCGGATGGAGGAAGCTTTGTGTTCTCGCCTTAGTCCCAATGCATTTTATCCAATGGCCGACTATTTTGTATGAAGTGGAGAAACAGCAGTGGGAACAGGGATGGGATAAAAATTCTGGGCTCTCTCCCCTTTTCACTGGGTTGAAGTCAGGATGTTTCTTTTTCTCCAATGACTTGCGTTTCTTTCTATCTAGTGACCCAGCATCAACAAGGAAGATGAAGGATGCTCTCCACTTTACCTAGCCCCAAACCTGCTCATTAGCATGCTACTGGAAAGTAGATGATGCATGTCCAAATCCTCTTCAGATGGCAGAGGCATAGAACCCACATTTCTCACTTTCTGGAGTTGTGCCCCAACCAGAAGATGATTGGGCAAAATATGGGTGGGTGACTTCCTCCCCACTAAAGTGAAACAGTCAATTTTTCCTCTACTTAAGGATCAGAGATTATCATGTTTAGTGCCAAAAGCTTACAAGCAGAATAGGATCTGGGCCTAAATCTATCTGAGGCAGAACTCTCTTCTCCACAGCTACTGAAGGAGTTTTGTGGGCTACTGGTTCTCAGACCTACTGGATGGTTGATGAATTATTTGGGATGTTGCTACCTGAAAGAACAACAGCAGCAATCTAAGAGTGTATCTACACTGCAACTAAAGCAGACATACCTAGACCAGTAACCAGTTCAGAGGTTACTAGGAGGGACAGCAAAGAATTTAGTGCAGGCTAATGGCCTGGGTATTTATTCAGCTTCTTGGGTGCAACAACAATATAGCTACACCCAAGTTTAGAATTAAACATGAGGTGGTCAAAGCCAAAGATGTCTCTGAACAAACTGTCACAACCCAAAGTTGTGATTTTCTTGTTTGCGTGTGCTTTGGCATCGCTAAATTGTGTTCCCACTAAATTGCAGCTCTTTTGCACAGTGGAGTGTTCTGTTGCAATTAAGAACCCGCGTGCAGGAGTTTTTCCCGCCAGTTTTGTAGCCTTTTTTGCATGGTGCATTTCTTTTGCATTATAGTGATGCACGGTACAAGGAAGTTCCTGCCATTTGTATTAAGATTTCCGCCACATTATTGGCCAGTCTTAATATAGGCACACGTGGCAGCTAGCTATTGGCTTGCTAGCTGTACAAAAGGCTTGGGTAGTTTCTGCCCAAGTCGGAGAGAGAGAAAGCACGTGGAGTTCGGGAAAGGAGCGTGAGGATCTCTAAGCGCTGCTGATCCCTTCGAACCCAGCTTTTTCCTTAAGAGGGCAACAGAGGTTTAATTTGTCGAACCCACGGAGCTTCAACAACTCCGGGGGACCTAATTTCC
>NW_005842241.1:1592007-1592451 GCF_000455745.1 Alligator sinensis | reverse complement strand
AAGAGGGAGTCTCCGAAGACGGAGCCCCGAGAGAAAGGGAGGTGTATTTGCTCCCCGCGGCGTTCGGGTGTATAATGAATGAGCGGGTCCTATTCAGGCCCCTCGATACTGTGTCCCTCGCCGGACCCAACCCGGCGGGCGAAACAAACCCGACCTTCACCCAGGAGTGTGCCCGATGCCTAGGATATGCTCGAGAGAGCAAAGAACCGGAGTCGATCGTCCAGTTCCCTCCCCTCATGGCAGCTAGATTAAGATGCAAGCTACCATCCGAGCTCTGCGAAAACCTGGAAGCGGAGGAACGAGCCACGGATAAAAGAGTGGCCTTGCGGTACGAGAAGGGGGGAGAATGTAGTGCAACTTTTCGTACTGTAATGAATCTAATGCACCAGAATTTAAGTTTAAAAGCCCAGTTGCAGATGGCTGTCCAGACAGTCAAAGAAGCGT
>NW_005842241.1:1574701-1590733 GCF_000455745.1 Alligator sinensis | reverse complement strand
AAAAGGCTTGGGTAGTTTCCGCCCAAGTCGGAGAGAGAGAAAGCACGTGGAGTTCGGGAAAGGAGCGTGAGGATCTCTAAGCGCTGCTGATCCCTTCGAACCCAGCTTTTTCCTTAAGAGGGCAACAGAGGTTTAATTTGTCAAACCCACGGAGCTTCAACAACTCTGGGGGACCTAATTTCCGAACCCTTGGAGCCTTAACAACTCTGAGGCACATAACCTCTAGCCTCTCCCCGTCGCCGACCGCAACCCTAGACGTATCCCTATCCTATGGACCCAATTTTCGAACCCACGGAGTCTTAACAGCTCCGGGGGACCTGGGAACCGAATAGAACCCACAGAGATTCAGCTGCTCATCATCATAAAATTGATTTAATTGATCTGGTAGAAATGGGGACATGAATCTATATTATGAAAAGCTTTGATTATTCTAGTCAGTGAAGAGAAAGATCTTTGGATGAAACTCAATAAATTGCCTGTCAATGTTAGAAAGTAAAGAACATGATGTTCAGCTTTTGCTTTTTGTATAGATTTCTGAATCCAAAGTGTGGGCATAATAGTGAAATACGAATATTAAAAGTTTCTCTGAACTAAGGAAGAAGGAAAACAGACTGTCATTAATTGATCTCTCTCAAGAATAAGTAAACAGCTGTTTCAGTCTAAGCTGGAAAAATGTCAAGCAACTTTTTAACTAATATTTTAACTAGGATGCAAAAAACAACTCTGTCTTAATTGCAGATAAAGGCAGCCACATTTACTTGCGTGCTAGCCACAACCAGCTAATGTTTTTAAACACAAATTGTCCCTATCCATGTTAGGTATCAAGTTGAGTTGTACCACAATACCCCAAAATGTAGTGTAAACAATCTCTCACATGGCGTGAGAGAGAGACTTCATGGAGTTTATCAATGACTTCTGAGGATGTGAAAAAACTCCTCTGTTCACTCTTTATTTCAAAGTTTGTGGATTTGAACACAATTGTATTGATTTATCTCTCGTTAGACTGCAAAATCTTTATGACACCTGTTCTGGAGGACTCAATTACAATACTTCTGAGAGATTTTTTTTTTTTATTATTACTGTTAGCTTTGTTATCATCTCAGTTGTACGTATCAGAACACAGACATGTTTTGGTTCATTCTCTCAAAAAAGCTGAAGTTTTAGGTCTTCTGCTGATAATATTGTGAGCAGTTTCAATTTTTATTTATAAAATATAACTACAAGGACACACAAGTTTTCTAAAAGGGAAGCAAGTGCATACAAACTAGTTACTAAAACAGGACTTAGGGGGAACACTACCACCATTTAGCTTTCATCTACTGAGGATGGCTAAGTAAATAGCAGCTGACATGCAGCAAATGCCTATCCCATTTTACCTTGCAATAACAAATTTAGGTGGATGACTTCGCATCTGACTTGGCTCAAGTTCTTTTCTTATTCCGTATCATATTACTAGTTTCATTTCTAATTTGTTCTTTTTCCAAATAGATTTGAGTTGTTCAAGCAAAACAGTCACATGCAAGGAGGTAGTTGTACTGCTAGAGAAAATGCTGAGCAACTTAGAAAAAAGGGTTCTGCCCAGTTTCAGAGCTAGTAAGTTGAAATCCCTATTACTATGCACCTACCATCAACAGCAATCCTTTGGATACTCTCTTACATGCTGAGGTATTCTTTTGCCCAACCATGATTACCCCCAACTCTTTTTTTGCAATGCAATAGAAACAAAACAATTTGTGGGGGGAAAGTCAATAAAGACTTACATCAAGTTCAAAGTTTATATCTTTCATAACAAGATATACATGCCTTCACAACATTTTTTTTTAATATCACGACATTTCTTTTTAATACAGGAAAACAAAATGAAACTAGCAAGGACTTAAAAATGTATTACCAATGCCAGAAATAACACCAAACAGATCTTTGTGAAGGCTGTTATCCAATGTGTTTCCTGATTTTTGTGGTGTTACTACAGGATTTGCAGTGGGCAAACTGAGTGATTCATCTTTTGCACTCTAAGAAAGAAAAACACACCCAAGTGATTATAATCTGCGTAGCCTGATATTTAGAATTTCTATATAACAAAAACTATAACAACATAAGTAGAAGTGAGATATCTGATGTTTTCATAAATCAGGGATGGCCTCAATTTAGTGTGTCACAGAGAAGTGAAATAAAACTGTAATATTTAGTGGTTCATAAATTCTAACATAGAAAAATATTTCCTGCAACATTTCCTAGATAATTTTAGTAGCAAAATTATATATTTAAGCTCACCTTATTTTTGTTTAAATCATCCAGAAATTCTTTCTAGTAGAAACACTGCATAAATATTTCTCTTTGTTGTGTGACCTGATAGTGGAAACTTTGCAACATTGGACTCAAACATATATGCTGGATCATTGAGTCTAGTGTTCTGGCATTAAAGGCATACACTTTGCAAAATGCTGTTCACAAATTTATCAAGCTCTATCTTAAAACTGATTATTTTCCCCCATTACTTCTACTGGGCTGTCCTCCTCTGATGGTTTGAAACCTTACCCTAGCATATAACCCAAGTTTATTTATGTCTAATGTATCTGTATTTATTCTGTTGTTTAACTGAATTAGATAAAAGTTTTAAAAAGACATCAATGTGTGATCTATTTTGCTGAGTACCAACAACTATTATATTTTTCTTTATTTCAATATCAAAAACTGCTGTTCCTTTGTTATTAACGTATGTACTTAATATTATGCAGGAGAATTCTCACTAACTTTCAGCATCTTAACTACAACTGTTAGCAGGGTCAGGATGTACAATAAAAAGTATAATTCCTGAATAAAAAGTAAAGTTATTAAAATTTTAAATAGCATCTAGCTATTTAAAAAGTGTATATTAACAAAGACTGCATTACAATTCAGATAAATAAGAAGGTCAATCAAGAACAACCTTCAGTCATTCAATCATTTCTATTTTTGATGGTTAGACTTTAATTTTAATGTTATTTTAACATTTCAGAAACAGATTTCTGAAAGCAAGTACATATACACTACACCAGTAGTTTTCAACCTGTGATCCATGGACCCCTAGAGATCTGCAGACTGTCTAAAGGGTCTGCAAAAAATGACTACAATCAAAAGTATGTGAATACCCACACTTACAATTCAAAGGGGTCCAACATGCCCATTTGATATTTCCAAAGAGGTATGTACCTCCATTCAAAATTTTTAGGGATTCACACATGAAAAAAGGTTGACAACCACTATACTGCCTCCATCTTGCACCTCTTAGACATCTACAATTTTTATGACTTAGATGGAAATTTTGCATGTCCACACTGGTTCATAAACAGCAAAATATTAAGATTGTAGATGTACACCAAACGCACACTATCACCCTTAGGGCATCACACCAGTTCAGACAGTAACGGTATGTGCAGCTTGACTGGTCTAGAGAAACTGACACCAGTTATTTAAAGAGGTAGTTATCCATGTCACTACCTTTAGAAATCTTATCCTAGACTCCTAATATACAAAAGATCATAGGTATATTACTGAATGTATTCTGATAAAAACAGAAGAGAATATCAAAAAAGAATCAGGAGTGCACACTCACACTGCTGGAAGGATTAACAGAAAACAGAGACACATCTTTGACGTTGATTCGCTGAACATTTTCTACTAGCAGTCCAAACAATGGCAGATACAAAGTAGCTATTCTTGCTTGGTGGCTCTAAAAACAAATTCATAGTCCTTATTAGCAATCAGTAATGACACCAGTGTTTTTATTAAGCAATAGGAAAGATTTACAAAATCAGGATTAAAGGACATATCCATTACCTTACCAATACACAATGACAATCTCTACTTTCCCCTTGGTGTGCCATTATTAAAAGGGATGGCCATTAAAATTTACAAAACAAGGAATGTATTCCTTATTAATTATATCTATCACAGGAAACTCTAAAGTATTCAAATGTGGTTTAAATTAGTGGTTCTCAATAAGAGGTCCTGCAAGCAGGTTTCAAGGGATCCGGCCAGCCTGGCCCAGCACACAGAAGAGCTGCCATGGCTACGTGGGGTTAAAGTGTGTCCCAAAGAAGGAGCCGACCCACCTCACCCAGCCCCATAGTCTCCATCCTGCAGGCAGGCAAGACTGCATTGCTGTTGCTCAGGTTACTGTGGCCCTGGGCATCTCCATCACTGAGACCTGCGCACTATACCTAGAGTTGTAATGGCAGGGCTGGAGAGTCAGGCAGTTGTTGTGGCAGAGGTGGGCCATGGAATTTATGCTGGGGGCAGGGCTCAGGAAGAAAAAGGTTGAGAACCTCTGGTTTAAACAAAATACAGGAAGGGTCAAACTAATGTTATGTGAACTTGAGTAGCCCATCAGGTCTGCAATCAAAATATCGTGGCTTCCCCATAGTACAGTTGTCTCCAAGTTAAAAAACAAACAGGAAACTTCAAAATAATTCAGTGTCTACTACCACAGCTAATTTTATTTAAATTAACTATTTCTCACTCAAATAGATGATGGGAAGATTGACAAAAAGTAATTGTAAGCTAATTGCTAATGTTCACTAAAATAAATGTGTTAAAAACTAGTTATTTTTGGTAAGAAATCCTAACTGAATCAATATTCATTCCAATTTAACTGCAATGCAGTAATCATAAAGCATTTTAGCACAATTAAAAAGTGCATGCACTAACAAGCTGATACAACTGCAGAAACCAATGTTTGAGCAACATTAGCTATACATATCTTCATATTAAAAACATTTATGGTCTGTTGCTACTATGTCTGCAAATAAATAGAAACAAAGTTCTATTCGTAAAACCTTAAAATGTACATACCTAAACTTCTAACACTTTGTACTGATGACATAGCAGTAACTTACCCTGGAAGCATATCTATCATCAAAAGAATGCTTTATCATCAAGTTCTTGAGCACACTAATTGCAATCTGCCGGATGTCTCTGAACTCTTGTAATGCATTTCCCACCTCCCTCAGGAGTAGTCCTACTAAGAAATGATTCTTGCAAAACTCATCTGTTAATGAATAGTCAAGCTGAAGGTCTGAAAGTAGAGTACAAGTTATAGTTTAGGAGTGGTGCAATTAATATTAATTTGCAAAGTAATTTCCCTCCATTCCCCTTTGTTCAACTTCATTTATAAAGATAAATCAAACATATCTTGTGTGAAAACCCACCTTAACTTCAAAACCATGTATGTGCATTAGATTATTACTACATGCTATGTATTCATTCAGCATATAAAAGCCAGAGTTAATGAAATCTAAACACTACCATAGCTTTTAACAAAAAATTCCCAGAAACAGCAAAATGGAACAAGTATTTAAATGTAAATTATTTTTAATTCACTTGGGCCAAAATTTGAGTTCAATGCCTAAAGTCAGTCTTCTAAATGTGTATTTAGGCACCTTAGTAGAGGCCTCATATGCAGGGGATGTGCCCCCATTTTTTTCAATGGCAGTAGTAGGTGTCAATATCTTTGTATAATGAGGGCACTTCTTGGGCATCTGAGGCCCATTCACATATTTTTGAGCCACTGTGCCTGTCCAGAGTCACTTGCAAGATTATGAGTTGCATATAGATATCCTATTTCACTTTTAGATATTCAAGTTCTTTAAAATCTAAATTCACTGAACTGAGTATTTTGCACTATTAAAGGAGTTCTTTGCAGGACTAAGAATTTACTGCTTTTTTTCCTAGCAAGTAAAAAACTTCATAAAACTTTGTAGTAGATATTAAAAATGTTTCAGGGAGAAGCATTGTACACACAAAGAAAAGGACCCTAAATTAATTAATTTATTCTAAAAATTATCAGAAACATATGAATGTAAATAATTGCTAACCAGATCTGAAAAATTATTAATTTTAAATCTGTTAAAAAAAACAAAACAAAACAAATCCCCTCCCCCAAAACTTGCATTACTTACCTGTATTATGTTAGTTTTACTTTGGACAATTTTCCATGACTATGCAATATAAGATTTTTTAAGAAATAATTTTTAGATTACCTTTGCATATTAATTAAAAGAGTGCCACTATATATAAAGATTACACTGAAAAGTTTTTTTAAAAAAGTAACTCTCACAATGTGATAGAAACACCATATTTTACTCTTAAAACATTTATCTCTCTAGTAGTAATTAGAATGAAAAGCAAAACTAAACTATATCTTAATCAAATTTATATTCACATATATATAAATGCACATAAGAAACAAAACACCAAATAAAAACCAACAATTTTAATGTGCATTTTTCAACAGAGGAAAAAAAATCTATTTTAAGATACTGTATGTAGTCCTTCCTTCCTTCTTGTGTCCTTATTGTGACAAGGTATTTAGCAGCATTCACAGATTTGTTGGAATCGGACAGGGTACCACCATGAAAACTTCTGCTATGACCTTGAAGTTGTGACCTCTGGGCTGAGCATCTTAGTGCCTGCACCATCCTTAATCATAGTTCTAATCATCATGTTTTTTGCTACCTGGGGTTATAATTTTTTTTAAAAATGTAGCCAAAATATTAGAGGGACACCTTTATTAATGCACACCTTTCCTCTTTCTGGAACCCAGGAAAGAGCTAGGTTTTTAAAGCAACAGTATACAAACTGAAGAGCTTTATCAAAGACACTCATTTAAAGTTAATTCAATTCAACCAGTTTTACTAGGATACCCTTTTAAGTATATCACAAAAGATCAACATGTTAACATCCCTGGTTCTGCAACTGAATATGCATATCAGTGTTATGTTCATGCAGAGTCCACTGACTTCAAGAGGGATCCAATCATAGGTATTTAGAGAAAATATCAGGGTTTAAAACTAGAATGAAGTATATCACAGCACACGTATAACTAGAATTTATAATGAGAACAAATTTATAACTGGATCTCTCTAGTATTTTAACAACTCTCAAAGCAGTGGAACATTGGCTGTCACTGCCCTCTTGATTTACCTGTGGCAGATCAGGGGGTTAAATATTATGCCCGTGTTGGGGTTGACTGTATTTTTATTACTAGATAAGGCAATGGATTTGTACAGGATAATTTGGATAGGGGTGATCCTGCCTTCATGGGATTTGGACTAGATGATCTCCAGAGGTCCCTTCTAACTCTCCTTTTCTATGATTCTATGGTGTTGCAAGCAGCAAAGAATTTGCAAAGCAAGCATCTGAAGGTTATATATTCATGCACTTTCACTCTCTGAAAACAAGGCCTGCTGTTTTTTCAGTTATCATTGCACTTATTTTAAAGCTTCTTGGTGACAAAGTTTGCCAAAAATTCAAGAGAATATACTAGCACCTCCATGCCCCAAATGGGATAGTTGCAGAGTACTTATTTTAACACAAAGTGAGAAATGGAATAAAAAAGGAAAACAAAAAGCAAGCATCACACCCCGCACCTACCTACAGGAGTGTCATAGGACTCCACAGTTCGTGAAAGAAAAGCTAAGTCATAAAAAGGAAACAAAGTAGAACAAACAAGAACAATAAGCTACTGTAAGTAATATATAGCTCAAGTACCGTTATTCAGCAAAGCAGGAAACATTACAGGGGGAAAAAAACCCAAATAAATAAAAAAAAAAATCAAAGCTGAATTTCACCAGAGATTTTTTTCCTGGGTGCTGTATTATATTACCTAGACATTTTCAGTGTAGAATGTATCTATATAAAACTACTGCTTTGGAGCTTAATAGGAAAAAAGATTATTATACAAGACTTCAATATGACATTTTCAAAAATGTAAAAATGCCTTAATTACACATTTAAATAGCTTGTTCTTATAAACAGACTAATTTTTAAAATATAAAAAGTGTGGATTTACCTTGGTATCTCTGAATCCTGCCTTTTCCAAAGGGCATAGGTAGATTCAACGGGATGTAGTGTTCATGATTACATACCACCCGAAGAAATTCAAATTTGAATTCAAAAAGGGTCTGAAAAATATTTCAAATGCAAATTATACATTTTAATAATTTACTAAACATAAAACACATTTCTTGACACTAACTGATGATTTCTCTTAAATCTATTACCCTAAGGATTGCATGTGTCATTCCATGCAGACCTAGGAGCTGTTCAGCACAGTACATGTTAGCAAAAGCTAGAACTAGTTCTTTATTCAGTCTTTGATTACAAATGTTTGTCAAGTCAGCATAGGGTGGCATGCATAGAATTAAGAGTTGCTTGGAAATCTGGAAGAAATCCTGTACACTTGCTATCAAGAACCAAAGCATATGAATCACAATGCGTAGGGACATCCCCAATACTATAGGACTCTAATAACTGTTGTCATTGTTCTTCCTGCAACTTTCACGACTGTCTAAAATATTCATTAATGCTGTTCCATCCATTTAACGGCTAGGGATGTTAATGAATGGTACAGTCCCCACAATACTACTTGGAAGGTTACTTTGCCACTCCTACTGGTCCAAGATGCAAAAGTAAGGAAGGACGGCTAGAGACAAAAAGTGGCTTAGTCCTACCAAACAAATGGGAGATTTACCTTAACAATATGTCTGAACGTAAGTGGAAGGAATTCTGAGATCCCCACACAGAAATTTGCTACGTACATGTAAACAAGAAACCCCTATGAACAAAGGTCTTGAACGCTTCAGTACCTTTGGCTCTCCTGGAGCAAAGCAGCTGATGTAGTTATTAATTTGCTTAAATACAAAACCCCTATCCATGAAGGTGAAACATCTCTGAAAAACAAAATGATAAATTACTATAAGCAACAAATGCAAAACTTTATGTAAAGTCAGACACCAACTTTTACAAGTCTACCTTCCAAGCATATTTGCTGCTCATAATTTACTTTGAACATAATGCTAATGAATCAAGCAGTCTACATTACATAATGCAAATTTGCTTTATTTTACAAGAAAAAAAAATGACATTGACTATTTAAAAGAGAAAACTTAACTCGATTTTAGATAGCACAAAAAGTGAGCACATAACCATGGAACAGTACTTAAATCTTCTAAAAATAATTTTTCCACAGAAAAACATTTAGATATTATTATATGTAGGAATCAATTTTGACAGTACTGAATAATAAGTTCTGTGGAACAAACAGTGATAGTTAAGATATATTACTCAATACATTAAAAAACCCCAGCATATACTTAAATCCTTGCAGCATTAGAAGAATAACTGGGTAACAAAATATGAAGAAATCTCAGACATAATAAAATAAGGAAGTATGCATAGAAATAAAGCTTGATTTTTAAATACATATTCTATGCACCCTTTGCATATTAAAAATGTATTTTTTCAAATTGCATTGGGTACTTAAATTACTCTTCTGCACTTCTTAATATGCCCAGTCAGAAATGCACACAAAATGCTTTCCATATATGCTTTTCATTATACGCTTCTGAAGCATAAACTTCCTTAAAATCTATAAGAAATAAAATCTATGAAAATGAACTTATGAGCTTAGATCCTATAATGTCTGTGTGTACCTACCTTTATAAAGACTGCAAGGCTATGGTTTGCATTTTTGGAAGCCTCTGGGTTGTCTCTGTACTTCTGAGTGATGTGTGGCATTAACATATTAACAACTGTTTCTACTGCATGGTGAAAAGAAGCGGGAAATCTCTGGTTTCGTAACAACTGGAAGCAGAATTCAAATTACATATTTAAAATTTCAGAGTTCAAAGCATATGATTTGCTGAAAATTAAGGTTGTCTTAATTCATCCCCCTTTTTCTTCCCTACATTCATCCCCCTTTTCTCTCCCCCCAACCCAGCCTGTCTCTCACCCACTGACTCCTCAATTTACATCTTCACTGACTCCCTGTCTTGCATGCATACCAGCTCAGCCTCTGGCTTCTTTACTATTCATTCCATCCAGGAAGAGCACACGCACCAACTGCAGAGGCTTCTTGAGCCTGACAAAGTTTTAAAACCCCAAAAGCTTGCAAAGAAAATTTTTTTCCAACTATTTAAGTTGGTCTAATAAAAGAGAACAGATTCATCCAAAGATCCTTGTCTGCCTATGTCCTTAGACCAACACAGCTACAACCTACACCCCTGTAAGGTTGTCTTAAAGCACTTTCAAAAAGGTAAAGAAAGGAAAACATTAACATTTCAAAATTTTTAACTTCTATTAAAAAAACAAAGTTTAACAAATGCAGATGCTCTTCATAAATCTTTGAGTTCAGAAAAAGGCCAATATTTGGTTGAGAAAATTTCTGAATGAAAGATTTCAACCAGTTCTAATTATTATTATTTAGAATCCACGTTTGAATAAAATTTTCACGTTAAGAGCACTTTTACATGTGCTCTGTGGGTGGGGGTGGATGGCACTTAAGAGTGGCTTTGAGAGCCACTCTAATTAAAGTGCCGCCATGTCTCCTGTATCAGCATCCCCACACTTAACAGAGGTGGTGGGGGTGCTTGAACTAAAACTCATTTGATGAAATTTAGTTCAAGCACCCCTGCCATCATTTTTAAGCATGGGAATGCTAATACACAAGCCACAGGGGGCTGCTAGAGTGCAGCAATTGCCATGCTCCAGCAGACTCATTAATTGCTCCAGCCTCCTCCTTGATTGAGTCTGCTATGACATGCTGGAATTCCAGTGCATCAAAGCAGCCTCCACACTTGTGTGTAGGCACCCAAAGATAGCAACTATGTGCAGACCTTGATGACATTTTGGGGTGAGGGGCTGCTTTAATGAAGCTTAACTCTGAGAACAGGCTGCTTCCAATGTGGCCTGTGTCACTGCCACAGGCAGAGCCAAAGTCAATGCCAGTCGCACAGGCTGGGTGAAGCCCCCACCACTGACATACCATAGAAGCCCTACTATTCTGTGGGTCAAATAAAATGGCTTCATGGGCCAGGTCTGCCAACACCTCTACATACATTTAAGACTGAAACTTGAAAGTACTAGCTTGCTTAGTAGAAACCTAGTGACATACTGTATTTACTCAAATAGACGATGACCCCTGATTATAAACCAACCTCCCAATAATTAGATTTTATACAAGGAAAGTGTATACATTTATTATAATTTTCCAAGTAGAGAATCTAATTATTGGAGGCTTGCCTTGAATTTAGACAGAGAAGTAGGGCTGGAAGGCAACCCCAGAGGTTATCTAGTCCAACCCCACTGTCTGAGGCAGGATCATCCCTATCCAAACCATCCCATACAAGCCACAATCTAAAAACTGTATGTAAGACTACCCACAAACCTGACACAACATAGACCTGATACCCTATCCTGCCCCAGGTAAAGCAGGGAAAAATTCCTTCCTGACCTCAAATATGGCAATCGGTCTGACCCTGAGCAGAGGGGAAAAAACCCTTTAGCCAGGAACCTCTGGCTTCGGTCCTAACAGGAACATTGACACTCCCCAGTCAAAGACCCCAGCCTTAGCTGTAGCCAACACCCAATGCCTCTGAGGAAGGCTTAAAAACACCCTGATACATGGAGTAGAAAGGGTGGGGGGCAACTGGCAAAGGCCAGAAGCATGGGAAATACCCATAGTAGAACATAGGCATAGTGGCTGTTCAGCCTCTTTTTGAGCACCTCTGGTGATGAAGGGTACATAACTTCCCTAGGCAGTCTATTCCATTGCCTCACTATTCTAACAATGAAGAAGCTTTCTGGATATCCAATCTAAACTTGCTCTGTTGCAACTTCAAGCCATTGGTCTGTGTTCCCCAATCCGCAGCAAAAGAGAAAAAGGTGTTTTTCCTCTTCTCTATGGCAGCCCTTCAAGTATTTGAAGACTGCTATCATGTCCTCTCTTAAGTGCTTTTTCTACAAGCTGAACATACCTGCTCTTTTAGCCTGTCCTCATATGACTTGCCTTTCAAGCCCTTGATCATCTTTGTTGCCCACCTCTGGACCCTCTCTAACTTCTCCATGACCTTTTTAAAATGTGGAGCCAAGAACTGCACACTGTACTCCAGATAAGGTCTAACCAGTGCTGAGTAGAGAGGCACTATCACCTCCTGTGTCTTGCACCTAATGTTTCTGTTGATGCAGCCCAAAACTACATTGGCCTTTTATGTGGTTGCATCACACTGCAAATTAAGTTTTGAATCTGTGGTCTACTTTTGTTATCTCCTTCCTCAACTTGGCCCCCTTCTACTGTGATGTCAGGGCCTTGGGAACAGAGTTGGAGTTGCAGAAGTCAGAGAAAGGAGGAACTGGGGAAGTCTAAAATCTCTTGCTTAGGGCAAGGATGGTAATCTGTTGCTGGAACCTTGGCTCTGATGCTCTTTCCTTTCCTCCGACACTGAGGCTGCAAATAGATGTCACACTTTTATGCCACCATAAAAAAAAATTATAGCCACACAAAGTGAAAGCAAACAGATATTCATGCCCTTCATCAAACCACAAATGCCCAAACTGGTAGCTGGCAACAAAAGATAGTATAAATTTGTACTGCCATTTTGTAGTGAACGTCTGTTTGTTTTAAAGCGAGCAAACATGGGCAGCCAAGAGCTGTCTGCCCAGAGCAGTGCTCTTGGGGCTTCAGAAGCCCAATCCTGTCCACCCCATGTATTCCCCTGCAGGAAATTCCCGGGATGCACAGGATCAGGGCCCTGAAGCCCTGGGAGTGCCTGTTCAAGTTTCTGTGTTTGCAGAGGTGAGTCCTGAATTGGAATCTCTAGGTGCACCTCTGTAAGTGGGGAACCCTGTTTGCAGAGATGCGCCCCAAGTATTGTCCCACAGGCAACCTCAGAAATGGCAGAGGCCAGACCCTATAAGACAACAGGTGATGTCCATTTTGCCTGATGAAGCAGATGAGCTGTACAGGGACACGCTGCGGCACAGCTAATACACTTCTTTCAGTGACATCCATTTATAGCCTGAGGCTGTAAAAAGCAGGTACAAAGAGAAGAGAGCGCTCGGAAGGAGATGTTTTACGTTCACTAGTGCTTCAATGGGATAAAATTGAGGTTTCTTAGGAGTTCTCAGTGATGGAAGGTAAGGACAATGAACTTTTCCAGGACAAATAACTTCAGCCATGTCTCCATGCTTTTGAAAACCTTAGAGAACAGTACTGTTACATGTTATTTGCTCTTGCTAATAAGATATTAAAAGTACAGAACTATAAAATGAACGGTTCCTATAATTCAGGAAACCTGGAGTCTGTCATGATGGGGCAGTCCCTGTAGAGCAGGGGAGGGCAAAATATGGCCTGCGGGCCGCATCTAGCCCACCAGGCACTTTCATTTGGCCTGCAGCATGCACCAACAAATTGTACCTTGCCCAGCCCTTCTGCCCGCAAAGGTGGGAGTGAGGTGCCCACAGATATACCCCTCCCTGCCCAACATACCCTGTTGTGCCTCACTCCCACCCTTGTGGGCAGAAGGGTCCGGTCTGGCCAGCATACAGCTTCTGGATGGGACTGCTGCTGCCACTGCTGCAGCCACCGGGGGACCTGCTTGGCTTCCCCAGCATCCCGCTCATTCCAGGCAGCAGGTAGGAAAGCAGTGAGGGTGGGGGTCAGGGGCAGGAGCTACAGCTGGACAGGGGTAGGGAGAATGGGGCTGGGGCTGGCTGCAGCATGGAGCCTGCACCCAGGAGGGCAGCAGCAGCATGGAGCTCAGCTGGGCAGGGTGGGTGAGGGTGTGTGGGGACCCCTCTATACTCCCCCCATGGTGCACAGCCCCGCTGGTGGCAGCGGCAGGTGGGGGCGCTCATACCTAGGACAGGTGTTGGCGCCCAGGGGCACGCAGCTCTGGCTAGTGCTGCACATCGCAGTGAGGAGCACAGCCCTCGCCAGGCTGCCTCTATGACTGGCACGCCACACGCTGGAGCCAGCTACTTTCGCTATCCCCTGTTGTGCAGGTCCTGGGACTCCATGGGGAAGTAGGGGCCAGGGCTCCTTCTGGTGGAGTCCCAGGATCTGCACAGCAGGGAGTGGTGAAGGCAGCCGGGTCCAGTACATGGAGCTTCCCTTCAGCGGTGCATGAGTGTGGGGGGCTTCCCGTGTACAGCACAGAACCCCCTCGATAGAGGTGGCCTAGCGGGGGCTGCATTCCTCACCGCAACATGTAGTGCTAGCCAGAATCGCATACCACCAGGTGCCAGCATCTGCATTAGGCTCGAGCATCCCTGCCTGCTGCTGCCACTGCCACCTGTGGGGCTGCATGCCATGGGGGGGTCCTCACAGTCCCCCACACCCCTCAAATGCCACACACCCACACCCTGCCCCCACAAACCCCCCACATATACACCCCCCAACATCCCCTTTTACCCCCCATACACAGACACCCCCCCAAAACCTCCCCCTGCACCCCCTCACACACACACACTCCACACAATATACAAGACTAAGACTTTATTTCTGAGTTATTATACAATCACTTCCATATACACTATGCAAACACAAATCACGACAAAAATATTTTTTGTAATAAAATTAAAATATGTTATAGTAGGTGTTTGACTTTTAGTGTACGATTTGGTTTTTTCTGGTTCTAAGAAGGCAACACCCCCACCCCGAAATAAGTATTTCTGGGGGAAAAGGGGAGGGACTTCCAGTGGCAAAGGTCAGGGGTTAGGACTTGGGACTTCCAGTCCCAAGATGGCAACCAGGGGGCAGGGCAACTGGCAGGGTTACCCATGTGGCCCTTGAAAAAAATCACCAAACCTTGTCATGTGGCCCTCCAGCCAAAATAACTGCCCACCCCTGCCGTAGAGGAAGGACACACACACACACACACACACACACACACACACACACACACACACACACAGGTTTAACAACTTCAGTGCTACCAAAAGGATGCTGATTCAAGATGCTACATGCAAATGTTGCATCTATGTGATTCTGTAGTGATATAAATGTAGCAAAACCACCCTAGCTTTAACTCTGAATGAAGCAGGGTTAAACTATACCACCCCTATTACAGCTTTCTGGGGGTTGAAAGCAGCAAATAAGCCACTGTGGATTTTGTTATTCAAAAAGAAATCCATCTTATTCCAATGGAGAGCATGTGCACCCAAAACTGGAATATTTTTGGACAATCACCTGAACTGGCAATTAATCACAAGACTATAGTTACTAACTTTTTCCTAAAAGTATAATCATGTTGCATTGGATTTCTTCTTATGATACATTTGGTTATGTTTCTTAAAATCAGGCTCGCTGTCAAAATGAACAAGATGCATTAGACACGATGCACTAACATACCATGTTGTTTAGTATGAATTCTTTAACCAAGCAATTTCACACAACCTGTCACATATAACTAGTGATGATGTTTGGGAGGATATACAGATTCAGTGACAAGACACTCAGGCCCATAGTGGATGAAAAGTATCAGAAGGTAAAAGATAAAATAAGGGTTTAAGTGGTTTTTACAGACCCATGTTTAAAACAAAAAAACCTTACGTGTTTATATTCTAGAGTACCTATTTTGTGAAAAGTCTGCTCTCAATTTAAAATATAATCACTATTGTGAGGGAAAGTTATAATTAAATTAAGGAAATGGGTTTGTGTGATTGCATGTTAGTGGTTACTTAAAAAAACTTTAAAGCCAGCATACTATTTTTAGCTTGTGAGCAAGTGTAATGCTGTAGGTTGCTAAAACCAAGGAAAACCCTATGAACTTTGCTTTAAAGTAAGACAGCCAGCATGTATGATGTGTGTTTTGCCCAGTGAAATAAATCAGCTGTGCTGGGACACAACCCAGCATAGCTGATCTGCTTCATTTGGCACCATCTATTTATTGGATAAGCTCACTATAATTTGGTTTAGTTTACCTTATATTTTTGGAGTGACTTGCCTTTTTAAATCATTCCAAAACTCTGTAGGAGAAACTTAACAGTTTTAAGTAAGAATCAAAACAGCTTGTGAGCAAATTAAAAAAAGTGCATGCTATTATGACAAACACAATGTAAAATGGTGCAACCTAAAAGACACTATATTTTCATAGAAATAACAAACACTGTACCTTGTGGAGGGATGTGGTGCTCAACCTTTTGTCTGGAAGGCCAGATGGGCACTGCCTGCTGCCCCAATCCTTTCACAAGCCAGATCCAGTGGGATCCCAT
>NW_005842241.1:1551843-1574670 GCF_000455745.1 Alligator sinensis | reverse complement strand
GGGGGGAGTGGCAGGGGAAGGGTCTGTCACCTGGCCCTGCTCCAGCCCTGAGGGGGCATGGCCTGACTCCAACCTGGCTGGGCAGAAAGAAGGGGCATGGCCTAGCCTTAAACCAGCTGTGCAGGGGGAAGGGGTGGGGCCTAGCCCCACTGGAGGAAGGAGGGTGGCCCAGCCCCAACCTGGCCAGGTAGAGGGAAGGAAGTTCCATCCAGCCCTATGGAGGGGAAAAAGGCAAAGCCCAGCTCCACTAGGGGGGAGGTGGAAGAGGGTGGGGCCCAGGCCCGCTGGAGGAAGTAGGCATGGCTCAGCCTAGCTCCAACCTGGCTGTGTGAATGAAGTGGGTATGCCCTGTTCTGATCTGGCTGTGTTGGGGGGAGGGTAATAGCCCAGCTCTGCCCCGCTCCACAGGGCTTGGGATTTTGGTAGATTGTCTCTTTGCTTTTCTAAATTGTCTCTACTTTAGAGTGATGCCCACAACTGGATATAGCTGAAGCCTTGCTAGTTTAGGACAGAGTGAAGTAATTACCTCGAGTATTTTATGTACGCCCCTGCTTGTACTACATCTCTGCATGAATTTTGCCTTTTTTCCTCAACCTAGTTGTTAATTTATTCAGTTTGGAGTCCATAATCACCTCCAGGTTCTTTTCTCCAGTGCAGCAACTTAACCAGTTATTCCCCAATCTTGATTTAAGCATATGATTTCTCCTTCCTACATGTAGTTCTCTGCATGTGCATTTACTGAATATCTTTAATCATAGATCTCTCTCTGTCAAGACTGCACCTGTTACAAGTGCTGGGACCCAGGGCCAGCTGTGACGTAGAGCAAAAGCCACAGGGCTGTTAGTGAGCTTCAGCTCTAGGGTACCCTCCCCTTCTTTCTTCAACTGCCATGACTTTGTTGGAATTATTGGAATGTGAAAAGGGAGTCTGCCCCAAGGTCTTAGAACAAACCCTAGTTTTTCCAGCTGCTAGCAGCTCCCGCTCAGATCCCACTGGTCCTGGTCCTGCACTTGCACAAGGTTGGCCCTCCTGACCCATCCATTTCTCCAGGGCACCTGTTACCTTGTGCAGTATTCGTGGCCTCTGAGACCTCCCTTGTAACCATGCCCGTGCCTTGCAAATGTTGCTGTACAATCTATCACTCTCCCTTGTTGGGACTTCGGCCTTCATGGCCTCTGCACCCCTTTCTTCTCACTGGCCCTCTAGCCCAGGCCCACTATACTGGCCCAGTCTCTGCCCTGCTCAGGCCCTGGGCCCTCCTGGGCTCATCTCCACTCTGTTCACTCACTGCTAGGACCACCTCCACACCAACAGTCACCACTTAGTCCACTTGTTTAAACTATCACAAAGGAAAAAACCCTCTGGCTATAACACAAACTCTATGCTAGGTCTGAACCTAAATATCAGCGCCCTGGCTGTACCACAAAACTCCTTCCTACTCTGAGTCATATTTCCCCTGCAAGTCAGCAGCATCCTATTTGCATTTCCTTAAGATACCCCTGATGTCAGCCAGGAACTCTTCTGCAGTCCTCCTGCTCAGGAGCATTTTCTACTGCAGCCTGCAGGATCAGACTGCCCACCCTGGCTCAGGCCCTGGGTTTATAGTCTCACTAAGCCCTGCCTTCTTCTGGTCAGGTGACTTCCCTAGCCATTCACAGGAATTCTCATTTTGGGCTTGATGAGCAGCCTATCTTTCCTCCTGCACCTAACCTTTGCTCAGCTGCCTGGGCTTCATCTGCTGCAATTTCCCTGTTACATTGTTTCATTCTGATCATATTCTCCAAAGCAGTGGCTCTCAAACTTTTTTGTACCAGGACCTATTTGTAAACATTTATGGCCAGTCTGCCTCAATAAATAGTTTAAGTAGAAAAAAGCCCCCCAGCCCTATTTGTGGCTATCACTCATGACCGTCTGCCCCTCATCACCAGGCCCTACCCCCTCCCAGTATATGGGGAGGGTGCAGGGAGGGGAATGGGGGACCCCAAGCAGCCCCTGGTAGGCTGGAACTCTGCTAGCCTGCAAGGGAAACAATTTTCTAGATTTTTCTCCTAAAAAATACATTTTTAAAGTTTGTTGATCCATTTGTCTGTGACCCTGTCATATATTCTTGCAACCTTACTTTTGGGTGGCGACCCATGGGTTCAGAAACATGTTTCAAAGCACTTGCATCTCTTCTCAGCTTCATGCAACCTGCAAATTATATAATCCTAGCCTCTACTCGCATTCAACTTTGTTAACAAAATATTGAATAGACCCAGGACAGACTCCTGCAGGACGTAACCCAAAATACCCTATTATTTTAAGTGAGAGTCACCGTTAACTTCCCTCAGTACAGTTTTGCAACTAGCTGTCCACTCATATTATGTTGTTTTCATCTAGATCATGGGTCATCAACCTTTTAGGAACAGTAGGTCACTTTAAGAAAGCTAGGTCTGAAGGTGGGTAGTTGTTTCTGACCTGGCAACCATCACTCCTCCTTTCTCTGCTGCTGCTATCATCCCCACTGCCAACCTGGCTTCACAGGCCAGATCCAGGCTGTGGGCCATGAATTGCCAACCCCTGATCTGAATCTTATTTCTCAAGTCTGCTTATGAAAACATACAATAGGACACTGCCAAAAGCTTTACTGAAGATTGCCAAAAACTTAATTAGAAATTAGAATGGTTTGACACAATTTGTTCTTGATGAATCCATGTTGCTAGTTTATCATTACTTCCTTATTTTCAGAGTGCCTATACATTTTTTGTCAATATTTTTTTCTGACATGAGCATTAGGCCAACAGAACATTTTATCCCCCTCTCCCCATTTTTTCCTCCCCTGACAGAATTGTTTACACTGGTATACATCAACCCAAAGTTTTCACAAAGTAAAGAAAGACAGCACTTTCTACAGGTCTCACTGGCAGCCAAATGTCTGATACCAAAACACTAGTATTTGTCTATGGCTTCCAAAATAGATAACCGGTACAGTGAGTTAAAATGACACTATTTTTTATACCAAAGAGACGGTAAGGAGGCAAAGAAACCCCCCAAAAACCCAATCCTGATCACAGTTCTTTACTTTGAGTGATTTAATAGCATAACTAGGTTGCTGTTCACATGTTTCAATGCAGCATCTGCCAATAAACAATGTGAATCCTGACTGTTGCCTCTGGGCTCTACCGCATTATAAATATGCAATAATAACTATAATAAGAAATGGCAGAATGTAAAGGTTAGCTTAAGGGAGTAGACACTGATTAAGAATGATATATGTACTAAATGATCAATCTGACTCTGTATAGTTGTTTTCTGTCTGAGATGCTATATCAAAGGGTATTCTCTACCTCTTACATTTTTTCTTCCTGTTACTTAGGCTTTTATAATATTAGAATTGAAGAAAAAAAGCCAAGTCTGTATGTCTGTCTGTAATGCTTTATTCGAAAAAGCATTCTGACAGAAGGCAACCCACCACCATGATGGTGGGGACACAGGGGCCTCGCCCCCTCACCCTGTTCCCTGGAGGCGGTAGCAACAAAGTGGACAGAAAGCAGGGGAGGGGGGGCCCCGCAGGCCCAACGTGGCGGGGAGCGGGGCCAGATGAAGTGCGGCAGGGGGGGGGCGGAATGAGTAATTGGCTAGTTTCCTTATAACAAACCGGTAACCAAATATAAACCATCATCTCATATGCACTTATTTTCCAGTTGTTAGCTTTCTTATACTCAGTAAAGCATGCAATAATAATAATAATAATAATGATAATAATAATGGTGAAAGGAAAAAATTACGGTATGAAAATCTTTCAGTAGTCTAACACAGGACTGTCTAATTTGAGTGCCTGAGGGCCAGATACCGCTCCCCCACCAGGCCACATGCCATGCTACGTGCCATGCACATCCCCCACTGGGATCCATGCCACACAGCCTGCAACCTGTTGCACTGCTCAGCAGGCACCCGGCTGCTGTGCCATGCTGCACTAGCACCTCCACCTGGGCCCAGCAGGCCCAGGGGAAGGCAGAAAGTGGAAGCTGGAGGAAGGAAGGGGAGCTCAGAAACCTTGACAGCAGCAGCAACCAAAACAATGGGGGAGCAGTGCCCAAACCATGAGCCTGGAAGCCAGTAGTTAGTGCCTCATAGGCCATTCATCCTGCCATTTGGACAGCCCTGGTCTAACACACCTTAATGAAAAAAAGTCAACATACCTTAACTTTAGAGTTTTCTATCAAATGTTGAGCCATTGATTTTATCAGAACTTCGAAGAAAAACCATGAATACTGCAAAGTAAATAAATTATGACTTCATATAAACTGTCAAGATGGTCTAAAATTTCCAAAACTAAATTAATCATTTTATAGTAAAAAACTTGAACGTAATTAAGTTTACATGTCTATTAGTAAAACAGATGACAATGTTTAATATAATTAATTCTGAGGATTGTGCATAAAGGACAAAATTAGAGTTTTCAACACATACCTTAAGGAGCTTGTTGCTTGTAAGAAAGTCAGCAGATGGTTTTAGAATTGTTGTCATGGATTTGGTCAGCTCTTCATGTACCGTCTTGTATTCAGAAGCAAAGTAAGGCTCAGCTTTATACGCATACTTGGAGGAAGAAGGAAAACGTATAGTACATTCAAACAGATGCAACTGAGAATATTTTTAATGAAAGTATTTAAAAAGAAAAAAAAAACAGAAGAGACAAAGGGTTTTATTTTATTTTACCTTGACATATGACCTCAGGTAGCTATCCAACCCTTCTTCATGGCACTGGGCAACAATATGGATAATAACCCTAAACAGAAGTTATTCTTCAATTACACATTTGTACACTTCAGCAAATAAATACTACATAAAGAGATATCAATTGGGCACAAATCATCTGTTATTTAAACTGACTGGGCCATTTAAAATGTACCTGGTCACATTGACTGCAACTTCCTCTTGACTAGTTCTGGTGAGAACTCGAAACAGTTGGTTTAGAATGGTAGGGAGGAAAGCTATCATCACATGACCCTCCATAGCATGAAGACTCTAAGAGAAGGAAAGATATATATAATATAGCTTCACTGAAGTGAAGGCATTTATTTACATTTCTGACATTCTCTACAATGTACTTCAATAGCCATGTTTTGAGAGAGCCATGTTGTATTATACAAAGTTGATGAGCTAAAGGAAAGACCACTGTGGTCATGCAGTAATAATTTTTAAATATTAAAAAAAATATACTTTAACTTTGAGAGGATCAAAATTATACCATTTTGTCAAGAAATTTAGGCCTAAAATTTAGTTTTTATTACAATTTTAGATTTCCTTTGAAATACTCTCACGTTCTCATTTGTGGTTAAGTTGGGGTGTTCATATAGACAGGATGGTCCATGAAATATACATAATACCAAAACATTTATTATATTTTTACTGGACAAACTGTATTGCTGGGAATGAAGTTTACATTTCAAGTAATTAGCAATTTGTTGCAGACTGACATGACTACCATCAATTTGTCCCCACAATGTCCCAGTTTTATTAACTGCTTATTAATTTTAAACCACTGATATGCTGGGATCATTGCCTAGCATGATCAACAGTCTCTCAATGTTACCTTGTGCTCTCCAGTCTGTACCCATCTATTGTTTCATGTCTTATATTTAGATTGCACTCCAGGGAAGAGATCACATTTTGGAATTATGTTTGCATGCTGCCTACTGCAATGAGGGCCCTATTCATGACTGGGGCTCATAAGTGGTATGGCAATATGGTAATATAAACGAATAATTAAATCTATTACTCACAACCATTTTGTACCTTAAGATACTTTACAAGATCAGTTCCTAGTCCCTGAGCTCCAGACTCTGTTTTCTGACAGTACTGAAAAAAATTGTGTAAGTGCTGGTCCTAACAAAAACAAAAAGAGAACCAGAAAGTTAAAACAATAACTAATATTTATACTAATAACCAAAATGAAACATACCACCACCTCAATTTTAAAAAATATTGTCTTATGTTTAGGCTTCCCAGCTGCATTTCAAAGTGCAAGAGAGGTACATGTTTAACGCTCAAAGGGGAGGAGAGAATGGAGGGGTGTGGGGAAATCAAGAAATCCATGCATACTTAGAAAGTAAAGCAATTTACTCTTCTGAGAAAGATATTTCATCTCCTTCATTAACATGAAATAAATCCAATATTTCTGACTAATCATTACATAAAATTGCATTTATATTCCCTTAGAAGTAAAAATGAAGAAAATATACTACTTATAACTACAGTTCTCTGAATTAAGGCACAGCAGCACCCGAGATCCTCCTTCACTTGTTACATGTATCATGAAATTACCAAGTTAACTGCATAATTCATTTAGATTGGCTACACATGCAAATTATCATACCATTAAAAAGTTAGAACCAGCTATAAAAGTTACTGCTGGAAAATGTGTAATAACTTTATAGCTGGTTGCTATCCAGCATTATTTTGCACATATTGTAGGGTCTGCCCCAACCACAGAGGTGCATCATGTGCAGCCAAGGCTAGGAGTCCTGGAGTAGAGAGGACACAGTCCCGGCAGTGTCCCATGGGTGCTGGGAGGGAAGATCCTGCAGTTGATGGAACTCTCCCTCCTAAAGCACCCTGCAGGTGCAGGACTATTGGTCCTGGCAGCTGTGGGGCACTGCCATAGCTGCAAGTCCCATCACCTGTGGGACTCACAGCCGCAGGAGTTTTGTTACTAACACATGCTGCAAGGGGAGGCCAGGATGGCAATCCCAGGCTCCCCCTTTACTAGCAATAAGGCATGATACCATTTGATGCTGGTTCCCACAATCACACCTCCTGCCATGCACATGTGGCATAGCAGGAGATGAGACTGTGTGGATTGCGCATCAGATCCTATCACACCTTTACCTGAATGTCTAGAGGGGCCCTTAGAGACTAAATGGTTAGGCTTTGTTTCTAAACCAGTGATTTTCAAACATTTTAGACTCAAAAACCCCTCCAAAACTTTTAAGAATTTAGTGACACCCCTTTTAAAAAAGCTAATATATTATGAATAATCATTATGCTTCTATTATTAATATGATATTAACTGATTAAATAATTATATTATATTCACCTCTTCAGGTTGCTGTAGTGGAGTGCTCCCCTAGCTCTGCCTGGTTCAACAGACATTTGCTCCAGTGCAGCAGTGGACACTATACACATGGCACCAAGTCACTGATAGGGGAGTCAGGGATCACTGGGCCAAGTTCTTTCCCTTGTTTCCCCACTGAACTCCAGCCATGGGGCCATAATGGACAATCTGGGGACACCCCACCAGCAGGGACAAAGTGCCAGGCTGCACCTACATATGCAGGTGGGGAGTGCCAGGGGATGAGCAAAAGGACATACATAGGCAGGCCAAGGATGTGTCATGGCATAGTCAATGCCCCTACCATGGTGTAGTTTTAACCCAAGGCAGTGGTAACCTCAAGACAGAGCCTCTGCCACCAGGTAGAACTGCACCATCCACCTTGATTTTCAGAAGGCACACTGGAGCCAAACTGGGAAGAGGTGCTGCAAAAGCAGTGTGCTTGCCTGTGTAATGGAATGCGACACGGTGCATGGTGCAGTTTCACCCCAAGCAGTAGTACTGGCAGCACTGGGCACTGTGGTACCTCTGGCAGGGTCTCACAGCCAGTTGAGAATCACAGTTCTAAACTGAGGTATGTATTCAGTAATAATAAGAGATAAGAGATTCAGTCTCTAGAGACTAAGGTGCCACCCTGCCCCGTCTTCTACCTGACTAACCAGTTAGTCTCTACATGATCTTAGATGATCTACAGATCAAATACTTGTGAAGGCACCTACATCTAGTTATAAGAAATTAAACATTTTAAAAACTTACCTGTGTATACACAGTAGAAACTAGATGAGTGCAAATTTTTAAAAGTGGTTTACCTCCATCTACCCATTTAATTTCAGGACCGGAATGCTGTATGCACACAGGAGGGAACATAGAATATTCTATCAGTACACTAGCCCAAAACAGGACAGTCCTTTGTTTACATACCATATATACATATACTGCAATCCCTTCTCTGTCGCTAACCAATTATAACTTCAGGATACACACGCTTTTTTATTCCGTGTAAGCACAGAACAGCAATAACTGTACAACTTACATACGCATTATCTGTTCAACAAACAGTAAGCAGTGCCTTGATTCAGTCTGTTTCAGATTTTACAACTCCGAGGGAATGTTTCAAGTTCTACTGTAATGTTTCAAGTTGAATGTTTCAAGTTCTACTGTTCTACTTCTCTGAACAATACAGAGATTAGCATGGTCCCTGTGCAGGGGTGACAAGCAGATTACTTTCTCTAATGTCAGTCTGCTACACAAATCCTTATACAGCTCTCAAAGAAACCCTAAATGAAAAAATATCAAGCTGTGATCATACTTAAAAATTGGAGTCTTTTTTTAAAGTTGTACATTAAAGGAAACCAAAACAAAAAGTGACAATTTTATCCTTGTATTTTGAAATAGATAGAGAACCATTCAATAATTCATGAGAAAAAGAGCAGATTTGGCAATACAAAAAAATATTTCCTATGCGAGTAGTAGGGATCAGAGGTCATGAGCACATGAACAAGTTACTGTGAGGTAAATTGGTGCTGTCCAACTTCTCAGCACCTGGGGCTGCATACAGCACCAGAGACCTCATGCTCTGGGGGCTACTCTGGACCACATCCTCTGGGGGCCATTCCCCACCCCCAGACACTGTGCACAGCCCATCTCCTCCTCCAAGCCACATGTATCGCCAAGCTCCCCTGCAGCCATAGGTGCAACACCCCCACCACATCCCTGCCATGCACATTATATGAGGATCCCACCTGCAGCAGTCAGATTTTCTATTGAGCTGCCCAGCCCCAGAAAGAGAGACAAGAACCCAAGAACCAGAAGCTTGGGGGGGCAGCAGGCCAGAGATGATGGCTGCTGCCACAAGAACAATGGCTGGAGTGGTGGCCAGGAAAAGAACCTGGGGACTGCAAAATGACTACTGACAGGCCACATGCAGTCCACTGGCCAGAAGTTGGACAGCCACGAGTTAAACAAAGGCACGGATTTACCCTTTGTCAGTTATCGTGTGGTAACCATTTGCATCCAGACTCTTATTCCAGGGTATGTGAGAGCTAACCACAATAACTTAGTCCCCACAACAAAGCGAACAAACCTCCTCCTTTGAGGAATAAAATACCATGGATTAGCTTTAATTTATCATGTGGTAAAAGCATGCAGAGTCAATAACTGCGGAGTAATTGATGCACCAAGTAAATTCCCACTCTGCATACCTTGTGATAACTTATAGCATGCATGTATACCAAGAACACTACCTTGTACAGTTTTTATTTGTAAACCATGACTATTTTTCTATTTACACAGATAATGTCAATTAGCCACCATGACCAAAACCACATACACATTTTTTTTAAAAGTTTCTCACGCACATGAGACAGGGATAACAAAAGCAATCAATTGAAATAAAAATCTATATAAAGGAATATTGACTCAAGTCTCTGTACAGCAAAATAACAGAAAGCATATGAGCAAAATTCTCTTTGGAGTCCCTTTTACCTGCAAATCAATTACATATCTTCCACAATACATTCTATGACAGTTAATCTATATTTGGGGGGAAACATTTTTTTTTTTGCCTGGAAAATGGTAATTTTAAATGAAGGTAAGATAATTTTGTTTCCCATACTCTTTTCTGTGAAGCAAAATATATTATCCTATATACTATACCTTGCCAATCCCAACATCCTGATAACTAAGATAGCCAGAAGGAAGGTTTGCTGATACAGGAATGTTCTGCTCATTTGTCACTACTCTCCCATCTTTTAGGAGTGGAAGCCAAGAATAGCCAACTGCAAAAATCAAAGTGAAATAATAGTTTACATATATTATATATATTAATAAAAAGCTGATATGGAAAGTGTCAATGGATGTTCAATCATTTTTGTTACCCATATACATGGTAACATGCAACTTGTAGGCTCCCTCTACATGTGCAGGTAAAGGCACAATGGACTCTAACGTGCAATTCACGTAATAGCACCTCCTGCCATGCCACATGTGCACGATTGTGGGATTGAATGTGGGACCACACAAGGTCCCATTTGTGCAATTGTGGAACCACACATAAGATCCCATTGTGCTTATTGCCAGTGCAGGGGGAGCCTGATGCCAGGCTCCTCCTGCACCAGCAAGAAGCAAGCTCCTGCAGCTGGGAGCCCCTCAGCTGAGGACCCCCCAATGTCAGGGAGATGGCTGCAGCAGCAATTCTTCCATCTCAGAGGTTTCATGCACCCCTGGGGTAGGGGAACTGTAGTCGCAACCTGAGGCTAACAGGACCCAGCTGGGTCCTGGCACCAGAAGGCATGCTAAGGGGTCCAGAATCTGCAGCTGTGAGACTGAGTTCTGGAAGCTGAAGGGTGATGCCAGGATTCAGAGTCCACCTCTGCAGCTAGGAGCCCACAATTGATGGGGCTCTCAGGTCACAGGGGAGACCCTGCTACCAGTACAAATTAAAGCTAGATAGCAACCAGCTATCAAGTCAGTACACATTTTCACGGTCTAACTTTACAGCTGGTTGGACCTTTTTATTATGTGATAGCTACTTTGCATGTGTAACTGGTCTCGGGGTAATTGCACAATACCTGGAATTTGTATAGGGGCCCATATTACCACAGCGTAACTAGCTGAAGAGAGCCTATGTAGATAATTAGGCATGTAAAAAAATAAAAGTTATTGTCATCTTCAGGTAAACACCTGTAAAATCTTTTCATTTGATACAAAAATATTCATAACCCCTAAAAACTGAAATTAAAGTAGCAGTCTACATGGCAAATAATTCTTTAATATTAAAGTGATAGAGTAAAAATAACTTCCATCAATGCAACAGGATTGCAGTTCACTAACTAAATATAGTGTGTAACACCAGCCAAAATCACTTAGAAGTATTAGCAAGCCTAACCTTGTGTTTCAACAACATCTCTCTTCTTGGTACTCCCTTTGCTTGAATTATCACAGCTGACATGGTAGAATGTGAACAACAAATGATGTTTTTCATGTAGCTGTGTGGGCAATTCTATTTTAATCTATAAAACAAAACACACAGTTGGAATGATTTTTGTAAAGGAAAAGTCTTAAATTAGAGCAGTGACACAAAACTAATGAACATACAAACATGAGGTTGTCTACTCTGACTTGACAGCAACTTCATTTCAATGCATTTAAGCCCACATAAACTATCTAAAGTCATTCAATGTTTAGTTTACATTAGTTACTTATTTAAAAGTAATTTTGTTCAACAAAAACAATTCCCATTTGAATGCATTAATTCTATACATCTCCGCCCAATAACTCAAATACCATAAAAAAGTTTAGATTGCGCTCAGAGTATTAAATTGAATCATGCAACAAGCTTTAATTAATTGTAAAACAGGCAGCAAAACTATTTTCAATTATAGTTAAAGCTTAATCTAGCTGACATTAAAAAAACCCCCAGAGTGGTAATTTAAAAATCAGAAATTAAATATTACACTTCTTCCCTAACAGAGTACACTGGTCTCCACATAACCTAAATACAGTTTTCAAATCTTAGAAAAAATACATCCTCAAAGAAATAAAAGCGATACCTCAACTAGAATAGCTTACCTCATCATAAAACTCTGGGTTTTGGTGATGATGCAAAACAGTGGCAAATGCACTCCTCGTAAATATTGGCCCACCTAGTCTACCGTATATGCACTAAGAACATAAAAGAAAACACAAAGCATAATCTGTTTCTACTGGCAACTGAAAACCCTCCTTAAAATTTTTAAATCTGTAGTACATGGTGTCTTTTATCAGGAATACTTTGTAATGCATTTTTTTTTTTTTTTTTTTTTTTTTTTTACAGTTATTGCTACACAGTACTGATGTTTTGGCTTTTTTAAAATAAGAATAAAATCATTGGAACTAAGCAGAAAAAAATTAAAACAGTATGTTAAAAATTGAATATCTGTTAATATCCTTTTGATTGTGGGACTCGTCCAAGTGCACAATGTTAAAATACAATTAAAATATTAAATCTCAGTGTAATTATTCATTTCCCCCAAATTGGGGAAATTTATAGTATTAAAGCAAATAAAACTGTTTCTTATCTGTTTTCTTTGTGCAATTATTATTCCTCATTTGGTCTACTGAATAAAGGTTACCTTCCTAGTAACTGCTGCTCTTCAAGAGTAGCCTCATGCATTTGTATTTGTGAGATTTAGTTAGGATGACCATTAGGAAGTCTGGGATGTCCAGGACATGACACCACCCTCCCATCCCAAGTCAGTGGCACCACTACAGGCAGAGGCGGAGTGGGATGGTGTGCCAGGCAGGTGGGCAGCAAGGATACTTGCCTTCCTGATATATACTGTGCTGCTTTGCATTAGCTACTTTCCATTTAAGAACCTGGTTGGCATAGGATGGAAAAGTATTGGGGTTCATCCTACAATGAGTGCTGATGTACTGCAATAGCAGCCAGATTTCTTCTAGAGAGGCTTACAGAAGTTCCAGAGACTTGAGATTTAATAATTCAGCACCTCAAACATTTTCTGTAATGTAAAATGCTTGTTGCTGGACCATATGGAAAATAGAGGTATTTCTGAAGATTGTATTTTTTGATTTACTCCTTGATTTAAATTTTACACTTGGGGAGTAAGCTATATCAGTAGAAGTCACCTGCTACAGGTTGATAGATGGAGTATCTCCAGTTGGACTGAGGATTTGACAGTTCTTCTAGAAAAGGAAGTCTAATGATGGTGCTACTGAATAAGGAGGTTCTAAGAAAAGCTCTAACAACATGACGGTACCACTAGAATTACTGATGCTTTCTGTCATCTCTTGTACCATCTTGAGAATGACTAAAACTAGGGGTGAGGCTAGAGGCACAAACTAGGTCCAGAGTGTAACCCAATAGTTTATATATTCCACAATGAACTCTAATCTTTGTTTATACTTGAGCAGCATAGATGATATTTTGTGCTGTCTCTCAAGGCAAATGGACCTCCCTTGGATACCCCCTCGTTCTGAAAGTGGAGGCTTCTACTGAAATACTAAACCAGATATCACAGTAGTTTTATATGTCGACAAATTAAAGCATAGCATTAATCATGGCTGAGGGCATCATATGACATATGAACCTCAGGAATAAAATTAGGGTCTCCAAGTGGTGGGCACTGTTAGAAACTGAAATACCTTTCTTATGTCAGAGGTGTTCTGCCTGAAATGGTTTCAACATTGATCAGTTAAGGAGGAGTTGCAATAGGTTTTTTCCCATTAATATACAGACCTTGGCTGCATAGTAGTGTACATGAAGCAGCAAGATGTTTCATGCATGCTTTGTTCATCTGTGACTCAGTTCTCTATCTGTACAATAAGGATACTACTACTTCCAACCTCAAAGAGAAGTGTGCAGATAAATTAAGCCCAAAGAAAGTTGTTAAGAGGATTTTGCTTTTTTGTTGCCGCAGGGAAGGGCTGAATTACAAACTTGGAGGGAAAGCTCTAGGGTGCTTGCTGATCCTTGCTGGATAGCTGACAGAGCGTTTGTTACAGGTCTCCCAGGAGAAGGAAGAGCCATATGCCTTAAAGGTCCATCCCAAATAATTGTTGTTGTTTATGAATTTTTGTTACCTTTCACCCTAATCTTTGCTTCCTACATAAAAATCAATGAATAAAGCTCATTAAAAATTGAGAGAGAATATGCTCTTATTTTTGATAATTCAGTGGGACATTGGACATGGAGTTAAATGCAGTTTAGGTTCTGCCAAGAGAATCTTGAGTCCAAATTCACAGCTCCTGTGTCAGCAGAATCTTCATTCTGCCAGGAGCCTACTCTGTGTTACAAAAGTCTCCTGCAGATACAGGGAAGCCACCTTCATTTTATGCTTTTTTAACAGTTAGCACCTCCCACTGTGCACTAAATGTCCTTCTGGCTCAGTTGCTTTAAGTGGAACTGCACAGCTCCTCCTAGAACTATTTACATCATTTGAGGAAGAGCTGCAATAGATTTTCCCCATTAATGTGTGTTGCTAAAAGTGTTTGGAACACTTTTAGCAAATGTGCAGGTAGGAACATGATCTGACAGTCTCCCTGTGGCAGGAGCTGTCTACCAATACAATGTCTGGCATTGGTAGAAGCAGCTTTGTAATGCAGATAAGCCCTAACTTGCTAACCATAACCTCTCTTCTGGATCTTCTAGGTGCTGCCTCACAACTAGCAAATCATCTCACCATATTTATTTTTAGTCACCAAAATCACAAACCTTTAAAGGCAGAGAATCCTCTTCATCCGAGTCTTTGAACTCAATGCAAACAGCAATATTTCTAGCCTGAAGCAATATTAAAAGAAAGGAAAAGAAAAAAAAATATTCAGAACAAATTATAAAAACAGAATACATATATAATTTGGTCATTAACATCCGACTAGAACTGGAAACTACAAGAATATGTTAGTTTCCTTATACTCACCTTTGCAAATGACTTCTGACTGTCATATTTCAAGTACTTTGGATAGACGTACAGATGATTGTTGTAGATGGTGAAAGGCTGAGTATGTTTGGGTATACATGGAACAAATTCCTCTATTTCAAACGTTATTACTGTCTTGGTACTGTTTTCAAACTGTCTCATGGGAATGTATGATGAGTTAACATAATCTGAAAATTGTATTAAAAAACAATAAATATACTGAAACGAAAAATCATATTCAACTACTTAAAATATTTAATAATACTTACTTGGAAAATCTGGAGAGACATTATCAATTGTTACATCTAGATTTCCTAAAATAACAGGCAGCTTGGCCATCTTTTCAGGTCTATAGAAAAATAAAAATAAAAGTAGTCAGTTATGAAAAAGAAAAGAAATAGGGAGCATAATATATAAGTTATCTTTGGAGGTCTGATTTAACAAAACAAGACAAAGTAGTCTTCTGATTCCATCTGATGGGAATTTTCAACATTCAATTTAGCGAAATTCTAGTTAACATACTGGAAGGCAGGACAGTGTGGCATTTTATGGACTCATTGCCTTCTGCCTGATTTCAGACTAATATGGCTAACTACCTTCCTATATAAACTAGCCAACTGCCCGTCAAGAATGACAGGGGTGGGGGGAAAGCTGGGATGGAGTGCCACCACCTAACGCCCCATGCTGCCGCTGTTCTGCCTCTTGCAGGGACTGGGGTGGGGGAGCCCAGGCCCCACCCTCTGTCTGGTCCTTGGTGCGGCTTTGGAATCATGGCAGCACTTCCCCACTCTTGGAGCACTCTGGTTGGCTGTTTCTGTCAGCAAATCAGAGTGCAAATAAAGTGTTACGGACAGACAGACTTAGGTTTTTATAATAATAGAATTACTGTTTGACACACTTGCTGAAAATCTGTGTATTATGTTTTAAACAGAATTGGTATGGGTTTGCCTTTTTTTACCTAGAAAAATTATCCGGTTTTTCAAATCAGAAATTAATCTTACTAATGTATACAATTGTCTTACTTTTGTGAACTAGTAGGTAAAGAAAAAAATTTAAAAGTCAATGAATAACAGGATATATAAGCTGATTCATTTGAAGTGTCAATTTATTTACATTAAATGACCAGGAATTTTGTTGATGGAAAGTTAAGAGTGCCCAGTGTCAGGTATCCAGGTTATAACCGTATTGGTCTAGAGGAAAAGGCAATCAGGACTTGTAGTAGAGATATTTTTTATTAGACCAACACCCAGTGATGCCTTTTGTACCCTTCCAAAATATGGGGAGGAATTACTCTAGCCAAAGTAACAAATATGAACATCTTATTAAAAAAAACCTAAAAAAATCCAAAACAAAATAAAAAACAAGCTAAAAACAAAATTAAGGTGACACGTCACTGCCACAGCATGGCCTTTAATCTATTCTTTTTAAGTAATGCTCCAAGAGCAGCACTCTTAAAGATGCTATAGAACAAAAAAGATTTGTAATAATAGGTCTTACCAGAATCAAATACCTGAATGGTAGGGAGCATTCAGAGCTACTGCTATCACTGAGGCTGCCTCTTTTCTGAGTTCTCCTACAGTCCTTAGGGTTAACAGAATGAATGGGCAAGTTCTGGCTTCCATGGAATGAGGAAAGCAAACAGAGTTGCAGAAACTTCTTCAAAAGGAATCAATTAGTTACACCTCTCTATTGATGGGGATCCTCTTGGAGGAGTGACAGAAGAGTATTTTATGGACTCCTCTCAGGCAGATATGGTAAGGAGAACAGGATTTATTAACAGCTACAGTAGAGTTGCACAATCCCATCTTGAACCCAGGAGACTGAATCCACCACAAGGAAGGAGTAACCCAAAGCGTAGAATAGTCAGGCGACTGGGGTCACAAGCACTGTTTTATGGCCAATGAACCAATGGTAAACAAAAACAAAAGAAAACTAGATTAAATAAAACAAAATAAGGACAAAAAAGTCCAGCACTGTATGTACAGCTATGCTACACCATTCCAGATTTCATACACATCAGGGATGGAAGGAACCTTGGAAGATCATTGAGTCCAGCCCCCCGCCCCGGGGGCAGGAAGTCAGCTGGGGTCATAGGATCCCAGCAAGATAAACATCCAGATTCTCTTGAAGGCGTTCAAAGTAGGTGCTTGAACCACTTCCGGCAGCAGTCTATTCCAGACCTTGGGGGGCTCAGACTGTAAAGAAGTTCTTCCTTATGTCCAGCCTGAAATGGTCCTGAAGGAGTTTGTGACTGCTTGACCTTGTCATCCCTTGGGGCGCTCTGGTAAACAACTGTTCCCCAGATCCTCGTGAGCACCCCTGATAAACTTATAGGTGGCCACCAGATCACCCCTGAGCCTGAGCTTTTCCAGGCTGAAGAGTCCCATAGCTCTCAGCCTCTCTTCATAAGGTCTGTTTTCCTGACCTCTGATCGTGTGCATGGCTCTCCTCTGGACTTTCTCAAGCTTCTCCACATCCTTTTTGAATTGTGGAGCCCAAAACTGGATGCAGTATTCCAGCTGCAGCCTCACCAAGGCCGAGTACAACAGGAGAATGATGTCCCGGGATTTGCTCGAGAAGCATCTATGGATGCAAGCCAGCGTTTTGCTTGCTTTACTAGCAGCAGCACCACACTGAAGGCTCATGTTCATCTTGTGGTCAATCATGACCCCCAAGTCCCTTTCTTTCATAGTGCTAGCCAGCGTAGCACTGCCGAGCCTATAATCATGCTGAGGGTTTTCCTGCCCAAGGGGGAGAATCTTGTATTTTTTGGTGTTAAGCCCCATCAGGTTCTCATCCGCCCATTTCCTGAGCCTGTCAAGGTCAGCCTGGATCGCCCTCCTATCCTCGGGTATGGACGCTTTACCCCAGAGTTTGGTGTCATCGGCAAACCCGGCCAGTCCACTTCTGATACCAATGTCCAGATCATCAATGAAGATGTTGAATAGTGTTGGCCCAAGGACAGAGCCTGGAGGGACCCCACTGGTCACAGGGCACCATGACAACTGACTTCCGTCAACCACCACCCTCTGGGTCTGACCATGGACCCAATTCCCCAGCCAGCGGATCATGGTGAAGCCGAGGCCGCAGATGGCCAGTTTTACCAAGAGGTGATCATGGGATACCAGATCGAAGGCTTTTTTAAAGTCAAGATATACGACATCAATCTCTTCTCCCTTGTCCAGGTGATAGGTCACCTGGTTTTAAAAAGGAAATAAGATTGATCAAGCAAGACCTACCTGCAACAAACCTGTGCTGGCTATTCCTCAGGATGCTGCCATCGGCCAGTTTGTTAAGAATGGCTTCTTTGATAATCTTTTCTAAGGCCTTCCCCAGAATAGAGGTCAGGCTGATGGGCCTGTAGTTTGCCAGATCCACTTTCCTACCCTTCTTGAAGACAGACACCACGTTGGCCTTCTTCCAGTCCTCGGGCACTTCACCAGAGCGCCACGAGTTCTCAAAGATCCATGCCAGGGGCTGAGCTATGATGCAGGCCAGCTCCTTGAGTACCTTGGGGTGTAAGCTGTCAGGGCCGGCTGACTTGAAGGTGTCCAGCCTCGCAAGGTGTTCCTTCACAAGGTCAGCATTGATGGAGGGTAAGGAATCTCCCTCACCCGGACCTCCATGTCCCATAATGGGCAGGGGTGTCCCGTGGGACTGGTGAAAGACTGATGCAAAGTACCCACTTAGCAAGTTGGCTTTTTCCTGGGCGTCAGTTGTCCCGTCTGGTTTTGCAGGGGTCTGATGTTGCCCTTGCTTTTCCTCCGGCTCCCCACATAGCTAAAAAAGTACTTTTTATTGTCCTTGATACTTGTAGCTAGCTGGAGTTCAGTCACAGACCTGGCTTTCCTGGTTTGCTCCCTGCAGGTCTGGACCAGTGCAGAATATTCCTCCCTGGAGGTAGAACCAGTCCTCCATCCTTTGTAGGTCTTTCTTTTTAGATGCAGGAAGTCCATAGATGCAGGAGGTCCACTAGTTCCCTGCAGAGCCAATGTGACTGCTGTGCCTTTTGCTGCCTTTCCTCGGAGATGGAATAGACTTAGCTTGTGCATCCAGGATCACTCTCTTGAGGAGCAACCACTCATTCTGAACTCCCCTCCCCTTTCTGTCGTGGTCCCTTAGGACCTCACCTACAAGCCTCCTGAGCTTGTCAAAGTCAGCTTTCCTGAAGTTGAGGACTTCTATATTGCTGACTGACTTGCCAGCTTTACGGCAGATGGCAAAGGTGATCAGCTCGTGGTCACTGTCACCCAGCTTCCCTCTGATTATTAGGTTACTGATTAGGTCATCCCCCATAGCCAGTACCAGGTCAAGCAGCGCTTTACCTCTTGTCAGTCCATCGACTTCTTGCGTCAGGTAAAGCTCATCCACGCACGAGAGAAAGCTTTGCGACTGCTCTGATTTGGCCGAGCACTCTTCCCATGAGATGTCAGGGTAGTTGAAGTCTCCCATGACAACCATGCACCGGGAGCATGCAGCTTTAGTCAATTCCCTGGCAAACTCCTGGTCAAGCTCTTGATCCTGGGTAGGAGGTCTGTAATAGACTCCCACCATTGTGTCCCCTGTGCTGTGTTCCCCATGGATTTTAACTCACAGGGTCTCTAATCATCCACCATGGTCACCAATGTTGGCTTACAGGTACGCGTAGCTTTCTTTGACAGAGAGAGCTACACCCCCACCCCTTTTGTCCACTTAATCTCTCCTGTATAGGGTATAGCCATCTATACCTGTGGCCCAGTCATGGGTGGAGTCTAAGTAAGCATCTAAGTATTTTGTTTCTCTGCCACAAGCAATAAGGAGGAATGAAGCTTGCAGCTGTCCCATCTTTAATATTTTTGGCTGTGCTGGCCTGGAAGACGTAAAAGCTACAGCCACAACTACAATAGATACTGGTATTGAAAAATCTCTGGAACATGTGCAACATCACGAGAATTTGGATCAACATTTTAAGGAAAACAGATCTGTACTGCATTAAATAGACAGCGGGATTCTTTGGATATCAATGCAGATTGCTTCATTGCCATGTACACTGGTGCCAAAGAGTTAACACCAACAGCTGTATAAATAAGTGCTTTAGGTGGTTCTGGAGTGATCTGGCAGACAGCCAGAGCTGATATTTTAGAGGGAACTGGTTTAGGCTGTTGATCGTCTCTTGTTTTAGGAACCTAAGCTAGATAATATGATGGTAATTCTGTGTTTATTTTCCAAGCCCAAAGAAGGAAAACTGCACTTGCAGTTTAAAGTGTACTGTTTCCTGCAAAAGCTATAAGAATAAGGTCATAGTTGCTTCTCATAGACTCTCAGAATCCTAGAAAGTTAAGGTTGGAAGGGACCTCAGGAGGTCATTTAGTCCAACCCCCTGCTCAAAGCAGGACCATCATCTCCAACTAGATCATCGCAGCCAAGACTTTGTCTAGTTGGGTCTTAAAAACCTGCAAGGTTGGAGACACTACAACCTCTCTGGATAACCTGTTCCAGTGCTTTACCACCCTCCTGATAAGAAAATTTTCTTAATATGTGACCAAAACTTCCCTTGCAGCAACTTGAGACCACTGCTCCTTGTTCTGTCATCTGTCACCACTGAGAACAGTCTAGGCCCATCCTTTTTGTAACCATCCTTCTGGTAGTTGAAGGCCGTTATTAAATCCTCTCTGAGTCTTCTTTTCTGCAGACTAAAGTAAAATTCCCTCAGCCTCTCTTCAGCCCTCTACCCATTTTTTGTTGCCCTCCGCTTGACCTTCTCCAATTTGTCTACATCCTTTCTAACATTGGTCTATAACCCAAAACTGAACACAGTACACCACATGTGGCCTCGCCGGTGCTGAAGAGGGGAAGAATCACTTCCCTCAATCTGCTGGCAACACTCCTACCAATGCAGCCCAGTATGCTATTAGCCTTCTTGATAACCAGGGCACTGTTGGCTCATATTCAGCTTATTGTCCACTGTAACCCCCAGGTCCTTTTCTGCAGAACTGCTGCTTAGCCAGTCGGTCCCCAGCCTATACCAGTGCATAGGACTGTTCCATCCCAAGTGCAGAACTTTGCACTTCTCCTTACTGCATTTCATGAGATTTCTTTTGGTCCAATTCTCCAATTTGTCAAGGTCTCTCAAAACTTAGCTGTACCCTCCAGCATATCTACTACTCCCCCCAGCTTGGTATCATCTGCAAACTTGGTAAAGGTGCACTCTATCCCATCTTCCAGGTCACTGATGAGAATATTGAACAGGACAGGCCCCAGAACCAACCCCTGGGGCACTCCACTTGATACTGACTGCCAACTAGACATTGAGTCATTGATTCCTACTCTTTGAGTTTGATGATCCAGCCAGTTTTCTATCCACCTTACAGTCTGATCATCCAACCTGTACTTGCTTAGCTTGCTTGCAAGAATATTGTGGGAGACCATATCAAAAGCCTTGCTAAAGTCTGTGGGGAAGTTCCTAACTCTGTACTTAGCTGTACTTAGTTTAAAAGCATGATTTCATTGAAGAGAAATGAGCTTTAGAGACGTTAGAGTAATATCACTGAGATGGTTTGGCATGGCTCAGCAAATATTTATTCTCATTCATTGTTTTGATTCCATCCCCACGTAAGCCAGAAGTGGAGTATCACTAGAAGAAGCATTAAGTTACCATCGTCTATGACAAACAGTTGACAAAAAATGATTTATACATTGACAAAATAAGGAAGTAAATTTCCCAACCCTGAAACGTAATCACCAACAATCAGAAAATGAACTTATATGCGTCTGTTTTTAACTTATTATTGTGGCATGTATCATCTAAGATTGTGAAAGAAGAAAAGTATTATTTCAGTTTATTTACCTATTGCATTTTGTGTTAGGTATATTCACTCATGCTCCACAGAACACCTGCCTTCACCAAATCAATGCAGGTTTCAAAAATTTGAAAACCATAAAAGAGGCATGGGGCCTCTTGTAGAGCTGCAGTACATGAAACAACTCATTTTGAAACCCAACTGATTTGCAGTTTGGGATTAAAATGTGACTGTTCCTAAACGTATTACTTAATAAATATATTTTATTGATTGTACACTCATGGAATTTCAAATTAGTGCAAAGTGGGGGAGGAGAACTGCATTTTTATTTAGATGAAACTCCTAACTACATGTTTGTAGAGAAAGTTAGTTAGCCATGTTAGTCTGAAGTCAGGTACAAGGCAGGACAGGCTCTACCTTGCCCTGTCTCATATATTTGTAGTAATGTTCACATGACTAGTTATAAGAACAGAAACAGACATACAAGAACTGACCAGATGTTTTAATTTCTGTTCATCCTAAAAGATGTATACATTATAAAAAACCCAAAAAACCCAAAGTGTTACACTCACTTCCTGAAATCTGCTAGCAGCTTAAGCATGTCTTCATTTGAGAGTTTATTACTGTCTTGTCTATAGAGAGCAGAAAACCTTGCACTTTTGTCCAGGGTTCCTGATGCATCTTTAAACAATGTCCTGAAAGTCAAAAAGTTCTCTTTAAAATTTATTAACAATAGTTTAAGGTAAAAGCTACATTTAAATATCTGTCTACCAGTATGCAGATAAGCTTTACTCTATTCACAGCTAATATTTTAATAAACAGAATATGAAAAATTTAATTTCTAGCCAAGTCAAAAATAGCACAGCAGTGGAGGGGGAAAGAGCCACCTAACTTAAATGATCCCCATCTCAAATACCTGTCCCACCATGGGAAAGATGTGTATACCTCATTTGTCTGAAATCTGTGGCTGAGCTAAAATGACATGAATTTAGAAAGGGCTACTCTGAAATATGAGCAAGAGAAAAACCAAACCCAGCAAGCTCAATTTTGGTAAATGAGACTTCTATTGTTCTTCCATAGTAAACAAATCCCCTAGACAATATATCTGGTGATAAGAATGGCGTTCCTTACCTAGCTGCCCAGGCAAAAGGCATTCTATATTGACCTAGTCTTTGACATGCTTGCTTGGCATTCTTCAATACTTTCTGTGCAACCTGCAAGTGATTAAGAAGGTGAGTTGTTAAAATACAATGTATTCCATAAAATGAGATGTCTATCGCTTTTCATCACTATCCAAAAAGTCTATGCTAAGAGTAAATCCATTCTTAAAAGATGAAGTTCCATCAACATTAGTAAACATGTGAAAACTATAATAAAAAAAGATCAACAACACCAGTTATTTCTTTATGGATTAAGTAGGGCCTGCTGTTATATGCACAAGCCATAGAGCAGAAACAAACCTCATGCACTTGTACTCCCCTCTGTTAGGCCACCATTTCACTCTGAAAGGAAATACTACCAACGCAGGTTCACTTGCTAT
>NW_005842241.1:1529311-1551812 GCF_000455745.1 Alligator sinensis | reverse complement strand
TTTCCCTGAACTAATTGCATCACCTCTCTCTGGCATTATATTGATTCTGCAGGAAGGGAACTTATTTTTGCAATTCAGGTGCCTTCCACAGCTGTTCTGTTAATATTATTTACAATATCTCCCACAAGGAGGAAGAAATGTTTTGTTACATGTTCATTTGCAATTGTACAAACATTTCTAACGATTATCAAACTGCATGAAATTAACAAATGAGATAGAATGTAATAAAATGCAATGCTGAGGTAATGTGCTTTAAGATCCTACTAAACTCTACAGGGATTTGACAGTAAGAAATTGCATCACTTGGATCAGAAAGGTATGCACGAGAGTTCTAGGTGTCATAAAGTATATGGCATTACATATAGGAACCCTAAGCTAACAGAATGTTACATTCACAAAACTGAGCATTTAAAAGTTGCATAAAAGAATTAACATTGGAAATACAACTTTAATTTGGTTTCCTCATAAAAAGCCTTGCCCAGCATCATATGTAAACTCTATGCATGTATCTAAGAAGGATGTAGTACAGTGTTTCTCAACCAAGGTGCCAGGGCACCTGAGGTACCCTGAGATCAACCAGTCAAATAACATCAAATAATTGGGCAACTGGCTACTTATTATTTGACTATAGTAAAAAAATTCTCCTGTCAAATATTCCATGAAGCTAAAATGGTTTTTGTGTAGGAGGTGGTCTACCCATATTGGTGCATTATAGTGTCCCATTAAGAAAGGCAGCAGGACTGCACACCTTGCTTTTCAGTCCTACAGGATTCAGGATATATACAAACACTCAATTTAAGCACAGGTATCCTGTGTCCTGCTCCTCTCTTTTGAGCTCTTCTAGCCAACTTTTTCTTCCACCCGTTAAGCCACATGAGGCTGCAAAAGCTATTCTGTGGTGAGGGAAGAGTACCAAAACCAGCAGCATAAAAAAGCTTCTCCTACTAGCCATCTGCTATGATTGCTGGCATCTCCAAATGCAAACAGCAAAATGCTTGAAGAGTTGGCCTGCTGCCTGCTTAGCATAATTGCATTTTAAAAACTGATTTTTGTCTTTTATAGTTGCTTTGTTTGTTTGTTTGTTTAGTAACTTCAGGATGACTGAGGTTTCAGAACAGAAGTCAAAGAAAAGAACTGTTCTTTTTGAATATCATTCACATTTACACTTACCTAAAATTGATCGTTCTAAAAATTTGTTAGTTTTTTTAATGCAATTTTGTTGTTTCACAACAATAGTTAACTTGTTTTTATTAATTAACATAAGTATGTGATCTCTTGAAGACTGAAGTGTCTCTGTTCACTGTTCTAATAAATTATTGCTTAAAATAAGTAATTATTTTATTGTGTAAAATATTTAAAAAATGCTTAATGCCTAAAACTGGAGGGATTATTTCAATGACAAGGAGCAATGCAATGATCAACCCACCACAGGCTGGGCCCATAGACAGCAAAAAGACAGTTCCAGGATTTCATTTGAGTGCCACAGCCCTACTCTGGACCTGCTTATAAACTATTTCTACCTCCATGCCCAATCTAGGCGTTCCAGACACCACCGCCACGTGTGTTACAACTTTAGCCCTGCAGAACAGAGCCATAATCACCCTTAAAAACAACCCTAATTTTATCATACAACAAGCTGATAAGGTGGGTGCTACTGTTTTCATGGACAAAACAGCATACACACAGGAAGCCAAGACACAGAGTTTTAGAGAGAGAGAACTCCACAAGACCAAGAGGAATAAAATGACCACTTAACAACACTACCTCTGGAAACAGGAGAAACTGCTTCCACATCCCAGGACCCAAGGCTAGGCAACTTTTACTTATCGCCTAAGTTCCACAAACCTGGCAACCCAAGACATCCCATTTTCTTTGGCACTGGCACCATCATAGAGGGAGTTTTGAGCTATATTGACCTTATCCTATGCCCATGTGCCACTGAAACTGCCAACTGTTTGAAAGCTGCAGCAGATTTCTTCAAGAACTGTACTCATTGACAAGCTTCCAGCAAACACCGTATTAAGTCCCATCCATGTTACATCTCTGTACATCAACTTGCCCTGTGAGGATGGATTACAAGCCAGAAAGAACATTATCACCAATGAGGACACTGCTTCGTTTCTTTTGTACTCCCCTGCTTTGTCCTCACACACAAATTCTTTATATATCTGCTCAGAACCAGCAATCACCCTAAACACACCAAAAAAGTTGTGATATACAGCCAGACCCTCAGATACCACCTCATTTGCACTGAAGAGAACACCCGGAATTGCCACCTCACCAATCTTAATAAGGCTTTCACCCAACAAGGACGCTCCTCCAGAGATAGATCGCACGTTTGAAAGAGCCACCCGGATACCACGTGAAGAACTGCTGCAGTACAGCAGAAAACCCTCCGCAAATTGCACACCGCTGGTTATGACGTATCACCCCTACCTCGAACCTGTACGGAAAATCCTCAAACAATTGCAACCCATACTAGAAAGAGACCCTATTCTTAAAAAGATCTTCCCAGAGCCACTCATCCTGGCCTTCAAACAAGTACCGAACTTTGTGAACCTCATCACCAGAAGCAAACTTCCTCAAGCCCAGAACACACCAAAAGGATCCAGACCGTGCCATGACAAGAAATGCAAAACCTGCCAACACATCTCCACCACCCACACTATTACTACACCCCACAACAGAGCCATCAGCATCCCTGGATCTTACAGCTGCACCGTCAGAAATGTAATATACCTCATCCAATGCACCAAATGCCCTGATGGAAAATACGTAGGAGAGACCAAACAACAATTGCACACCAGAATGAATGCACACCGGAAATCTATCAAAGACAGGAATACCCAATTACCTGTGGAGGCACATTCCTCCCAAGAAAACCACTCTCTCTCTAATCTCTCAGTCCTGATCCTCAAAAGAAACTTACAAAACACTTCCCAGAGACGAGCCTATGACTTCCACTTCATCAACCTCCTGGATACTAAAAATCATGGACTAAATATAGACATTGGATTTATGACGCATTATAAACCTGCATGACATCTGACTCCCCAGGTATCTCTCCACTATTCATGCCCCTTCTCTCTCTTTCCCCCCACCCCACCCCTGCACCCCAGCCTGTCTCTCACCCATTGACTCCTCAATCTACATTTTCACTGACTACCTGTCTTGTATGCATACCAGCCCAATCTCTGGCTTTTTTACTTTTCATTCCATCCAGGAAGAGCACACACCAACTGCTGAAACTTCCTTAGCCTGATGAAGGGTTTTTGAACCTGAAAGCTTGCTTAATAATTGTTTTCCAACTATTTAAGTTGGTCTAATAAAAGATATCAGATTCACTCAAAGAACCTTGTCTGCCTCTGGCCTGTTGCAGTTTTTCTCAGTTCTCTGCAACAGAAGAATTTCTCTATTATTATTGCATAGTCAAAAAACAAGAGAAATTAGATTCTAAATGGGGTACCACTAAATTCAGAAAAGTTAAGGAGGGCTGCTTTGAATCTAAACAGCTTGAAAACCACTGACTTAATAAACATATGTGGAGAATCAGACAGCCTGAGTTCTATCTCCAGCTATAAAAAGGAGTGTGGGTTAACAACCCACAGATCTGGCATATCCATTCCTAGTCAGTATGCCTTAAATCTGGTATAGAAAGAGCACTGCCAGCCTGCCCGTGAAATAATTCTCAGCTATTCCATTTATAAAATGGGGGGAATTATACTTGTAGCTTCAGAGATAAACAAGTATGGAGCCCTGATCTGTAATTCTTTGTTCAAAGTACCAATTTGCACTACTCAGGGAAACAAAGCTAAAAGAAGAAATAGTAATCTGCCTCCAGCCAAAAGGGTCCGTTTTGTCTTTTTCTTTTGTGACCACTAGCTAGTACAGCATTGGAATGCACTCTTTCAAGTGAAATGCAGGTAGTCTATAGGATCTGGCAGCACCGCTCATTTTATTTTGCTTAAACTTTCAAACAAATAAATTCGACCTGAAGCAGAGTAAGAATTGAAAAAAAACCAAACCCAAGTTATCAATAACTTTAAGAACAGACATGTTAAATACAACATCATAAACACCTGCTTTGTGGGTGTTGTGAACTACATCTATAATAAAATACAACCTGGCTGCATCCACACAAGAGTGGACATTTGGTTCCCTGCGGACTACCAGCAGTGGCCCACTCTGTGCCACCACTAGTTTTCCCCAGGAAATGCCTGTGCCGTGCACCCTCTGGCATGTGATAGGTTAGCCTGGGTTGGGTAGGGGAGACTGGGGCCAGCACTGGGCTGGCCCCAGCAGCCTTATCTGGGGTTCTGGGGGTCTCCCAGCACTGCAGCAGTGGCAATCTTGCTGCTTGGAGCCTGGCCAGTGGCCAGAGCATGGCTCTCACCAGCCTGGCTCTGGTTTTGAATAGCATATGCTGCCTCCATGTGTGCCACTCCACCTTTTTGTTGTTTTTTTCTGACCCCTGGATATCCCCTGTGATGCTCCCTTGCAGCACAGAGAACACCTGAACATGTGGTATGTGGTGCCATAGACATGTCTGAGGTGCCACATACCGCATGGCCATGCTCGTCTGGACGCAGCCCCTGATTCCAGTTCTAGAGAGGGGTACTAACTTCAAAGAAAGAATACTGCAGGCTGAAATCAATCTTCTCTCTGGGATTTATATAGGGACACCAAAAATTATTCAGTGATTTTTTTTTTGTTTTGTTTCCTGAAGTCTTTCACTGACTATTAGTCAGAGTACGCTTTAAAAACTGCTTCTTGATGATTTAAGAAGGATGCATTAAACATTCATATTCAATGGTAGCAAATATCACCATTTGTCTAAATAATACTCTCGTTTGAAACTCTCTCTTCCCCATTCCATTTTGTGCAATGGAAAATTGGAAAAATGTATCAAGAGTAGCTATCAGGAACTGTATCAGATATGCTGATGCTTTACCACCTATAGTCCTCATGCCTGAACACCATACATTTCCCCCCCAAAAGGGTACATTTTAGAAAGTAAACAAAATGTGGATGCATGTAAATATAATCTTCTATATGACTATCACCTACAAACATTACTTTATTTCTTCCAATAATTGATTTTACAGAATTTAACTGTACAACGTTTAGAATGCAAATTAGAAAATTTTAGATTTTTTTTTTTTTTTTTTACAAATAAATTAAAAATGGAAACCTGAAATGATGCAGATAATTCCAAATATCTGATCTTGGTCAGAATTTACACACACACTGAAGTTTTAGCATTGAAACGGTATGCAAGTTGTCAAGTCTAGTTATGGAACAGCAATTAGTTTATGAAAGCACTGTAGATAAGCTAGTCTCAACATTTAAGAAGATTTTATTATGATACTTCATAATGAAGTATCACATATCCAAAGTATCTATTTTCCCCCCAAGAATGTTACTAATACATATTAAAACCATTACAGTACCTTAGAAGAATCTGTACTTTTCATGTATGGCTCAGCACAATGGGTAATACTTCCCTGCAATACTTTTTCTATTCTAGCCACAAGAAATATCTCGGGATGTGGACACGTGATTGAGAATATTCCCTAAAAGAAGAAAGCAATTACATAGAGTACACAAAATATGAAGACTTTTTTGCTGTATACCCAGGAAAATAAAGCTATTTGAATGCATGTAAAACAACCTCTATCTTTATCCTAAATAAGAATTTTACATTGTTTTTTCTTACCTGCTTTGGATACTGCAACATGGTCTCATGAATAATGTCTTGAACCCTGTGTAAACAATCGTCACTGCCATTCAACAGTTGCTCTTGAGTATTTGATATCATGTGCCTCACTGAGATGTGATTCAAATCAACATGAAAGTCTGCTGAAATCTTCCGATTGTTTTTTATATCAAACAATGACAATGTGACAAAGAAAGGTTCTACCTAGACATTAGAAAGTGTAAAAGTGTTATCATTGAACACTCCCAGCAAATTTATTTGCAAATTTTTACAGACATACAGTTATACATTACAAAAAATTCCCAAAATTCCTGTACTATGTACAGGATGTAACATACAATGAAAAAACAAACTGCTTTCATAAACAGGCCAGAGAGGCCAGATGAAAAGGCTGTATGCTTTTTGTTTTCTTGCTTTTTAAACTTATGGATTAACCAACACCAGTTACTATGTTTAACCTGATAGTTAGCTGAGATTTCTTGATCTACTGCCAAGTAATGCTGATAGTAAGGCATTAACTACCATGTATGTGATTGTTACATAAAGACAAAGTATTCACATAAAGAACTTACATTTGTTGTTGGTCCCTCTTCATTTTCAGCAACACAGCTTTGCAGATTGAAAGATAAATCATTACACTTCACTAGAATCTTTTTCCCAAACTTCTCTTCAAATGGCTTGACTTCTGGTTCAATGCCCGAAAAGTCAAGTTTCTTTAAAAGAAAACTAAAATTAAAATATTTCCTGTTTTATGACAGGTAACATAAAAAGATGGTTTTCTGTTAAAATATCAAACCTGGGCATCTGGATCCAAGGCAAAAAGTTTAACTCTGCTTTCACTTTTTAATTTGATTTCTGCTTCTCTGGTACTCTGTCAAAAATAAAGAGAGTTATATTTTAATAAATATATATATGCAATTATCATGGTTAAATATGGGTGATTTTAAGCTTTCTTTTTCCAGCAACATTTTGCTCTAAGTAATTTAGTTTTAATCCAAGTTTTCTCTCCCCACTTCACTGAGTTTAGTATGTGGCTTCCCAATTTAAGGTTTATCTATCATGCTTAAATCAGAAATGGTGAAGTGTGAGCTTGTAGCCCCAATTTTCCTCTAACAAAAAAGTACCTCCCATAAATTATGACCAAAAATTCATCCTACTTGGCTCTTATAAAATGCTTTTCATCCTTAAATATTGAATAGCTTTAACAAAGCTACTTTACACACCCAGCACACACACACACACACACACACAATTATCTTCTCATGTAGGTTAAAGTTCAGAACTACACTGAAGCCATAAGATGACTCAGGAAGCCACAAGCTAACTATGTTAAGAATCACAATCATAGCAAATTCCTTGACCTCCTAGTGCTAAAAAGATGGTTTTCCTGTGCGTGGTAAGGAAAAAAAAAAACATTTATAGATTGACTTATAGCAGGCCCTACGAGGAGAGGCTAAGGGCCCTGAACCTGTTCAGCCTCCACAAGAGAAGGCTGAGGGGGGAATCTAGTGGCCTGTTACAAACTAGTCAGAAGGGACCAGCAGGCATTGGGGGAGTCCCTGTTCCCCCAAGCACTACCAGGAGTGACTAGAAATAACGGTCACAAGCTGGCAGAGGGTAGATTCAGACTAGACCTCAGGAGGCGCTACTTCACTGTCAGGGCGGCTAGGATCTGGAACCAACTTCCAAGCGAAGTGGTGCTGGCTCCTTCCCTGGGGGCCTTTAAGAGGAGGTTAGACGAACACCTCGCTGGGGTCATTTGACCCCAGTACTTTTTCCTGCCATGGCAGGGGGGCGGACTTGATGATCTGCTCAGGGCCCTTCTGACCCTACCAACTATGAAACTATGACTTTCTATTGCTGAGATGAGTCCTGAGTACTCCTCGGAATGTTTAATCACTGGGAATTATGAGCACTTATTTGTTAGTACTAAAAGAAAAAAACATCAGAAGTAAAATAGAATGTGTGATAAGCCGAGATAAAACTAGTTTTCCTGTTCCATGAGAGAGCTCATTTACCATTCTATACTTTTTCTTTTAAAAGTAATTGGCAAATGTGTATCTTGAGCACTGGACAGTTGGATAAATACATAAGACAAATTAGAAATGCAGTACAATTAATGCGCTAGAACAGGGGTTTTCAACCTTTTTTTAAGGAGTGTACCCCTTCTGATGGATACCCCTTCTGGAGTATACCCCCTTCTAGATGAGGGGCGGGGGTGCTGCCGGAGGCATGTGGCAGTGCAGGGAAGTGGTGTGCAGCAGTGGCACGGAGTGGTAAACGGCAGTGGTGGGGAGCTGGGAGCTCGCATGTGGTGCCTGCCACCATGCACTGCTTCCCCGTGCCGCCACACATACCCCCTGGGGCCATCCCAAGTACCCTCAGGGGTACACATAACCCCAGTTGACAACCCCTGCTCTAGAAGTGTGATCGTCTGAAAAGGGACATATGATTTTAATACAGGACTCTCTCTTTTTAAAATGAAAAAACAGCATGGATTACATTTTAACAGATGACTGCAAAGACCACCTACATTTCCACTTGCAACAACAGCTTCTGTTGCTACAGGAATGTCTTACATAATAAGTTTGGCTGGTAATATGTCTATTGTGACAGCACCTATGAGCCTCAGTCAGGACTAGGAAGGATTGGACAAATATAGAAAATTTGTAACCCATTCCTTAAAGATCTTACAGGTCTCAAATGGAGGAGAGGAACCATAGCAAACAAGGAAGTACTTGCTGATAATGGGAGAAAGAAGGTATTAAAAAAAAATTATAGCATACACAAAACTTAGTTACTCAGTACATAATCTGCCTGCATGGGGTCAGGCAACAGTTTGCCATAATCACTACAGAAGACCTGAGTTTTGAGGAAGAGCTTGGAGAATAAAGATTTGGATATTTCTGTGGATTTGAGTTCAAGCTGTTCTTATGTGCCAGGTAAAGTATGAGAGTACAAAAGAGATTCAGACAATTAACTGGCAAAGTAAAAACAGATGTCAACTGTAAAATAAAAGGAATGATGGGACAAAACTAAACTGTGAACACTTTAACAGTCTTCGGACTGTGATTCTGATTAGCTAAAAGTGGAGGAGTCAATGGAGGAAACTGAAGAAGACAGTGCCTTAGTCCGAATGATGAACAGGGAACCTGGTTTTTCTCTATTTAAAAATCCGAAATTCTGTGATTAAAAACTCCAAAATCTGTGTTTTTCCATGATTAAAATGAAACACCACTATACATATAGGTATCAGCTGAACACAATGTTGTACTGATATGTTTACAATTTTAAAGCAATTTGAAAGCCTAACAGTGCCTCTATCATTATAATACAATAAATTCCAAATATCTATATAATTTGGTGTTTGATTTGAGTTTAATCACAGAAAATCAGAGCTCCCCCTGCCCCCTTTGCTCACCAGGATGTGGGTCCAGCTGCAGCTGCCTGCCCCCCACTGCTGCTTTGTGGTGCTGAGCTTCCCTGATATGCTGGTACCTCTTACTCCCAAGCCACAGCCCCCACAGCTCTGTCAGTGCTCGTTGCTCCCAACCTGCTGCCCCCCACCTTTCCCTGCCCTGCTGGTGCCCCACACTCCTGACCCACTGCCCCCCACCCCCAGGTCCCAGCCTCCCAATGTGGGGGTGAGGATGGGATGTGGGGCAAGGGGGTTCTGTATGGGGCAGGAGGGGTGTCCAACCATAGCTGTATTCTGTTGCCATGGTCCAACCACTGCCACCATTCTCCTCAGGGTGTCCACACTGTCCCCCACCCCACCTTCCCTCCAGGTTAGATCTGTGTCCTGGCATGCAAGTGGCTGGAGGAGGTGAGGGCATTGTGGTCCCCCTTCCCGATCTACTACTCCTGACACTGCTGGTGGTGCAGCTGGCATGAAGATCCTGGGGGCAGTAGAAGCAATGAGTTTCAACACCTCACTATGCCCTCCCACACTGGGTCCTACCAGCTAGGCTGTGGAGGTGGCCTCATGCAGGTCTAGCCAGGCTGTAGCCCTGTGTCCTATTGTGGACACACAAATTGGGGGGGGGGGGGGGGGGCATGTGCCCCTCCATGCCTCCCGTGGGCATCAGCCTGACCCTGACCCTGTTCTGGGAGTGCACAAAGTGGTGGGGAGCCAGCCCCCCACACCCCCCAACAGGCTGCCTGGGGTCCCATCCTGCTCCCTGGTTGGGCTCCATAGCCACACATTCCTGATCTGGCCCTGGGCCCCATGCACTGTCCTGGCTCAGCAGCACCCCCAGCTGCCAACCCTGCCCCACTCCCTCCTCACTATGGGGGTTTGGCATGAACCGCTGCCTCAATCTGCACACCTCACCCCCTCCTGCCATGCATTGCCTATGCCCCCCTGCCATAAACTTACCTGCAGTCAGATGGGGGAGCTGCTCTCCACCACACTGCCTAGAGCTGTATTGCTGGCCACATGCATGTGGTCGCGCTCACACATACTCATGGTGCCCCATGCATCTGATCAGCCTCCTCCCACTCTCCCCAGCCCCAAGCAGTCCCTTGCAGGCTGGAACTCTGCTAGCCTACAAGGGGAAACCTGCAGTTTCCCAGGTTTTTCTCCTATAAAGGAGAAAGTCTGCATTCAACCTGGATCCCTGATGATAATCTAGGGAGACAACTGTGACAGAAGTATTTTGAATGTACTTGAGGGGACTGAAACTGTAGGCACTTCTGTGAAAGGGAGAGACAACACTAGCCAACAAATATGCTTCAACTCAAGTTCTGGAGGTATAATCAAAAAGAAAATCTGGACTTTGGAGACAGAAGTCTGATAGACCAGTCTAATCTAAATCAATTAAATTTGATACTACATCCAACCAGGTCTACCTTAGACCAGATTCCACCATTTTTAAACCTGTCTATATGCACTAAACCTCTGTTTCATTACAGATTTAGATTGGTTTCCCACTTCTACTTGTTCATCTGTAGTGTTTGTACCTAACCACTGTGCAAAAAGGAAATAGAGGATTTAGACACAAGATAGGCAGATCAAAGAAACAAGTCAGTCAAAAATGGAAAAAAATGCATACACTTAAAGCACTGAGAGGATATTAGGGTTTTATCCAGTGACTGAGAAAGGGGAGATAGTGAAGAGTTTTGAGGGAAAGATCAGGAGTTTAATTTTGGTCACATGAAGCATTTGGACATGCCAAAAAAAAAAAAAAAAAAAAGAGGAAATTAAAGGTTGGCCACTATTTTACATTAGTGAAAGGGAGACAGTCAAGAAGAGACAAAATAGATGAATAGCACTTGAAAGATACAGTGTATTTTAAATCACATACAACACAAGCTTTTCCCCTAAGAAGCAGCTGCTGGAAATTGGTGTACACATTATATATGTGAGAATATGATAAAAGCAGTTTCTGCCACTTACTGGGCAAAAGCTGAAGTAAAATCAACACAGCTCCAGAGGGCCCTAGCTTCCTACATTTATAAAATGAAAATTGTAATACTTCTACCTCACAAAGTTGAAGTGAGGTACTCAGAAATTCTGGGAATGGGAGGTAAATAGACACCTACCAAAAGCTCCTATTATTTTACAGATAAAATGAAGCATTAAAAATAAAAAATACCCCTAAATGTTTCTCTGCTCTCTAGGTATTTGGACACCCATCCCCCGTAATTTCCTAAAATATGGGGGAATGGAAAGTTACATTAATGAAGTTGTCACATCCACTGCGTGTAGTTAAGTAATGATCACTAGAATTAAATAAGACTTATCCAGAATGTTAATATTTAATAGTGATAAAAGCCTTTAAAAACTACTGGAAATGTTGAAGCATGTAACATCTGTTACTATAACAATGCAATAAGCCTAACGTACCAGTTTAAAAGGTTAACATACAACATTAGAAGCAGCATATGTTGAGTATTGTAAAGTATATTTGTACCAAAACAGTCTTCCTGTTCATCGTATCCTGTTTGGCAATAATTCTATTACAAGAAAAAAGGCAGTGATAGGAAACAGAAGAATTGGATGTAAAAAGAAAAGCAGAGCACCAATTAGCAAGTAAAGACAGCCCAGTGCCTTACATGAAGTTGCCTGGCATCTTGTTACAGGGGAAGCAATAGATTAATATATCATTTACAGCAAGCAGCAGTGAACTAAAACTGAAATATGATGCAGGTGAAAAACTGAGGTTAAAGACCCCAGAGAATCTGACACTGTAGACCTAGTTTAGTAAAAGTTCAGCTAGTGCCGTACTGAAAAGTTACAAAATTAGTTGTTTTTTTTGTGTCTCCGAACAAGAAAAAACCCGTAGATTTCTAGAAGGAAAATATCAGATGAAGCTATGCAAGATCTCATTTAACTAGCAAGGAAGAACAAGAGTAGGACAGAAGAAACAAGAGGTTCTGGAGAATTATTTTGAAGAAAACAAAAATGTAAAGTGGAATGGATAAATGTATCTGCCAGACAACCTAGCAGAAAAGATACTGAAACAAATATATAGGAAAAAGAGCCAATGCAACGTCCATCAGAAATTCATAGAACAGGAATTAGCATTTCTAGCACTAAAATGTTTTAATATGTAGTTGCTAAATAGACCAAAAAAAACTACATTCCAAAGTCATCTCGAGTTCTGAACATTCATTTTTAGATTTTATATGGAAAATAAAAAGGTTATGGAAGATATGAAAGATGAAATAGGTTTTTCACAGATTAACGTAACTAGTTACTTCAATTCTTTAGAATGGTGCAAGGGAAAAATTTATATTTTAAATGTTGATAGGGCCTCAATCTAGATAATTTCATTTCCATTCCAACTGCATGGAGCTCAGGGTCAGCTCCCACCTGAACCCAGAGCTCAGGGATGGCCCAGAGATCGCATGGCTGGAAGCCGCCCCAGAGTCAGACTAGGTTGTTCGTTGGGCTCAACTTACTCCTGACCTGGACGCACGTGTAGACGTGAGGCTAGGAGCAGTTTAATGCAGCTGAATTTATTGCACAGTAAATTCAAACGCATAAACTGCATGTGTAGACGTGTCCACAGAGTTAAAGATTTGGCTTTTCCTACTTTGGGCTGCAACGTATAACAGCTTTACTTTTATACATCTAAAATAATTTTCTATAATAGATGCAATATCATTCTAAACTTACTCTATAAGCAGGGGGTGGTACGAAGGAGTGGTTTTGAGCAGTAGCTTGCCGGTGTATACTTACAAAATAACAGCAGAATAGCAATGTAATGAAAACCCACCCCACTAGTAATGAGATGAGTAACACTTAGGAATTCACCATCTAATTCCCTTTCAAAACTTTACCATGTAAGCATACTTTGCTGTCTAATGTACATTATAGCCTTATATAAGCTACATCTGATGGAAAGTTTTTCATACTGTCAGTCTCCTGAGAGCTGAAACACTTGTGGAAATTGCTGCTGCTACTTTTTTTTTTTTCCTTGGTCAAATTCAATTCATTTCAATTGAGCCTATTAATATACTTTAGGATAAAAGTGCAAATGGAACTTACATGAATGTAAATATTTAAAATGCTGAACACATATGCATATAAAGGAGCTAATTTGCTTTTAAGAAGACCCAGAAAACAAATATCTGTTATTAGACCAACTAAAATAGTTGGAAAAAACTTCTTTGCAATCTTTTGGGTACAAATACCCTTCTTCAGGCAGAGTAAGGCTCTGCAGTTGTTGTGTACTCTGGATGGGCCAGAGGCTTCTATTCTATCCCATCCAGGAAGAGTATGTGGGCACACAGAGAAATGTGGAGGCAAATTTCTCACAAGATAACCACTCTCTCTCCAATCCCTCAGTTCTAATCCTCAAAGGGAATTTAAAAACACTTTTTGCAGATGAGCCTATGAACTTCACTTCATCAACCTACTGGATACGAAAAAACATGGACTAAATATAGACATTGGATTTATGGCACATAACTTGCTTAACATCTGATACCCCAGGTAACATCTCTACTATTTACCAGCTGCATCTTACCACCAGATCAACATTTCCCATGCCTGCACCTTGCCTGTTTCTCACCCATTTGTCTGCCACAATTTGCATTTTCACTGGCTGGCATTCTTGCATACTAGCCTCTGGATTTCTATTCTATCCCATCTAGGAAGAGCACAAAACAACTGCAGAGGCCTCCTCTGCCTGAAGAAGGGTGTTTGTACCCAAAAGCTTGCAAAGAAGAATTTTTCCAACTATTTTAGTTGGTCTAATAAAAGATTTATAGATTTCATAAACATTAGGGCTGGAAGGGACCTTGGAAGATCATCAAGTCCAGCCCCTTGCCCCAGGGGCAGGAAGTCAGTTAGGGTCAAAGGATCCCAGCAAGGTAAGTGTCCAAATGTTTCTTAAAAGTTCAGAGTAGGTGTTTGCACCACCTCTGGGGGAAGTGTATTCCAGGTCTTGGGGGCTAGGACCATAAAGAAGTTCTTCCTTATGTTCAGCCTAAAACGGTCTTGGAGGAGTTTGTGACCAGTGGACCTTGTCATCCCTTAGGGCACTCTGGTGAACAGGCGTTCCCCCAGATCCTGATGCATGTCCCTTATATACTTATAGGCTGCCATCATGTCACCCCTGAGCCTGTGCTTCTCCAGGCTGAAGAGTCCCATAGCTCACAGCTTTAAGTCATGAGTTCAGAAATATGGGAAGTTAACAGGAAATCATTTCAGAAGTTCAGAAAAGGTAAATATTATTTGAGAAGCAAGCCAGCTTTATAATTCAGCCACTTAACCATGCAGCATTTTATTTATACACAAAAGCACTTACCTGGCTAATAACCAATTAACCAAAGTATTCTTTAGTACATGGAACAAGGTACTACTTTCATTGTCTTGCAGAGGAGTTAACATTGTAGAAACTGGGAACTTGGATTTAGGAACTTTATGAAGTAGTAAGTGCTAAGAGGACAACCCCCATGACAGAGAACTCAGAGGAATAACTTAATAGGATACCAAGTGCCTCCATGACAGAAACAAATAGTTATTTTTGGATGCCAAACACTGATACAAGCTACAGCAGAAGAATACAGTACCTTGGTTATTTCAGGGAAGTAGCTGTCTAAACTGGATGAAGAGCTTTCCATTTTGTTTTGTTCATCATCTGCAATAATACAGTGAACAATTTTATAACTGAACAGTTGTTAACTAAAGAAAATGGTTTTATTTTCAACAACTAGTGCATGACTGTAATTACTACTTCCTTCACAGTAGTAAGTTTTGCTAATTATAAAATTGAAAAGAACTCTGAGTGATTGCCCACTTTTTCAGTTTTGATGCAACTACTTCCTGTCCACTTTTCCTAATTCAGCAAAGGAATTTATTGAAATTCTGTTATGCAATAAAGCAGGAGCTACTTCCATTTTGTTTCTCTACACCGACACTAAAAGTTTAACACTATACATAGCACCTAAGGTTCAATCTAATTAGATTGAAGGGCTTATGAACATGCAAAAGCTGCACTACTCTAACTTTCTGCCCCCCCCCAGTAGAAAATGCCTCTGTGAAAAACATCTGGAATTCAGAGAGTCTACCAACAGTTCCTGCCACTGCTATGGTACACCTCAGTAAAACACACAGAATAAGTATGCCAGTGTACTATGAGAGTAAAAATCAGCACAAAGAAAAACGGCTTAACTCAGTGCACCTATAGCAGTGAAGACTCCCCCTACAGTGTACCGGTATTGCTCTAATTAAAATCAATAAAAATGACACAGGAGAAGCTTTAATACAAACAAGGCTAAAAAAGGCAGAACCCTCACTGACTCTTGAGAGCAGAAAGTGATCCATGACTTTCAGTAGTACAAAAAAATTAAATGCATGTAGTTGCCAGCTAAAGCATATTCTTATTTTAGGAAAGAAATGTATGGATGCGAGTACTGTGCAAATAAGTTTAATACAAAGGCACTAAGCAATACTACTCACCCTCATGAGATTCTCCATTTCTTTTCTCTTGCATTGCAGCTTCAAAGTTTAGTTGGAGAATTTTGTTTAAAGTGGTTATCCATTCTTCCATTTCCAGTTCGCTGTCTGCAGCTAGAAGATAACTACTCTTGTCTTGCATCTTGAGTTCAAAAGCAAAACGCCTGACTCGGCTGTTCTACAATAAAAAAAAAAAAAAAAAATCTTTCCATATCACCTACATTTTCTCCCCTCTTCTCATGGACCAGGGGATGAACTCTGTCTAATATTAGAGTTCTGTGGCTCATCTATATTAAACTATATATTGAGATACAAGATGCCTATTTATTAGACTACAGTTTTAATTTTCTGCTTCACTTTTCTATTTAAAATTATTTGCCTCCTCAGGCCACTACTTACTACCCAGCTCTTGCTGCTGCTGCCCTTGAAACTCTCCTTCAAAGAGATCTGCAAATACTGTGTAGGAAAAACACAAGTGTTTTGCCTGGCAGATGCCACCTCTGCTGCAGCAAAGAGAAACTGAACACGGTAGGCAATCCCCAGGAATGACACCTCTGCTGCCATGGCTGAAGCATGGTCCTGATTCCCCAAGCTGCTAAAGGCTGGATCCAGTTTCTTCAGGGGCCACATCTGGCCCACAGGCTGTAGAGTGCCAACCCCTGACTTGAGTACCTTATTTTCAATTAACTTATTAAAAGATAATATCCTCGGGACTTACGCCTTCTATCAACTTTTTCAAAATAGAACAGACATCTTCATTTTTTAAACTATAGTTGAGGTGTAAAAGATTCAGCAGTCATCTTGACCCCAGTTCCTTAGCAAAGCATGCATTCTTAGTGCAGCCAACTGAAAATTCTGTGTCAACTTCATTTTAAATTAATTAACAAGTAATAAGCACAGGACACATACAGTAACCATTTTTGTATTAAATGCAACGTCCCCTGCATCTTGGGATTTTCAGAATTAAATATTAGACAGTTTTTTGTGTTATTAATGTAAAGAAAGTGGTTTAGCAAGTGGAGAATTTTGACAACAGAAAAGGTAGTGTAGTTTCTAGTAGGGAAGGTATGGCAGCAATTTGGTAACAAGCTGGTTCTGCCAGACGGTTACCGGTAAAACAAAAAAGGACTTCAAGATGGCAATCTTTAAATTTCCCATTAGAAGTGAATAGGTTGGTTCATACTGGTCATATATATCATCTCAGGCCACCTACAAGAAGCTATTTGCTGGCAAGAAACACACTGTATTGGTCCATAGCCAGATATTTTCAAACTAGTGAATTGTCCGTCAAGAATGACAGGGGGGCGGGAGGGGGAAGATGGAGTGCCACCACCCACCACCCCACGCTGCCACCACCTCCAGCACAGCTAACCTCACACCCGGCTTTGTACCCTCTGTCATGGTGGTGCTCTGCACTCTGATTGGTTGTTTCACTAACCAGAGTGCTCCAAGAGCGTTACAGACAGACAGACGGACTACGCCTGTTATTATATAAGAATTATCTTCATAACAGTTAGTAGCAAAATACTGCTTTTAGTTAAAGTTTAAATTCTGAAGCACAATTCTGCTACAAAATTTTCTGGCTCAGGAATTGTAGAATGTGGGACACTGATTACAGCTAACAAGATATAATAAAATATGCACTATTATGAATGAAGGACCAAGAGAGGTAGTTAGCCCTGCTAGTCTAAAGTCAGTACATTAGGAAGACATACGTTTTCATATGTTTAATTCAGACTACAGCCATCACTATAGTCTGAATGGATGTCTGTAGTCCGAATTAAAATTGGCTCCAGTCTGAATTAAGTAATCCTCATTGAATAAGGATTAACATTAATGCAGATTAGGGCAATCCAAATTAGGTAATGTGGCAGAAACTATGTGTTCTTGTGGCAACCCCGCCCCCCCAAAAACAAACCCAAAAACAAACTAAAAACAAAAAAACCCCAATAGCATACTGGACCTTCTTAATAGGAGTGCTGCTTGCAAAGAAAGTAATCCTTCTGCTCTAGTCAACATTGGTGAGACCTCACCTGCAGTACTGTATTCAGTTTTGGTCACTGCACTTTAAGAAAGCTGTAGACAAACTAGGAAGTGTTCAGCAGATGGTAACAAATGATTAGAGGACCGGGAAACAGAACTTGTGAAGTATGGCTGGAAGAACTGGGTTTATCTAGCCTGGGAAAAAGAAGATTAAGGAGGGGCTCCGGCCTGAGAGATTTGATACAGTCTGCAAATACCTGAAGGATGGTTATAAAGAGGATGTTGATAGGCTATCTTATGTCTCTGGGGAAAAGATGAGTGCCAGTCTTAAATTTCCACAAAGGAAATTTAGGTTGGATATCAGTAAGAATTCTCTATGAGGACTAGGAGTCAAATCTTGTTCTTTCCTTTGGATACATAGCTAACAAATAATTATTCAATTTTATTAATAAATACTAATTTAATTAATGCATTAACTATTTTTGTAAGCCTTGTTCTCAAGTGCCTTCAGTTGCATCTATCCAACCCTACAGCCTTCAAAGCAGTAGCACATGTGACTGATGGCAAAATTTGACTCTGCAAGTGAAACAATTCACAGTTCCATTTAATTTTCTTAAAAATTGGTTCTAAAGACCTAAGAATAAAAACATATTTTTGTTATAGAAGTTATCAGTTCTAGCTTTAAATAAACAGAGGAAGAAGTTTTATTTACTAAAAACATGCCATTTTTAGATAATCATCTTCCTGACTAACCACAGTTTAAGGCCACATCCTGCCCTACTCCAAGCTGCACAAGTAATCATGGTGCAAGGGAAGAAGAATAAAAATACATAAATTAATTTCTACCTCTCTCCCTTACCAGCTCTGCAGGAATGATGCTAGTTCCAGAACCAGTGTAGACACATGCAACCTTTCTTCTGAATTCCTCTACCTTTCCACAAGCTGCCTTTGAACATATTTCCAAACATTTCCTCTAACCTATTTTGTTAGAGACATCTGATGAGATGTCTTTCTTTCTGTCTTTGTCTTGTTTTTTAATTTCATACTTCTGCACAGTTTCAATTGCATTACATAAGACTGTCCCTCCAAACCAAGTAAGTCTTAGGCCAGGTACAGACATTCAGTTCCTACCAGGAGAATCACCATTCTCCGAGCAGAATAAAAGTATGCCGACATTCAGACTTTCTTCCAGAGAAAGAATGGCTAGCTTGGGGAGAAAAAACAACCAGGATTAAATCAGTCCTGGTGGAAGAGTTTCTCCCAGGAGACTGAACATCTATACACTTTCCCACAGCTTAACTCCTCCTGGGGACCAGAAAGAGTGGAGCTAGGGGAAAGGCTCCTTTGCCTTCATGAGACTAGAGTCACCTTGGTCTTGAGAAGGCATGCAGGGCAACTGCTACCCACCTTTTCCTACTTCAGGTGGTGAGAGGAAGAGCAACCACTGTTCCCTGCCTCTTCCCCAGTCTGGGCAGTCTCTGGTTTGGGGAAGAAAAAGGCCTTTGTCTGCCCCATCAGCTTCACTTTGCTACCTTCACCACCCACCTCAGCAGCAGGGCAGCAATTTCAAAGTAAGTGGCCAAGAGCAGGGCTCTACACAAAAGTCTCCCCAAGCTGGCTCCTGCTAGCTGCCCCTGGACATCCCACCATCCAGCTGAGTGGTGAGGCAGCAATTTAAAATCAGGCAGCTGAGCATGGGCCTCGGGGACCCCAATCCCAGCTGCCAGCTCTTAAAATCGCCACCCTCCCCAAAACAAAGCTGAAGTGTAGTACCAAAGGGAGCTGCAAGCTGGGCTAACAAAAGGCCTTTTCACAGGGAGCTCCAAGCCAGGCTAAAGAAAGCACTTGAAGGCTCCACTTCTGAACCCTCTGGCTTTGAAATTACCCTGCCACTCAGCTGGATGGCAGGTTTGCAAGGGAGAGCTGAGCTGAAGAGACTTTCCTAGAGCTCCTGCTCTGAGCCACTGGCTTTTAAATTGCTGCCCTATTGCTCAGTTGGGCGATGGGGGAAAGGGTGCAAGGGGAAGCTGGCGTGGCTGGGTGCTGGGCATGGAAAGACTTTCCACAGACCAGCTCTGGGCTTCTCCACTGCCTCTTGCTACCTAGCTGAGTCGGAGCAGTGCAGGTCAAGGCAGGCCACTGTGCCACAGTGGCAAGGCTTAGAAGCCTTGATATGTTGAAAAAAACAACAACAACAAGACACAGAAAAAAGGAAGATGAATGCACTGGATACAAGAGACCACTTCTAAAGGGAAAACTGCTGCCAGCTCCCACCAGCTTTCCAGAAGTGCACGTACATAAGAATTGGATATACCTTTCAAATGAAGATGAAGATAATACATTCAGATTCAACACCAAGGGCCTAGAAACAAACTTGCTTCTAAGTATGCTTTGCCTAACAAAGCAGTTACATTCTGTTCTATAAACATACAACACAATTGCATGGAAACAATCCTTTTCTTTGGCCCTTGCTACTGAAAAATGTTTTGCCAAAGACTTTACTTGTCTTTCTCTTCAAAGATTTATTTTTAAAAGTTACTATTCTAAAGGTCAAATGAAAGGTGGCTGTGAATATGGTGCAACTCCCACAACTAAAAATCCCACACAAGAAGTTATGCAGAATATTTTGCATTCCAGATAAATACACAATGTAAGGGCACTTACTGTTATGCTTTCATTCATTTTGCATGCTCTCTTAAAACTTTTTGTATGTCTTTTGCCTTCCTGCTTGACTTCACGTGTTTTTCCACACATTGAATACACCAATGACTCTTCATTTTCAAAATCACCAATTTACAAATTGAAAATAGAGAGTCCTAAAAACTGACCTTTTCCCCCCCTAAAATGTAGCATGTTTTACCTGTTTAAATGAATGTAGTAAATGTTTAATTATTATATCTCCTCCTAAATTATGAAAAATACAGGTCAAATCAATTTCTATCTACATATAGAAAGCAGAGCAGGGCAGCACCTTAAGAGACTAACTTGTTCAGAAATGCATTTGATGAAATAGGCCATTGCCTATGAAAGCTTATGCCCCTCTGACCAAGTTAGTCTGATCTGCAGCCTGGAAAAAGGCAGGGCAGGCTGGCACCTTAAAGACTCATGTGGTCATCTACCTTTATCTCCATACAGTCAGAAAAAGAGAAGAAAGAAAATTAAATAATACATGATATTTACCTGAACAACACCCATACAAGAATCCAGAAATATCGATCCTTTTGGCTCTTTAGATATTTTTTCATCTTTGTAGAAATTGAGATTATATGATCCATCGCCAAGTTGGATTAAGTGGAAAAATCTTCTTTTAAATGACTAGTAAAAACAAGTAAATCTTCCCTTTAATTATTAGTTTCTTATCACAAAACTATAACTGCTATAATCATGCTGTATTATTATACACTATAAGTACACGTACCTTAAAAATAAAAGCTTCTATTATTTAACTGCCTACTATTAACTGTCTATTTAAACTACTTCCAAAAAACAGGGGGAAATGTTTCTTTATACTGACAAATGAGGAGGTATGGAAACAACTTATGAATCATATTATAATGGCTGTATGTATGTTTGACCAAGATGAAAGGAATGTAAAATAGCCCCACTCAAAACAACACACTTTATGTATAATACATGAACATGGACTTCAGGTTTTATTCTGAATAAACAAAACGAAGCATGAAAGGGAATTTAGGAACGAAGTGCGTTTTATCCCACTCCGAAGATACTGCAGAAACCAGAAATCATGTTGTTTTGGGGTTGTTGTTTTTTTGGGGGGTGAGGGGGAAGGGTGTTGTTTGTTTGTTTTTAATCTAACAGTCTGCAAACTTGACTTGGGACCTGAAAGTTAATTTGTACTCCCTTCTCACTCAGTTTCACCAGAACTTAAAAAACTCTCTATACCTGTAGGGCTGTCATGAGCACAATACAGAAGTAATGTATTTTATGAAGAAAAGCAAGGCATGTAGGATACTTGGGCACATGAAAAGTCCCATATAACATAGCTATAACGAGGATATTTATTGTATAAAAAGCACCTACTTAATCAGAAGAATGTTCTTTCCATGATTCCATGAACTTCAAGGAATTTTCTCTATTTAGTTTAATTTAGTGGAAAGTTTGAAAATGTTTGTTTTTGGCTTCCAATAAGCTAAGCAGAAGGTTCATGCTCAAACTCTTTTTAATAAAAGCCAACTGTACTTTTCAAAGTAGAACTACACTAAAATATCTATAAATAAACTTTTTTGTTCAGAGACTAGAACATTAGCAAAAACATACCCTCATGGTTACACTGATTGCACTATTCATATTGCCTTTGTACAGCCATCCTTGTTTTGTTATCCCGCCCTTTTGAGATCCTAAAGATGCTGCATCCTGGGAGGAATGGGGAGGGGAAAAAAAAGAAGAAAGATCTGTACCAGAGACACTGTTGCACATAACGAAGACATTCATTAATCTGTTCTTTAAAAGAAAGAATATCTATATTTATAACTTTGTGGCACCATTAATGATTCACAAATCCTTAAGATATGTTTATCATCCAATTGGAATATTTCTATGGGTGCTATGTTTTCTCCCTTCTTTGCCATCTTTTAAAGCCACATATACTTCAAGTCTCTCATATATTCACAAATTCCTTATTAAGCAATTAATCAATTTTTGAGAAGCTACATCTTTCGCAATATAAGCTGAAGAATGAAAAGAAAAAAGTCACAAGTTTAATTAGGCAGTAAAGCCAGAAGGTAGGGATGGAAGGTTTATCTTATACAGCATGGTATACAGAGTAGCCTTCCTTCCTTGGCACAAATCAAGGCAGGATTATTTCTAAGTAAAAGGCCTTGGTCAATACTGTACCACCTCCCCACACTGGACTTGTCTTTAGGATGGGCCCT
>NW_005842241.1:1521156-1529280 GCF_000455745.1 Alligator sinensis | reverse complement strand
TTCCCTACACTTGTACAGATGCTTGAGCTGCTCTTGGATTCTGGTCAAGTTCCTATTGTTACCCACAAGCCAAACTGGACCCTTAAATGTCTACCATCAACGACTTAACATTTACAATCCAGACGTCAAAAAACATAGGAAAGGAGCTGTAAAAGTTTTAAAAAGTGTTTAGATATCAGAGCGCTAAATATGTTATTAAATGTAAACCACTGTTTTTAACTGTTCTTTCCTGGCACACAATAAATGTAAAGGGGTTATCTAAGTAAGGGAGCTCAAAAGTCCTTCTCAGAAGTACAAAATGCAGGGCTAAATCACAAATTTGGTGCAGAGTATTTAAGGTCTTTGTTGTAGCTTCACAAAACAACTGTGGAAGTATCTCTATATACATCTCTTACAAGAACTAAATCCTGACTTTCTATCCTGTCCTTCCCCTTAAAAAAAGGGGGAGGGGGGAAGCAGGATAGGTGGGGGGGCCTCAGCTTGGGCATCTTTTTCCAATAGCATGGCTCTACTAGGCTGGGTTGGCCAATCTTGCTAACCCGTGTATGTTGTCATACCTAAATGTTTAAAATCATTATGGTTCATCATACATAGTAAAATTAGTGAATACAGTTTTTACTCAGATCTCTAGAGCTGAAAAAAAAGTTCCTGCACTTTAAATTAACAGATGGTGCAATAAAAAGGAAAACAAAATCCACAGCCAACAGCACAGTGCTGTTACACTGAAAGTTTACTTCCTGTTCTCAACAGATTATAGATTCATTTCCCTATTTTCATTCTTGCACACTGATGTTTTCCATGTTTTTCCAGAGTAAGCTCCAAACCGTCCTCCCGCACAGATTATTGTTTCAACAATCATCTATTTCCCTAGATTAGCACCTTGCTCTGAAGCCAATTTTAAAATTTGCTGATAAATAGCACTGACCATCTGTTGACCCAATACCCAGAATTACCAAAATCCCTTAGCTACATATGCATTTCTTTTTAGGTATGATAGCACTGTTACTTATTTGCTTTTTTACATTTTTGCATCATTTGCAAACTTTGGTGTTCACAGCCTTTTTAAAATAATAGTTTATAAATGAGATTAAATGTTCCAAGACTTTTGAAATAAATTCTTGTCTAGAAAATAACATGTTTTTACCCCAGAAAGCCAATCTTGCCACTTGAAAGAAGAAAACACTCTTGCTTTGTTTGTCAGTATTACTCATAAAGTTTATTAATTTGACAAAATGTGTCTGATTTTAATTATATTTGTCACAACCCAAGGGTGTGATTTTTGTTTGTGTGTGCTTTGGCACTGCTAAATTATTTCCCGCCACTTGTAGCTTTCTTTGCAGGGTGCATTTCTAGGTTGCAAAAGAGAAATGCACGGTGCAAGGAGTTCCCGCCATTCGTATACAAATTTGTGTCCCACTATTGGCCAGTTCTAAATTATTCCCACGTGGTGGCTAGTGATTGGCCTGCTAGCCATATAAGAGGCTTGAGCGGTTTCCGCCCAAGTTGGAGATCTCCAGAGGAGAACCCTCCAAGGGGGGACTCCGTAAACATCTTGAGGAGAACTCTAGGTGCGCTGCGGAGCCTATCGGACCCAGCGCATGTACCTTAGAGCTGGCTATAGGGGTCTGATCAGCCTCTCGCCTCTCCCTGTCGCCGCCTGATCCCTCGACGTACCCTTCCCTGTGCGCAAGTTCCACGGAGCCTAGCAAACTTCGTGTGAGTGAATCCAGAGCTCTACCCGGGTTCGAGTCCTGCAGGTTTATCTTCCCATCGCCGAAACCCCATTGCGACATACTCTCGAGGTTTTTGTTCATCTTCCCGTCGCCGAAACCCCATTGCGACGTACCCTCACGTTCTGCAGGTTCGAGTTTTGTTTTGTTTTGTAACTGCAACTCAAGCAAATTTTCCTGCCTGCACCACGATCATCTTCGGTGTAAGTAAAATAATCTTAAATCAACCACTAAGCGTCCGTGCCTAATTCTAGTGTGCCGCCTGCCTTCCCCGACCCGGCGTGTCCGGGCTGCTGGCCACAGCCCGCCGCGCGAAGAAAGGGCCTCGGACTGCTCCCGGCCCGCACAATATTAAACTCTTTTCTTCCCCAGCTCTCTTTTCCTACTGCTATATTCCATGGAGGAATATACACATATCTTTTACAGTCGTTAAGAAAGGAATACGATGTCATTGCTTTTAGTAGCAGAGAACTGGACTCAAACTATGTATAGACATTCACTTCTACTGGAAGAAATATCTTCTGGTAGAAAAACAGCCCAGGAGCTGGACTGTATAGATGTTCTTCCACCCCATGGCTGCAGAGCATCACAGGCAACTTCTCCAGCCATGGGCATTAAAAAGATGAGCCCATGGCCATTCCCACCTGTAGGGGAGCTCATTAATTGCCTGGGAAGGGGACATACAGTCAAGTAGAAGTTGGCAGTTCCTGAAAAGCAGCAGATACCACAGATAGCCAGGGGGGTTCCAGCCTAGGAAGAATGCCCCTGTATACTACCAATCAGCTGACTGGCAGGAGGGAAGCATTCTCTCATGGTGGGAATCCTCCAAATTCTCCCTTGTAGGAGACTAGCTCTGCTCCTTGCAAACCTCCAGGCTGACCCAGAAGAGTGCAGGGAGTAAGGAGGAGCACTCAACTGGTACGGCAAGGCTTTGGAAGCCCTGTGGAGGGACATGACAGCCTGCCTTGCCCTACACTGCATCAACCTGACCACAATCAGTGCAAGGTAAGACAGGGGCATTTTGTGGTGGTGGCAAGGTTCCAGAGTCTTATCGCTGTAGCACAGCAGCCTGCCTTGCTCTGTATTGCTCTGGGTCAACTGGGCAGCATGGGCAGCAAAGGGAAGCCAGAGGGGCTAGGAGCCAGGTGCTAAGGAAAGCTCCATAGGACCAGCTATCAGCCCTTTTGGCTTCCCCTTGTCTTCCAGTTAATTAGCGGGGCAGAAATTTAAAAGCCAGCAGCTGGTTGCAGGGTTCAGGGTTGGCAATTCTATCCATACACAGAAAGCGTACATCTGTGCTTGGCCTCAGTAACCCAAGAGGTTCCTTCCAGTCCTATGTCCTACTACAATTTCTACTGATAATAGTATGAGACATTGGGACTATAGGATTGGTTAAAAGTCCACATCTATAGATTTTTCAGTTTCAAATATTAGAAATTTAAATAAGGTTAGATTCCACACCTAGATCTCTATTTTTACTTGATGACAAAAACATGTTTGAGGCTACTTTTAAATGGACTAATCTTAACTAAATGATATAGAAAACAAATCAACTCACCTCATCTTTATCTGCTTCTTCATCAACTTCATATACATGAACTGGAAGTTTGTCCGATTTGGTCCCTTTGCTAAAGGAGCAAAAAAAAAAAAACACCAAAAAAGTATAAATAGTCATGATCACTTACTTACACATGTTTATTCAGTACTATTTTAATTTCCCTCAGCTGAAAGAACAAAGACATTAAATATCAATAGGCCAAAACACATTCTCTGTTGGACTATAATTCAGTTCAGCTATTTCCTCAGCTTACACACCCTGCACTTTATAAAGGCCTCTCATTATCCTGAAGGAAGAAGCCCTTGGATTGAGCTCAAGAGAAGTAAATGATCTTCTGCTATTGCAATGCTGTTTTACCTCCTATGTGTCTAATAAGCTGGGGACAAGACTTTGCAAACGATCTGTTAATCTTTCAGATGCTGTGGGTGCGCTTTACTGTGGAGTAGACTCTGTAGTGATGCATCACAGTCTACATGTGTGCCAATATTAGGGCACAGTAGATTAACTAACTCCACAGTAAGATAGATATTGGGAGCAGGAAGCATGATAATGGCAAAGATGGTGGCTCAAAGATGTCAAAGGTGACTGAGGTAGAACCATCAGTTCTAACCACATAAGTACACACATTTCTTTCCCCCACCCCATTCTTTTTCCCAAAAATGGGGTTTGTAAATGAACTTTTCCCAGTCCCATGCGTTTCATTACCGTCCTGCATGCCAAAATCTTGAATCACTTCCTATTTATTAAAAAAAATTCCACAATGCATTAGGGTTGTTGGTTGTAGCCTTCTTGGTCTAAGGACATAGGCAGACAAGGTTGGGTAGATGTGATGTGTTTTATCAGACCAACTAAATAGTTGGAAAAAATGTTCTTTGCAAGCTTTTGGGCACATACACCCCTCTTCAGGCACAGAGAGAGCCCAAAGAAGGGTATTTATGCCCAGAAAGCTTGCAAGGAACCATTTTTCCAATTATTTAGTTGGTCTAATAAAAGATATCACATCTACGCAAAGCACAATGTGTTTAAGGTGTTATCAATTCAGAAAACCTGTGGTACACTACAACATTAATTTCCACCTGATATCAAGTAACATGGGGATATTGCATTAATGGTATTATTCATTTTTATATTCAATTCAATTAAAGGCGGCTAATCTTTTAATCTAATTGAAGCAGTGTTTCTCAAAGAAATCTACATTAGACCACTTCTGTAAAGGGAAGCCTGATTATCAAATTTAGATCTAGGTTACTGCAAAGTACACTTGTTCTTATAACCTTGGACTATTCTGATCATAGCTGACATAGGCATCAGTTAACTGCTTTTAAATTATTCAGAAGTTGAAGCATGCAATATACAAGGATCTAGCCAGGCAATGTCAAAGACTAACCGATTTCCTTCAAAGCTACAGTCTATAAAGTGTGTACAGCCAGTTTAAAAGATGGTAAGAGACAAATAATTTAGTTTCAGGAAAAAAACTAAAAACACAAAAAACCAAAAACACCTAATGCCCGTCTTTTTATTTATACTCTTCTAACATGCAGGCCTCAAACTTCTTTTGTTGTTATTATTGCTATTGAAGAACTGTGTATAGTTTCAGTGCTTTATAAAAAATAAAATAAATATGCCCATTACTGTCCATGAGAATCCTGGCCACATTGAAATATAAATTAAATTCTGTCCCCAAACTTCTGGAACCTTGCCTCAAATATTGCAAAGTCTGTACATTTCTATCATAGTTTAAAATAACTTGTTATATTTTAATCATAAGGTTTATTTTTGCCATGTTAAGTACAGAACTTATTTACCTAGCCTACAATTAAGACAGCTTTACAAACATGTTTAATGTTTTTGAAGTTCCTCTGAAAATTTAAAATCTGTAATATAGTACAGAATAATTCACTTACGTTAGAAGCTGCCGAAACTCTCCTGAGTAGTCTTCATATTTATAGTTAACAACATGCCAGTCTGAATTGTAAGTTTTGATGCACTATATAATAGAAACAAGTGTTCACAATATATTAACTTAAACATGTTTAACTAAAAGCATTCCCTAGAAACGTAAAGCAGGTTTCCTATGTTATGGGTCCTTGTGAAATACTATTATGGTTATCTGTGTTATACAGAAATTTTTTTTGCTCTTAAATATGAAAAATATAATTTTCAAGTACGTTTAAACAATCAAATGAAGAATCTAAAAACAAACAATAAAGTGCTTAGCAAGAAATTGAAAGCACTATTAAAGGCACAAAGAATCTATAAAGCTAGTTTTATCAAGTTAGTCAACACCTGAACTTTACCACTTTCTTCAGTGGCATCATCTAAAAGTGACTGGAAACCTGACTGAACATTTAGCATACTTTGTCTAATACTCTGTATTATCAGAATAGCGTGATCAATTTAGGACTTCCCCTTTTGGAAGAAGTAAAATCAGGATTCAATTTAAACTTATATTTTTAATCCAACAAGTATGTTTTGAATCCAAACTGCATGTCTGCAGCTGTTGAAAGACAATTATGTCATTCTCTTCTGGACTAGATCACAGGAAGTTTCCTTTTACTCCACCCATGCGGCTGTCACATAATGCTGATTTATCTTGGCATTAGTAGAAGTAATAAAATTTTTGTGTGCATTGCCAGAGACAATATTATACAATACTTCATACACAATATGTTTTATAAGCAAGTTTTTCACATACTGTGAACACATATGCACATAAAACAGACCATGTAATATTTCTAAAACATTTTTACTCATTTTTTATAAAGAATAATTATTGGGCAAATTTAAGTGCCAGTCATGTTTCATTAAACTTTATAGTTTAACTCACCCATGCTGCTCCCCACAACCAAGCATGTCTTACAGTGAGATAAAAGCACAAAGGTTCTAACAGACTAGCTTCAGAGTCAGAAGAGATTAAAAACAGGCCTGAATGTATCTTGTACATTTTTCTTAAAACAATACAATTACTAGCAAAATAACTGTGACAGAAATAGAGGATTGAAAAAAAAGTGATCATGAAAAGAAAACATCTCCTAGTCACGAAATGAAAAGTCATTGGTAAATAGAATGCAATTTAAATAGACTCTGTCCCATTTCACTGACCAGAAACATAGACATTTCAAATTTGCTGCAGGAAAACAAGAGCAGCAAAGGCTAAAAGAGAAGGAAGAATGAAGAAAGGGGAAACACCCCACACTACTATTAATCCAAGCAAGGGACCTACAGAACAAGCAACAGAGGACACAGGTAAAAAGCCTCAGACACATACACCAATGATTATACGAAATATATAGTTATCAAATAAGATATCACCCTTCAAATGCAGCTGCTAAAGAATTGGATTTCTTACCTGGACATTACAGCTGTGCGAAACAGCACTGTTCCACTTTGACTTCCGTTTCAACGTTTTGATGGGACAGTGTTTCGTTTCGAGTTTCGTTTAGTTTTGAAAGCACTGTTCCATTTTGTTCCATTGAAACTGTTTCACTATTTCAACGTTTTGCCTGTAGGCTATAGTGCGGAAGCACAAAACTATCTATAACTTTGTCATTTCATGCCCGATACAGATGAAACATGCAGGGAAGGTAGCCCCTTCTGAGAGCATGACACATTCCAAGTTTCAAGGACACAGGTGCAGAGGTTTCTGGGAAACTGCACCTCAAGGTGTTAACAAGCAAAACTCCTGTCACTTGCCAGCAGCAGCAGCTTCCTGTCATTCAGCAGGGAGCTCCAGGGGCCTGAACCCCCGGGAGGCATCCAGTACAGCCCCTGCAGCCCTCTTGGGGGTGCGGGTGGGTCCCTGATCTGCCTGCCAGATCACAGGAGGCTGCTGCTGCTGGCTGGGAGCAGCACTGAAGCAAGTAAGCTCTTGTTTCATTTCGAAGCTGTTTCAAAGGCTTTTGTTTCAGTTCGATTTCACTGTTTCAAGCTCGAAACGCATCAAAACAGCTTCGAAATGAAACACCCAGAGAAATTTTGCACAGCCCTATTGGACATTTCCCCTGGACCCCCACTGGGTGAGAATTAGATTAGCTAGAGAACAATAAAGAAGCAAGCTGACAACTGAAATCCATAGTTACACGTGTGCACACGCATATACCTTCCCCCCAAATCCACACACAGTTACCTCAGTTACAAACAAGCTGTGAGCTTCCTTCTCTGCATTATCAGGAACTGTAGAGCATATATATCGACTCTGGCGTTTCAGTAATGCTGTCTGGTAATTGAAAAAGAAAAGGCCTTCAATCAATTAAAAAGCAAATATAATGTAGTAAAATTCAGTTTCAGTTCATTTCATCAATATAATTTAGATGCACTTTAGAAAAAACATTTGATCTATCCCAATTAAAAACCAAATAACATTCCAAAAAGGCAAATACATTATGTACTTTTACTGCTGATGTATTACTTTATACCTCAAGGATTTGAACAGTGCTTCCATTTCCTTTTGTAAGACCCGAAACATGAAATAAAGCAGTATAAGTGTTTTATACCATAAAAAGGATATTTGTTGCACTTTATTCATTATGAGGGTGTATTAAAAAGACAAATATGAGAGTTTAATTCTACCTTTATTGGTGGAGATATCAAACATTAGCTATAATATCAAGTGTGCTTAAACACAAAAGTCACATCTATTCATTGGGGTATCCATGCAAATTATTCAGAAGACTTTTTCCACAGCAGGTATCAAATGCAGATCTCATACTCTACCATTCTTTAAACCTGAGTATGAAGACAGTGCGAAGGCTATGCTGTTCCCCACCCACCAACATCTGCACCTCCTTACACATCCTTAAGCTCCCCATAGGACTCTGACTGGAAGCCACATCCCAG
>NW_005842241.1:1520885-1521125 GCF_000455745.1 Alligator sinensis | reverse complement strand
CGCTCTTCCTCCATGTCCGGGAGCAGGTGCTGCTGCTAGACAAAGGCATACCTTCCTTTCAGTGTGCTGCCCAATACCACTGCCCTTTTAAACTATTGGATCTTGGAACCTTTTTAGTCCACTAATTACAAAAGCCAGCAATATTTCAGCAGGTGTAACAGGCCACACTTCCCAGATATGGGATCAGAGGAGGGCCAAACTGAGGTACTGTGGGTCAGGATACAAGGGGATCGGGGGGGG
>NW_005842241.1:1514548-1520851 GCF_000455745.1 Alligator sinensis | reverse complement strand
GGGGGGAAGGGAAAGAAGGGACTTGGTAGTGGGGGTCTATTATAGACCGCCACACCAGGAGGATGAGCTAGACCTGGAATTCTCCAGACAGCTCTCAGGGGCTGTACAGTCAAGAGATATGGTTGTCATGGGTGACCTAAACTACCTGGACATCTGCTGGGAGAAGCCGTCAGCCAAATCTAAACGCTCACCTAGGTTCTTAACCTGCATACAGGACCTCCACCTAATGCAGGAGGTATATGATGCCACTAGGGGAAATGCCTTGCTGGACTTGGTGTTAGCTACAGAGGATGACCTGGTGGGGAATCTGCAGGTACAAGGTAACTTAGGGGACAGTGACCATGGACTGATTGAATTCACTATCCGGCAAAGGGTAGGTAAACTAACCAGCAGGGCTGAAGTGCTAGACTTCAGAAAGACTAACTTCAGTGTGCTCAGGAGATTAGTTAGTGAGGCGTTAAAGCTCAAGAACACTGGTGAAATGGGGGTCCACTCAGGGTGGTCATTCCTCAAGGGAGTGATCCTACAGGCACAGAAGGAGACAATCCCATTGCACATAAAAGGGGGCAAAGGGACCAAGAAGCCCTCTTGGCTGAACAGGGAAGTCCAGGAAAGCCTAAGGGCAAAGAAAGAGGTATACAGGCTGTGGAACAGGGGCAGCTACCAAGGAGGAATATACCTCCCCGGCTTGCACTTGCAGGAAGTCAGTTAGGAAGGCCAAAGCAGGATTAGAATTTAGGCTGGCAACGAAAATGAAGGACAACAAAACATCCTTCTTCAGGTATACAGGGAGCAAAAGGAAGGCATAGGATAGCATAGGACCCCTACAGGACAAACTAGGGCAATTGGTGACAGAGAGGGGGGACAAAGCTGTGCTCTTCAATGAGTTCTTGTCATCTGTATTCCTAGACACAGACCAAGACAAAGCTCCCAATTGGATCAGAGACAGACACAGGAGGGAGACCAGCCCACCAACAGTTAGCGCAGACTTAGTGAAGGGGCACCTGGAGGGGCTGGATGTGTTCAAATCAGTGGGCCCAGACGAACTTCATCCAAAGATGCTGAAGGAATTGGCCAGTCATAGTAGAGCAGCTGGCACAGCTGTTTGAGCACTCATGGTGCTCCGGTCAGGTCCCAGAGGACTGGAAAACGGCCAGTATAGTCCCTATTTTCAAGAACAGGAGGAGGGGCCAACCAGGAAACTATAGGCCAGTTAGTCTCACCTCTATCCTTGGGAAAACTCTGGAAAAATCATTAAAGGATCACATTTGTCGGAGCCCAGCAGGGGAAATAATGCTGAAAGGAAATCAGCATGGGTTCACTACAAGTAGATCCTGTCCGACTAACCTTGTTTCTTTTTATGACCAGGTCACAAAATGCTTAGATGCAGGAGTTGAGGTAGATGTCATCTATCTAGACTTTAAGAAGGCCTTTGATATGGTATACAAGGTTCCTTGGGTGAATTTGATATCTTTTATTAGACCAACCCAAATGATTGGAGAATAGTTATTAAGCAAGCTTTCGGGTTCAAAACCCCTACGTCAGGCTAAAGAAGCTTCAGCAGTTGGTGTGTGCTCTTCCTGGATGGAATGATATAGTATCGCATTCTGTTCTCATAAATAAACTGACAGGCTGTGATGTAGATGATTACACAGTCAGGTGGGTGGCAAATTGGCTTAGGGGTCGTACCCAGAGAGGTGGTGGTGGATGGGTCAACGTCAGCCTGGAAAAATGTGGGCAGTGGAGTCCTGCAAGGCTCGGTCCTTGGACTGGTGCTATTCAATGTCTTCACCAGTGACTTGGACAAGGGTGTGGAGAGCACCCTGTCCAAATATGCAGATAATACCAAATTATGGGGCAAAGTTAACACAGCAGAGGGTAGGGAACGGATCCAGGTGGATCTGGACAGGTTGGGAAAATGGGCAGAATGAAATAGGATGCAGTTCAATGAAGACAAGTGCAAAGTGCTGCACCTGGGCAAAAAGAACCACCAGCACACTTACAGGCTGGGGGGTGACCTTATCAGCAGCACAGCAGCGGAAAGGGATCTTGGAGTCATAGCTGACTCAAAGATGAACATGAGTCATCAATGTGACAAAAGTGATCAACAAGGCTAACCAAACTTTATCATGCATTAACAGATGCATGACAAACAGGTCCAGGGAGGTGATACTTCCCCTCTATGAAGCACTGGTCAGACCACAGTTGGAGTACTACGCCCAGTTTTGGGAACCCCACTTCAAGAGGGATGCAGAGAATCTTGAGAGGGTTCAGAGGAGGGCCACTTGTATGGTCAGAGGCCTGCAGGCAAGGCCCTACAAGGAGAGACTGAAGGACCTAGATCTCTTTAGCCTTCACAAGAGAAGGCTGAGAGTGATCTTGCAGCTGCCTATAAATTCATCAGGGGAGGGCAGCAGGGAATAGGAGATGCTCTCTTTACTAGGGCACCCCTGGAGTAACTAGGAGCAATGGCCACAAAGTGTTGGAGAGCAGATTTAGGTTGGACATTAGAAAGAACTTCTTCATAATAAGGGTTACCAGAATCTGGAATGGGCTTCCAAGGGAGGTGGTGCTCTCCCCTACCTTAAGGGTCTTCAAGAAGAGACTGGACAAGCATCTAGCTGGGGTCATCTGACCCCAGCGCTCTTCCCTGCCCAGGGCAGGTTGGACTCGATGACTTACTGAGGTCCCTTCCGACCCTAACATCTATGAATCTGTGATATCAGGTAAAACTCCTAGGTAACATGCTGGCTTCTGGGAGAGGCATTTGCTGCCCTGACCAGCTCTGTGCTAGCCTCACACTTAAAAACTGGTGTGTTGAAACTCCCTATCATATCAAGGAAACTAAGATGATAGATTTGGTGCACAGAAGGGATTTTTCCAATGAAAGAAAACTTCCATATCATCCACTTCAATGCCTACCCACACCACAAGCCTGGGGCATGGGCAAACAGAATTCAGAGGCAGCATGCGACTCCCTTCCCTTCCTACTACATGCCTAGCAGTAGGGCTGTATGAGGCTCCGGACAGAGCTTCGGATCCAGAGAAGCTTCAGAGGCTTCAGGGTCCAAAGCAGCATGTCCAGGTAGAAGCGCTGGCCTCGTTACACTTCCCGAAGCAGTTTGGAGCTTCTGAAGCACTTCGGAGCCGCCTCAGAGATCCGGCCATAGGGTATAATGGGGAAAGAATAAAATATCTATAACTTTGTTGTTTTTTGTCCAATTTGGCTAAATTTTCAGGGGTGGTAGACTCTGCATAGAGGATGAAGCCTGCCAAGTTTCAAGAAGATCAGTGCAGTGGTTTTGTGGGGGGAATGGCACCCCACATTATTGAAAGCAAAACTCATGTCATGTCTAGGCATTACAACATAATGGGGTGAAAACTGCAGGGGTTGTAGCTCTTACTGAGGCCACAAAGCCTGCCAAGTTTCAAGAAGATCGGTGCAGGGGTTTGGGGGGGAACTGCCCCTCAAGCTGCAGACAAGCAAAACTCATGACATGGGTGATTGTAGGACTGAGTGTGTCTGTCTTGGGGCAGGGAGACACTACCGCAGGTCTGGCTGCTAAGCTACTGTGTTACCAGTTACCAGTCAATCATGATTCACTCAGGGACCAGCTCAATACACAGGACCTAGCTACTACATAACGACTTAGCAAGCAACAATTAGCACCTAGAAAACCAGGCTAAGGAGAGGAAAGAATCAATACAGACAATCAACTGCCCCAAGACAGAGACAGTCTTGGCACGAGTTTTGCCTGTCAGCAGCTAGGGGTGCAGGGCCCCAGAACCCCCCTGCACCAATCTCCTTAACAGCTGGCAGGCGTCGTGGCCTCAGCAGGGGCCACCTTCCCTGCAGCTGTCACCCTGCTGTCCCTTAACACATGCAGTGTCACCCATGGCACGAGTTTTGCTTGTCCGCAGCTTAAGGTGCAGTTCCCCCCAAACCCCTGCACCTATCTCCTTGAAACTTGGCAGGCTTCGTTGCCTCAGTAAGAACTACCACCCCTGCAGTTTTGCCCCCTCCCCCGTGGTGTGACACACAGCCGTGACATGAGTTTGGCTTTCAAGAATTTGGGGTACAGTTCCACCTAAACCCCTGCACCGATCTTAGCAGTTTCATGCTCTCAGCAGAAACTACAATCCCTGCAAGTTTCATCCAAATCGGACAAAAAACAACAAAGTTATAGATATTTAATTGATTCCCCATTATACCCTATGGCCAGATCTCTGACGTGGCTCCAAAGCTTTGGAGCCGCTTCAGCCAGATCGAAGCGGAAGCCCGGTCCAGAGCTATGGATCGGATCGTGGTCATCCAAAGCGGCCAGATCTGAAACCGGATCGGATCGCTGCTGACTCGCACAGGCCTACCTAGTAGCACGAGACAGGAAAAACAGGCAGAAGAATCATATTGTACACAATGACAAAAGGAGAGTGTCTTGCCACAATCCTGTTCTCCCTCAGTGAGAAAAGGAGCAGGATTTCCTTTGAGATCTTGTCTGGGAAGCACTGTACACATGGACATTACCCATGCAAACGAGCATTACCTGTGTACCTTGCTGCTTCCCTCAACCTGACATGAAGGTGGCACTTACTGGCAGCAACACCAGAGCAAGGTCATCCAGCCTGACACACCCTGTACAAACTGCCCAATGCTACGAGAACTGGAAACCTCCAATGATGCCAGGCTACCTGGGGCCCTGCCCGTCAGCAACTGTCTACCACTGGAACCCAGCAGTGTCGGCAGCCTGAGCTTTTTGTGAGGAGAAAGTGGAGGAGACACTCTTCCACACTTTCCTAAGCTACCCTCAGCAGGGGCCACTCTGTTGCCCCAGCGCCCTTTTTGGCACACCGTATTTGGACTTCTCTGTGACTGTGTACATTTTCTCTATCTCATACTGAATAGCTGAGAGAAGGACAACACACCTGACCAATTTGCTGCTGGGCCGGACTCAGATGGGGGCTATGAAGAGCCACAAAAACCAACTCGCAGAAGTCAGCTCTGATGGCACCCTACAACTCTTCCATTTCCTTGTTCAGGCACGCATCCCTTTTGAGCCTGTATGCTTCACCTTGCAAAAAAATGTGGTCCAGTTTGTGTTACACTGAGTTACTGAGGGGGCACTTTGCAAGGTAGAAGCGGCTGCAACACCACAAAGGGCATTTAGGGGGAAGGGGGTTTCAATCTATTTTTCAATACACTTTTTTTTTTTTACTGACAAACATTACTGACAACATGATGAATCTATGTATCCAAAAAATCTACATATATATCCTACGTGTACCAGTTATGTTTTTCTTTACAGAATTTTCAGGTGGGTTGTCTTCTGTACATTTTTTTTCTTTAAAGAAATGTCAAAGTTGGGCCAAACACATTTCAGATCAGCAAACACAATGAGAGACCAGTTTGTACTTCAAGAAAAAAAAACCACAAACAATAATGCCTTTATTTGAAAACCACAGCAAAATACATGCATCAGAATTCAAGCAATAAAAGATGGTTTATACACATACAACTCTGGAATATTCATTGACACATGCAAACACACACACCCATAAATAAACGGGGGAGGAGGGAAAACAAAACATGAAGACACCCAACAAAAAGAAACGTTCTCAATATACAAGAAAATAAAAACCTTCATAAAAAGACTCTTGAGTTCTTAAACTATATAAAACATAAAGAAGTTAGACAGGAGACAAAAACGATAAAGGGCTGGAAGGCAAATCATATGAAGAGAGGCTGAAAAGAGCTAAGCATGTTCAGATTGAGGAAAAGGCACTTAAGAAGTGACATGATAGCAGTCTTCAAATACTGCTTTATTTGAAAAAAAGGCTTCCATAAAGAAAAGGGAGAACACCTTTTCTTTCTTGCTAGAGGCAGATGTGGACGAACTGACTTGAGGTTGTAGCAAAATAGGCTTAAATTGGATATCAGGGAAAACTTCTTCACTGTTAGAGCAGTGAGAGTGGAATAGCCTGCCTAGGGAAGCTGTGGAATATCCATCATTGCAGTTGCTCAAGAAGAGGCTGGATAAGCATTTGTCAGGGATGATCCAGGAGTACCTACATCTATGCTCTACTACGGGTATTTTGCATGTTTCTAGACTGTGTTGATTGCCACATGGTGCTGGGAAGGAACTCCCTCCCCCCAATCCTGTTGCTACACATCAGGGTTTTATTGGGGGGGGCGGGGGTGTTGTTGTTGTTCCTCCCTCCAACACTCTCCCCTCCATATCTTCCTTCAGCAGAATTGGGTGTTGGCTGCAGCCAAAGTTAAGGATTTTAACTGTGATGTGCCACAGT
>NW_005842241.1:1511906-1514517 GCF_000455745.1 Alligator sinensis | reverse complement strand
TCCTGCTGGGACTACAACATGAAGGTTCCTGGCTTGAAGGTTTTGCTCCTCTGCACAGGATCATCTCAATCAATCACATTTGGGGTCAGAAAGGAATTTTACTTCATGGTCACACTGGTACAGACTGTGGGGTTTTTTGCCTTTCTCTGTAGTACGGAGGTGGGCCTAGCGCTCTTCCTTTATTATATTTTAACATCAACACTACTGCACTGTTGCCAGCAGCAGCTGTTTTATTGAACTCTGTCTTAGTTATCCCACTGACATGATGGTTCGGAGAGGAATGATCCTGCTGCCTCAGGCAGGAGATTTAGACTAGATCAGTGGTTCTTAACCTTGTTTTTACCAGGACCCATTTGTAAACACCAGTGGCCAGTCCCGACCCAGTGCCCCATACTCCCGACCTACTGCCCCCCACCCCCAAGCGCCCAGTGTATGGGGCAGGGGGTGAGTGTATGGGACAAGCAGAGTGTGTGTGGAGCATAGGAGGCCCCCAAACAGCCCTCGCAGGTTGAAACTCTGCCAGCCTGCAAGGGAAAAGCCACAGTTTCCCATGTTTATCTCCTTCAAAGGAGAATCCATTTTTAAAGTTTGTCTGCGACCCTTTCATATATTCTTGCGACCCACTTTTGGGCTGCAACCCATGGGCTGAGAAACACTGGACTAGATCACTTGTGGAGGTCCCTTCTAGCCCTACTTTGCTGGGACTGATTCTATGATATTTATGCTACTCTTAGAATGATCCCTCCCCTCTGTGCCTTGCCCCAGCTAAGCATGATGTGCAGTGTTTCCCACCACTTCATGCTGATTTTTATGTAAATTTGCTATATACAAGGCTAAGATTTCTCTCCCCAAGCAATTTAACAATTGGGATAGATCAGTAAGAGATGCATGTTTATGAGATAAATATGCAGTTATTGTCACTCCCCTGGCCCCCACCTCCTGCTGCAGCTTTTCGAAAGAGATCTGAGAGAGGTAGGGGGTCTGAATTAGGTCTGGTTCATTTTTTAATAGCCAGGATTTTACTTATGTATACTACAGTGAAACTCCACACCCATTTTTTCCAGTGTACTTTCAGTAGCCACATTAATTTCAACCTCATTTCCTTCATGAATCGGCCTCTTGAGGAGAGATGAAAATTCTGGATGTTTCCTTATTGACCACGTCTATGTCTTTTTATAATTGAATAACCCATGCTTTCTTTTAAATATGAAAGCCAGCCCCAGAGAGTACCAAATAGAAGTCTTTAAGCACTCTTTCTGGGAAGATTTCACTCTCCTCTCTTTTTAAGTTTCTGCACTCAAGGTCAGAAAAATCATAATATTTTTTGTGCTATCAGAAATTAAAAAATAATTTTAAAATGCTCAAGCTGCAAAAAATAAGACCCTAGCTCAGAGCTTTCCAAACTGTGTGCTGCGACACAGTGTGTCGGCGGCAGTGTGTAGGCGTGTCATGCGAAATGCAGAAAATTTTGCGGAAGGGCACCGCAGAGCTCCCTTACTCGCGTCTGCTTCCCTTGGCCCCTCCCCCGGGACTGAATTACTGTCACAAAATAATGCACGTCTAAAAAGTGTGTCACCAACATGAAAAGTTTGGAAAGCTCTGCTCTAGCTGAAGCTTTTGAAGTTATAGGTACCTGTTAATGAGATCAAGGGCAAAACAGATGCCTTGCAGTATAATATACAATATGCAGAAGCCAGAATTTCTGACCTTGAAGATTGCCACAAGAGGAGCAAGAACTCTCCCTGATGAAAAAAAAAAAAAAAGAATTCTTTTCTGATAAGATTAAAGATCTGGAAAACAGGGTTAAGCTAGGCTCTGTGGATTCAGGGAAGGGACTGAAGACAACAACTGTATACAAATTCATACAACAATTCAGGTCTGAAACTGAACTAAAATTGTATTTTTCTTCCAGCCCTCCAGAAACAGAGTATGCACATAGTGCTCTGAGGCCATGGTCTGTAGAAAGCAACCCTCCCAAAACAAATCACAGAAAAATGTCTCTAGCACCAACAAAAAGAAGAAATTAGAGAAGCCAAAAGAACTCAGAAAAAATGTGTTGTTTTTTCTAACAGAAGAAAGGTATGTGAGCCCCAGTCATTTTCTCCTTCTGCTGTGTGAAAATTCTATGCAAAAAAATAAGTCATTCCCTATTTTAAAAAGAGAAAAATTACATGGCCAGGACCCCACAGCACGAGAGGTATGCTGCCTCCCTGGAGCAAAGATTCGGGATGTGACGGAGGTAATCCAGGCCAGGATCAAGCCCACCAATTACTACTCCATGGTCCTAGTCCATGTGGGTACTAATGATGCGGCCAGGAGAACCCCTGATCACCTGATGGCAGACTACAGTGCTCTGGGCGGTGTGCTGAAGGAGTTTGGTACACAGGTGGTATTCTCTTCCATCCTACCAGTGAACGGACGCGGAAGACGGCATGAGAACTGCATCCGAGAGACCAACGGGTGGCTTCGGCAGTGGTGTCTCGAGGCAGGCTTCGGCTTCCTGGACAACGACCCGCACATCACGACGAGGGACATGCTCAGCCGGGATGGGCTTCACCTGTCCCCCAAAGGTAAGCGTGTGTTTTCTTCTAGGTTGGCGGATCTCCTCCGG
>NW_005842241.1:1492559-1509310 GCF_000455745.1 Alligator sinensis | reverse complement strand
CAGACTAAGCCCTACGAGGAGAGACTAGAGAAACTGGACCTGTTCAGCCTCCGCAAGAGAAGGTTGAGAGGTGACCTTGTGGCTGCCTATAAGTTCATCACGGGGGCACAGAAGGGAATTGGTGAGTATTTATTCACCAAGGCGCCCCCGGGGGTTACAAGAAATAATGGCCACAAGCTAGCAGAGAGCAGATTTAGATTGGACATTAGGAAGAACTTCTTCACAGTTCGAGTGGCCAGGGTCTGGAATGGGCTCCCAAGGGAGGTGGTGCTTTCCCCTACCCTGGGGGTCTTCAAGAGGAGGTTAGATGAGTATCTAGCTGGGGTCATCTAGACCCAGCAATCTTTCCAGCTTATGCAGGGGGTCGGACTCGATGATCTATTAAGGTCCCTTCTGACCCTAACATCTATGAATCTATGAATCTATGACATTAAAGCCTCAAAATTAGCAGTAACAAACTTAGGGGTAGCTGACAGTTTAAAAAATATATATATTTTCAAGTTGATGCTATCCCTTTAAAGCTAAAGTGTGTCACAAACCCATTCACAAGGGGCCCCCTGAATTTCTCCCCACTGTGTTGCCACTTGCACCAAGGAACAAACCGTAGCTGCCCTGAGATAACTCCTTATGTCAGCAAGCCTCATCTCCACAACCATTATACTGGACCCTACAGCTGCAGTAAAGGAATCTCTGCCAGCCTCAGGTGGTCACTCTGTTGGGTTGTGAAAGAAATTTTAGGTTCCCCTTTCCATAGAAAGGGCTAGTCCAGAATATCACTAACCCAGCAATCTCACTTTCCACAGACAAACAGTAAGGAGACAAAATAGCAAAAGGATTTATTACATGGAGGGTAAATATATATATCAGGTTGGCAAAATGGTTGATCCAGCTGCCAGCCAGACTCCATTTCCCAGATGCCCCTGCCCTCATGGCTTATGCTGGTCTCCATGGAGACCCCAGCTGCACCTGCAGGGGAAAGCTCAGGCTGGGGCAGCCATGGAGACCAGCCTCAGCTGCTTCTGCAGCACATGCAGTAGAACAGCGCAGTGGGCTGCTCCAGAGCTGCTAGGTACTTGGGACCGGGGCAGCTTGCTCCAGACCCAGGGAAGACCCACAATCTGTAGCCTGCATGCTCCAGGCAGGGGCAAGTAAGCAGGGGATCACGGTTCTGCCCTGGCTCCTTGCAGCAGTGACAGCCTGGTTTGGAGCCAGGACATAACTGCAATACCCTATTTGCGCACCCCTGCCTAGGGCATGCAGGCTACACATGGCAGCTCTGCCCTGGCTCTGGAGCAAGCTGCCCCAATCCTAAATTGCCAGCAGCTCTGAGCAATCCCCTGTACTACTCTGCCACATGCACTGCCAGCACAGCTGAAGCTAGTCTCCATTGCAACCCTAGACTGAGCTTTCCCACACAGGTGCAGCTGAGGTCTCCATGGAAACCAGTACAAGCCATACAGGCAGGGGTGGCTTGGAAATTGATTCCCCAGCCAACTGGATCCAGTCCATGGGCCAGACTTTGCCTGTCCTAGATCGATCGATCTGTGTGTGTGTGGAGAGTGAGAGAGAGAGAGAGAGAGAGAGGGATCTATCCATCTAAAATTTTAAAAAAGCAAAACTGACTGTCGGTTTGAAAACAGAAATAAACAGGCAAGAAAAAATTCTTACCCTTTCATCTCACTATACCCTTGCTCTCCCAAGAATCCCGACAGCGTTTTTAAGAGATCAGCCTTTCTTCTATTTCTACCAGCTCTGGCAGCTGGGGAGCCTGGACTCTCCCCGGACTTGTGATCATCCAAAGACAAAGCATACCCCAGATAGCTTCCTAAATCACTTCCAACCAGCCCCTCCCCCAGCATATTCATGAGTCACCAAAATCCTCAACAATGCCTTTGGGTGTAGGCTAATACCTCATTTGATTATCTTGCAGTTATATCATGAATTTAAAGCAGTACATTTATATCAAATACATAATACATATAGATATGAAAATAACAACACTGAAGCCATGTTCACACTAGCTACAAATAGAGACTGAACAACATAAAAGTAATGTGGGAGAATATTCATGCATGCCATATGGTGAATCCCAAAGGCAACTTGGTTTTGGGGTGAATCTATGACAGTATGTAGAGTCCTTTTATTCATCTTAAGAGTACATCTGGCATAAAGTAATGGCAAATTAAAAGCTACTGAATGAAAAATTCTTTGAAAAAACTTTATGGGGGGAGGCAGGGGGAAGACCTCTTTCTTGGATAAGGAAAAGGAGCTTTGTCAGTAATTGAAAAAAAAAAAAAAATCAAAATCTTTTGAAAGCAACTGGAAGAGATTTGTAGAAGTGTCAAAATATTCCTCTGTCATACCAAAGCCTCTCTCTATGCCTTGAATTTGCTATACTTGTCAAGACTCACACAGCCTCTCTTGGCAGCATAGAACAGTGGTGCTCAACTTTTTTCCCCAGCAGGCCAAATGGGCAGTGCCTGGTCCAAGCATAGGCCAGATGGTGGTTCTGATCTGGTGCCTGGGGCCAGTGTGGTGGCCATCAACTGGCCATGATGGGACTGGGGAGAAGTCCAGTTCCAAAGGTGGTGGGGGTGGGGAAGAGGGCTTCTCCTGGCTCCTCAGAGGGGGAAGAGGCCTTAACAACCCAGCGCCATGGGAGAAAGTGTGGCCTGGCCCCAAACTTGCCCTGCAGAGGGATGGCCTGTCCCCACTGGGTGCGTGGGACTTGGGGTTTGGAAATTTGGCAGGAGGGAGGGGGGCTGTATTAAATGGACACCACTCCCTTGCTGCCAAACTTCCAGACCCATGGAGAGCCCCACAAAGCAGATGCAATGGCTCTGTGGGTTGCATTTTGCCCATGGGCCAAAAGTTGAGCGCCCCTGGCACATAACATCATCAACCTGATGAAGATATATCCCTTGTTCAGAGCTAGAACAGCATGTATACAGACAACTGAGAAAGAGACTGGATCATTACCAGGCCTTACATTAGATACTGCAGAATATGAACCAAGTTGGGGCAAAAAAGATGAGCTTTCAAGAACTGTTCTTGAAAGTGCTACTGCTGCTACACTAGCTAAATCTGCTGCCATTGTACCTACATTTCTTGTCTTGATTTTGGTACCCAGCTGCAAAAGACCAACAGTCAAAGAAAATTTTTAATCAGATTTTATCATAGAGATAAATCTGTGAGATTTCAGATTTAAATTTCAGGAGGTCTGCTTTAACAAGAATAGTAAACTTTAGCAAAAGTCTCTAAGCTGTACTCCTTCCATGCAACTTTGCAAAAAGAAATGCCAAAACTCACAAACAAATTATATAATAGTAAGTTTCTCTTTTACTAGGCGTTTGAACTTCAAAGAGATACAAAAGACTAGTGTAAAACAAGCATGTACACCCATTTGAGACACAGTTACGTGGGTCTCCTTAACGGTTCAATATTTTTGGTTTATTCTGAAGATTATAAGCAGGACAAATAATCAAAGGTGCACAACCTCCTTGCAGACCAAATGTCATGTGAATTTCTAGATGGGTCTTTAAGGTGGTCTGGGGATCACTGTGAATCTAAGCTGCACTCTGGTAAATGAACTTCATAATTGGTTGGTCTTGATCTATCCTAATATATCTGTACCAAGAAATCCACCAAAACAGTGCAGAAAGAGGCTATTGCTAGGTTCACCTGCAAATAAACTCACTGCTAATCTTGCTTTGCCACTTTATATGGTACAACTAATAAAGACTGGGAATAAAAAGTATATTAACCAACCATTTTTAACCTCTTAGCATCTAAGTTTTTTACTCACCATACAATAAAAAAGTATAACACTTCTGTACATCCACAGGTTTATAAAAACATGGTAATTCAAAGTGACAGTAATGAAACAGTAATGCAGAAACAGAAGGATTTTGGTTTGCTTTTTCTTCTCTAAATGCAATGGTTTACATTTTATAGGGTGTTATATTGTCATTCATTTTGCAAGACCTGCACACCATCTGCTTTCAGAAGCACCTCAATTCAAGTTAACTAAAAGCTGAGGATGTTAACAAAACTGAGGTCAAGCCAACATTACAAAGTCTTGCCAACATAGCTATGTTGATAGGGGTGTGAAGAGATCACATCACATAATTGATATAGTTATGACAGCAACTTCTGTCAGCATAGCTGTACCTACCTCAAAAGAGGGTTTCTTTTGACCTGGCTTATGTCATTCAGGGAAGGTGGTATAATTAAGCCAACACAAAGCCTCCTCTATCAGCATATGTTGTCCTTTTAATGGGGGCTGGGGAAGGGGGAGAAAGAGTCAACAACTCTAGTAGCAAAGGCTCCAAGCGGTAGACTAGCAAAGAGTTTAAGAAATGATTGTTTTTTTGCTCCCTTCAGCCTTTCATTTGCCACTACAATAAAATTTCCTTCACTTCAAACAGTTTTCATTGTGAATGCCCATCATGCTGATATCTTAGGCAGGGGGTAAACATCCAGAACAGACAGTGTTATGAAGGAGATGGGAAGATAGCAGTGACTTCATGTTTGCAAAACAAAATATAGCAAATTTTGCACATCCTTCAGTGAAACTACCATTTTGAGCGGGGAGAGGGTAGATCTAAAAACCCACAAGGGAATGACTGCAGATCTAAAATGCAGTTCTTACAAAATGCATTCCCATTACCTTATTAAAAGCATCATTCAACACATACTGGGACTGGTTCCTTCCAGCTGTTCTGCCCCTCCCCTCCACGATGCAGTCGGATCATCTGGCTGTTACTTGTTCAGCTCTTGGGTCTCTCTGACAGTCTTCCTCTAGAAGTCCCCAGAAGTGATGAAATGAGTAGATTCAGCCTGTCTTGTCCTCTAGTATGTAGTGCCCTGGCCAACCTTGTCAGGTTTTTCTTTAATGGTATATACACAATGCAGTGACTCGGGAGGTAGCATCTCTCCCAAGCATATGGTTTAGCTCCTCAAGAAACTGCAGATTCTTTTCCCTCATTGCATTCCCTGATTGGGTCCTGACTGCATCCCCTTCCTTTCATTTGGACAAATAGCCACTATGCTGCAATGTATATACACCTCCACCAGAGGGCAAGGAAGTGAAGGCCTCAGCATGAGCCATAAAGATGAATAAGACATGATTGTCTCCCACCTCTTCTGAATTCCCCGGAAGATAGACTCCAAGGCAACTAATCTTGGCCACATCTCAGCATTTAAACTGTGAAGTGATAAGCAGGCAGGATGACCCAGAGCAGTGGAGGGCACAGCTGTTCCAGCTAGCCAGCAAACTATGTGGGATAATGGCAGGAAGTCCTGACAGATGCACTATGTTTGCTACTAGTTGGCAGTGAATCCACAGCTTCTCTGTAGCCTGTAAGCTTATCCTGTATTTAACCATATGCTTATAATACAGAGGCTGCCACTGCTTTATGAATGGCAGAAGCAGTGAAGCAACCTGGCCTCTTGTATAGGCACATGTCTGCCAAACAAAAACGGTTTCCTAACACCAAAGCTACCCCAGCTCACCTGAATAACAGCTCTGCCCTCTGAGCAGCGTCCACACTGGGGACTGTCTACACCTTAGCCAAGATCACTATAAACAGAACTTTGTAGAGTAGTCCAAGCATAAGAAAACCCACATCTAAAGTGGTGTTGATAACAAATGTTCAAAGGCAAAACATCTGTTCGTAGATGCATGGCACAGACTTGAAGTACAAACAAGCCCTAAGGCATCTGTATATCAATTGCTTAATGCATAGGTGTGCAATAAAAATGTGGACATCACATCACAGGGCATCTGACTTAATATCCACTGAGATGAATAAGGGACTGTTTGTCTCAGAACCTTATTTCTAGGTTATGCAAACTTATATTTGAACCTGGATTTCTGAGGAGCTCTCAACCATATTGCACTTGTATAAGTTTAGATTTCAAAAAAACTAAAACAAGAAACAGAAAATGGCATACCATATCAACACCGAGTATCTCAGTCCAGAATCTGGTCTCAGATCCTGGTGAATTTTACAGATATATCCCACCAGTATCTCTTGCAAAAGAGTGCAAAGAAAGTACAGAATATAATACCAACAGCACTGTCTTAAAAAAAAAAAAAATCTATAATGAAAGCCAACATTCACTTTTCTTTGACCTATTAGTGTTGAGTAACAAAACAAGTATGATAAATGGATTGATTTTGTAATACTTGTCCAATGACTATAGTATATAAGTTTACAGTCTGATTATGAATTGCATTTCTGCACGATTCTACTTTTCTAAACGGTTGAAAAGGGATGATACAAATCCAAAGCATATTAAAGTTTTTTCCACTTAGTTCAGTAGATTTGGATCAGTCCCATAGTTCCTGAAATAAGGTTGATCACTATATTTAAATGGTTTCTAAAACATGATAACTATGCCCCCTGTTCACAATATAGATAATCTGCTAAAGCAGGTATATATATATAATTTTATGTTTTAAAATTAATTTAAAAATAGTTTACAATACACAAGCAAAAATAATTTGATTTTTAGGCAACACAACATTATATATCTTATATCCACATTTAAAAAAAATGGTCTTCAAGCAGTAAATTAAGAAGGTACACAAATGCAAAAATGGAAATGGCTGAACTCAAAATAATATATTAAATTTTCGATCAAAACCTTTGATGAACTCAAAATATTTCCAAGTATTCTACCCTAAGAGTTTTAAGCAAACCTTTACACCCAGCATTTCTGAGTTTGTTCCTGGTAACAGCCACCCTTTTTACAGATAAATGTCATCTTTGTTGCACTGAAAGACTTACAAATACTAATATGTACAAATAATCCATCCTATTCTTATGTTATTAAAAGAAATCAATATTTTAAAATGTATCAAGTAAAACTGTTACAATAAATTACAGACATGTTCAGTATTTAAAACCCCACACAGCTGAAATTTCAAATTAAATCTCTATTAAGCAGACCAATCACCACACCAGCAGGCAGCTTACTTATAGCAATTAAATATGTTTTTATTGGTGAGAAATACTGTTTACCTTTTGAACAACTTCCAGGCTGCCAAGTACAGCAAAATGAGAAAGAAGTGTATGAAGAGAGCTTGAAGCAGATTTGGATAAATCAGGGTGAATACGTCAATTATAAATCGGGGTACAGTTTAGAGCCCAAACCACAGACAATGGACTGTAAAAGGAAGATGTGGTGGCACAGGACAGAGCCTTTTGGAATTCATACAGAAAGCAAATGATAATGCTCAAAATGAGTAGCTGGCAAAGCTACACAAAAACCAAAAGAAAACAGCGAGCGTGTTATTAAGAAGGAAAGAGTAATGGTCTTGAAAACAATGGAAGGGACTGAGTTCCACTGGAAAACTATTTAGCACAGACCAGGTCTTGATTGGGAAAAGATTATGCAAGATCTTGGCCAGTACTTTCACTGAAGGTGGAAGCCAGTTTGGACCAGATACAGGATAGAACTGTAAAGGAAGACTTAGTTTGAACGTGAGAACAAAAGACCTGCTAGCAGTCAGTGGCAAAGACGCAGGTAAAAGTCTTTTCTGAGGCAAAAGAAACAGAGAACATGTCTTTACTTGGACAGGAATGTGCCAGGGGAGAATAAGGAGAAGATGAAATGAAAAGCTACTAGTCTTCCCAGCTAATTTTGTGTATCGGCATAAACCAGAACCAAGCGTATCTGCTGTTGGAAAATGAACAGAGCTGCCATAGGTAACTGTACAAAAGCAGAGAGAAAAGAATCTGCAGTCTCCACCCACTGTCAACCTGGGGCCAGAGAAAGTACACTTTAGTCCCTTTAATTAAATGAAAATCTGACTTTCAATTACTTTCATCAACCGGCTAGGGAACTGTGAAACCACTCAAGCCACTAAACTCCCTTCAGTTTTTTTCAGTAGTGACTGAACAGCTCTAACACTTCCTCTGCTCTCCTTCAAACGTTTTTTTAACCCATGGATATACTCAAACATTCCCTCCCATTTCCCTACGCCATGTGTCATTATTTCAGAAAAGAGGGCAAAGTTCCCCTCCAGTAAACTCAGTAGTAGTTGCTATTAGAGAAGAAAACAAAGCTTGCTCAGCTATCAGCCTCCTACATCAATGAGTTGCTTCTGCTACTCCAAGTCTCACTTCCAGTATAATTTCCCATTCTTCACTTGCCATGGGCAGATAACTACTGTCCTCTCCACTTGCACAAATTATCATAAATAGGGCTGGAAACAACCTCACAGAGGTCATCTGCTACTAAAGGAAGGATTCGCCTCTGACTAAACCATCCCAGGCAAGTATCTATCTACTCTGCTTGAAAATTTCCAGGGATGGAGACTCCACAACATCTTTAGGCAGCCTGTTCTAATGGTTAAGCACCTTCATATGTCAGAAGTTGCAACAGACATGAAGATTAGGAAGAAGTTTGAGGCCACTGCTCCTAATCCTGTCCCCTATGGCTTTAAAAAAAACAGTTCGTCTCCCTCCTCTTTACAAATCACACTTTACATGGTCAAATTTCTCTGGTTTACTATTACGAGAAGGATAAGCAGCAGATTATGTTCTCCAATGATGAAATAGAGGTCTTAGCTCCAAAGAGAGAGTCTTTATTATTGATAGTAAGGAAACTATGGGTACTACTCTTGTGCTCATGATCTTACCAAGAGTGGGCATTAACGCATAAGCAGGGATCCTAGTTTTCTCCGATTTGAAAAAATCCCTAATTTTCAGTTAAAGAGAGTAAACCCAAATCCTCTCAGACAAATGCAAATTTGGGGTTACGTTTTTGTTTTTTTTAACTGACAATTGGGGATTTTTTTTAAAAACTGGAGAAACCCAGGATCCCTGCTCATAAGTGACTCAGCTTTTGTAAGAGCGAGGGTTAAACAAAAAAAAATTCGCAGCAATGCTTCATCTTTAATACTCAATTGTGAAAGTGAAGAATGAAAAAAATAAAAGGTTTGGGAATAGAAAATGCAAGAAAATCAGAAAGTTTATTTAGCAGTTATGAAGGACACTGAACTGACAGTTCCAGATCCTGAAAGTTTCTACACAAGAATATATAGTGTCTATGGCTCTCTCACACGACCAAAAAAAGGTATCTGTGCCAAACCCATTCCCAGGAAGATTCTTGACTTGGACAAAATTCACCCTAGGAACTCTCTTGGATGGTAGAGAGATCTTTCCATGTATAAAGTCAGTTCTAAGTGAGGTGGAGAAATGTAAGGATGGAAGAGGTGGATTATGGCCTTGCTTTCTGCCCCTTCCAATGGCTAGCTTTCATAGGGTGCATTTACACGTGTACTTTACTGCAGAGTAGATTACTTAGTTCCACAGTAAAGCATCACCATCTACAGTAAACTAATTAACTCCACTGTAGGGCAGTACTGTCAGAGACAGTACTATCTTATGGCAAGGTACTTTACTATGCTGAAACATATGTGTAGATGGTGACCAAAGGCATAAATTGAACCGTCATCCCAGCCAGTCAGGGGCCTGCTTTGCCCTGGCTCAAATTGCTGCTGTCCCAGGCCCACACGTAGACACTGCGCCGGGAACAGTTGACTCTAGAGCAAACTGCTCCCAAGTTTATTGTGTTGCATTATTGCCTGTGTAGATGCACCCACAGACTTGAAACAGAGCACTACTAACCATTGCCTGCTGCTGCACAAGATTCTCAATGGCATTTGAACAACTCACCTTATAAATGAAATTCATCTTAGCCTTCCTTTAATCCTTGACATCTCTACTATGATTACAGGAATAATGTAGTATGGACAAAAAAAGATTAAAACACAGTTCAGGCTACTGGAAATAAACATGGTAGAAACAGACTTTCACCGACTACTAAACTGAACCAAAATACAAGATGTTGAAGTGAACTGCTTTGTATTACCAAATTTCCAAGGTTATATCAAGTATCCTATTAATTACTCTAGCGGAAATAGAATGAGCCAGTTAAGCAAAGGTTCTGATAAAGAACGACATCTTAAAATATATTAAAACAAAAAATGGCCATGTTGATCATATAAACAGGAAATAACTCAAAACAAAATGAAATGTATTTTAGGTAAAATTCTGTTAGGTGCAGTAACAACAGAAAAGCAGCTTGAACCTACAGGTTTTGTAATAGTAAATGTTAGCAAAATGAATTTCTACCTGTAAAATACTATAAACAGCTTAACCAATCAAATGAAACAGATGATCCTAATAATCAATGTCTCAAGTTAAGCGCTGCCTTAAAAAATTGTTTAATCATCCCAATTAAATGCATCTTTCACCATAAAATAAGTGTTAAGGACAAATGCAATAAATTTGTTTCTAACAAAATCTCAACAATGCACCTTTGTCCTGCCCACTTAGAGTACTAATATCTTCACAGCATCAAGCTGCAAAAAGGCAGAACCCCAATGAAAAGACATACTTTGCAGATACTTAATGTCCAGCCATAACTTTTAAAAAAAAACTAACCTTACGTCCAAGGCCTTTGTAATTAGTAGGGCTTGGCTTCCTACACTGTTTAGTAGTTTTTAGACTGTAATCAGTCTAATCTAAACAAGAGGAAAAACACTTGGATAAAAATAAAAATTGAATGCTGAAAGCGGAAATGGCTTGAACAGATTTCTATACAATGGTCAGAATTTCCAACTATAAAGAACTGCCTAAAATGTACACAGAGGTCTTCCTAATTACTCCAGCTACACATAATCATCTTAAGAGGCACTCAGGAAAAACAGATTGACATCTTTGTGATGAGATCAATGTAGACCTCAACTCAATGTGTAGTTGCCATTAAATAAAATACCCAAGGTGTTGAGAAGAATCAGGAAAAGATTAAGAATAGGGAAAACACGCCAATACTTAGACAGTTTCGCCATACCTAGAATACTACGTGTAGTACTGGTCACTGCGGGGAAATCTATACAGCACTTTGATATACCATTGAAGAAATCATTCCTAACCGTATGCTCAGGCAGCAGTGGCTGCTCTCAGGAACACACCAAGCGTTTTACTTTACCAGTCTGCAAGCCTGAGCATAAGTGGGTTGGGCTTATTTCTCTGACAGCAGCGTCAACCTTACTCAGAACATGGTATAGACTGGTGGTGAGCAACCTTGACAGGTGTGCCTCACCTCTGAGTGTCACCCTGATCCCCACCCCATCAGGCATACCTGATGGAATCTGTGCCCCAGGGCACCAGAATGGTGCCAGGGGGGCCTTGAGTCTCCAGACACTCAGAGCAAAGTAGTGGCACAACACTGCTGAGAGAGCTGTCACCATCAAGAGCCAAGTTAACCTTTTCCTGGCCCTGAAAACAATGCAGTTTTTTATGGCAAATGAGGATCCAAAGCCCTTAATTTGCCAGCAGCTTCACAGCCATGAAGTCTTAACCTGGCTCTTGCCAGTGACACCTATTGTAGAAACATCCTAATACCTCTCCACTGCACAGCCCTGCCTCCATTCTACTGAGTGCCTGAGGCTCACATGTCACATAGTGGCTGCCTACAGCACATCACAAGTTCGAGGCCATAGAAGAAGTGATCATGGCAAGGCCCTGTCAGATTTCAATGCAATCTGGAAATTCTACTAAATACCTCGTCACAAGGACATGAAAAAGGAAGGAAGGTCACCCCAAGTAGGGCCAAATAAGGGCCAAACTGGGCAGCACCCTCAGGAAACAGATGATTCCATGTGGGATGAGGTGTCCCTGAGGGCAGGCTCTAGGACAGTGCCACCACATGGGATCCTAGTGTCATGATGGGGTTTGGGGCTGACAACAGCTTGTGGGGCAGTGATGTTGGAACCCCAGGTCTAAGCATAACTGGAACAGAGGGCTCAGCATGGGACAGTACTGGGGCACATAGGGCTGCACTGATGTGTTTCTGGGGACAAGGGACAATAATAAAAGCCAGCCTCACTCTCACTGGGTTCTTCAGACTCTGACTTTGCTGCTGAATTGAGGCTACCAGGCTGGGCTGGACCTGGGCAAAGGCATGATTAACAATTTTTGTGTACTCGGCAAAACACCCCCTGCATCGTGAGGTGCATGTGCAGGGTTGACAGGCGCCAAAGAGTGGGGAGAGGGTAGGAAGATTATCAGTCTTACCAGTACCAGGGAGACAAAGACCCATATGCTGCAGTTTGTATCCTGCACTGATATGTTCTTCCCTCCTTAGTGGGCCCATGGGCCACGCCCCCACTCCAACTAGGCACTGTGTATTGCTTTCTTCCCCCTCCCACCTCACTTCCTTCTTCTAGCCAGGCAGCGCAGAGCCATTCTCCCCCTCTGCCCTTCTCACCCTGTTCCAGCCAGGTAGCACAGCGCTGTTCTGGCTAGTGCCTCCAGCTGGGCTGTCTGCTGTGGAGCAACTGAGCAGGGGACAGGATAGGCTAAGCAGCACAGGCCTGGTGAGTCACAATATGCCCCTCCATCCCTAGACTCTGCCTCGCCCATCTCCCCTCCTCTCCACTTGCAACCCTGCCTCCAGCCCTCAAGTGACACGCAGTGGCTGTGGGTTTACCCTTCATGGTACAGACTTACACTGGGTCTCAAAACTTACATTGGAAAATTAGAAGAGATTCAAAGAAAAGGGGGAAATGATAAAATAGAACCATGTGAAAAACATCTTTTTTTTCATTTGAGACATAAAATGACATCATAGAAGTATATACAAGAATGAACAGGATAGAAGAATTTGTCCTCCCTCTCTTATAATATAAGAACAAGGTAATAGTCAATGAAACTGAAATGTGGCAGATTCAGAACAAACCACAGGAAATACTTGTCTTCACATAACATCTATACAAATTTTTGAACTCACTACTAAAGTGTTGTGGCAACCAAATGCTTAGCTATACTCAAGAAGGGACCTCAGATTTATGGGGATAACAAGAATATCTACAGTCAAGAAATTCTTGCCAACAAATCTTGGAAGAGATTAAATTTCAGGCTTCAGCGTATAAACCAGTCTCTAATAACCAGAGGTTGAGAAGGCTGGTCATACCTTTCTTCAGTTCTAGCACCACGGTCCATGTGACTATCTAGTCACAGTCCATGTTTCTCTCTCATCTATTAAGAAAGGGTTATATTTTTCACTGCTGTGGGGGGAAAGGTCGACTTAGGGTATGACCACATGCATTAAAAAAAGATTACAATTAAAAAAAAATTCATGATTTTTAAAGGAATTTCCTGATTCCTAGGTATAAAGAACAGATCTTAATTTGACAGGAAAAAAAACCAAAACATAGGTGACATTTAAAATGCAATGAGAACTATTAGTCTGACCATTTGTCTCAAATGGTGAGAATACTGAGTGAGATGTAGAAATGTAACCTAATACATCCCGAAAGAATGGAGGGGTTATCAGTATGTACTAGAAGCAAGCAATAAAAGAAAAAGGCATGTCTGAGAAAACTCAAATGATAGTAAGATCTTTAAGTATAAAAATATTGTTTTAATACTTTTCCCATTCCTTTGCTACTGCATGTTTATATATACATTTACACCACCATTTAAAAATTTCCATCAAAAGGAAACTGAATAATTACCTGAAAGTCATCATAAGGGAAAAGCAGCATCTCACGTAGAGCATCATTTATAATTTGTGTTTTCCTTTGGACGATGACATTTTCATAGTCTATTGGTTCAATTAGCTTTGGTTTTGCCTGGAAAAAGAAAACAAAAGAGACTCTTAAATGTACTGTAAAAATTGTAATTGTGCACTTACTTTTCAATATAAACAATGCCTTATAATAAAATTATCCAACACAAAATTGGGACTTCAGCTCTCACACAAGCCTGCAGCACTCATACATACAAATTCTAAATTCATATCATGCAATACAGCTCAAATACAGTAATGGGCGTTTACATATAAATATACCAATGGGTGCAAGTGGATGTGATATGCCCAGACAAAAAGCACTGGGGACAGAGAAGTCAGCCAGGAGCGGAGATTAGGGTAATACCCACTTAGTTTATATCTTCACTACAAAATTATCAATTACAATATCTTCACTGGGATCTCACCTAATGTTGCCCTTAAATTATTTCAGTCATCAGCACATCTGTTGGAGGCTTGTGTGTGTGGACAGCATAAGGTTAAGGGAAACATTAACATTAGGTAGCTGTCAGAGACCGGTACCCATATGAACCTGGATTTGGTTCAGCCCAGGCTGGTAGTTTTCTTACTTTGCAGTGGGCACAGGATAATCCATGCTTGTGCTGACCATCTTCCAGTGCCTGCCCACAAATTCCCATAGGGTTATTTTTCTTCCCTGCTACCTGTTTCCTTCTGCTGCACTAGAAACCATCTAACTTTAAATACTGGTTTGGTACATGGCCTATTACATTTCTACTGTGCTTCATATCACCATGTGGGAAAATCATCTTCCCTGTGCACTGTGCTACCAGATGGTCAAATGCTGGAACTGAGGTGGATTTCTGAACAAGGTAAATAATATTCACATTCAAAACACTTAGCCAGAAGTGGTTTATTTTAATGAGTCTGTAAACCAAAAGCATTTCTGTAAGGACAGACAAGTCTGCCCTCAATAAATGAGGAAAGAATTCATAGATCAGAGAAGCTAGAATACGTTACAAAAAGCCATGGTATATACCCCAGTAGTCTTAGGGGGTGTGTAGACAAAACACGGCGCATGTGTGCATGACACTAAAGCAGCTTAAATGCTTTTGCACCATTTTAATGGTGTTGGTATTTTCATGTCTTGGCGGCATATTATGCATTAATTCCAGCCGCTGTAGCACACTTGGCAGCGTAATGTGCCTTAAATGACTTTGGGGCACAGCAAACTGTAACACCTCTGAGGAGTTTTAGTTTGCTGCTGTACAGCCGCAGAGCAAAGCACTGGGTTCTGTGCAGCTCAGGGGCTGTGCAGGCAGCCTGGCAACAGCCTGGGAAGACAGGCTCCACTGAAGAAAAACAAAACAAAACAAAACAAAAAACTGGCAAGTCTGATCTTTCCCCCCCTGCTCCCCTGGAGCACGCCTGCCTGCATGAGCCTCATGGGGACCTGGTCCTTCCCTCTGCGGCTTTGGTGCCCCCCGGGACTGCCCAAGCCAGGTACCTGCAAGTGGGTGCCATCACTGCCTCAGAGGGAAGCACCAGCCCCACATCAGCCCAGGGACCGCTCCACCTTCCAGTAGCTTGCCCTCCCCTCCCAGCCACCAGAGAGGCAGGTAAGACACAGGTGTACACAACACAGGGTACACTTCACCCTAAATTGAAGCACTGTTTTTAGAAACCCACTGCTTCAATTTAGGGCCCCCATTTAGTCTACACATGCCCCTAGTTTCTCACATAGGTAAATACTACATTTATGGAAGCAGGCACATATGTTTGGCATGGATTTGATTTTGCAGTGGGACATACCCCATACCTAAAGCTAACTTCTGCAGATCACCCACGCCAACTTCATGGCAAAGACAACCTTAAAAAAACCCAAAAAACAAAAAAAAACCTGTTTACTTTATGTTCGGTAGTAACCGAGTCATCAGGTTTGATCAAAGCAATGGTCACTAATACACCATAGTGATATTACAGTGTATCCAATGTAGAGATTCAATATTGAATGTTTCAGGTCCTTAAAGGTCACATTAAGTACTGTCATAACTTAAGAGTGTTTTTATTAGGTTTGTCTGTACTGAGAAACTGACTCATGTAACAGAATAATAATTCCATTACAGCTATGCAGATATAATACTCTCCCATATAGACACTATATTTCAGAATAAAAATCAAATCAAATCACTTACTTTGGGGGGTGGGGGGAGAGAGAGAGAGAGAGAGAGAGAGAATATTTTCTAGCTATAATTATACCAGTTAATTTCCTTTTGTAGAAAAATCCCAAATTTCTCTACAACTGTCCGAATGCTTCAAAACAAAGATTTTTTGGAACTTTGAAGATTCAAACCTAAATTCAAGGCTCTCCTGCATCCAATTCCTAGAAGCAGCATCATATTTTTACATTTTTGTTAAATGCTACACTGTTTAAATCTATCTTGCCCAAAGGATGATAAGCAGCATGTTGATTTATAATTTATAATTGTGAAGAACTTTCTATACAACTAGCAAGCCTAAAAATACTTAATGTAATTTCAAATTATACAGAAAAATGTAAAATATAGATAGTTTTACAATGTTTTTGCTGTGGTGAAAATTGAAATACCACAGTATTGTAACATGCAAACAATGGACACCTGAATGAAGAGTCAGGAAGACATTTCTATACCACTGCAGAGAGCAAGCAGATTTTGGTACTTTGCTAATCAAGATCTGCACATTACCTTCACTAGAATCAGTTAGTAATCTGTGAGAAAGAATATTCCACACTTATAAGCAGGGAAGAATCTCACATTATAGTAGAGCTAACTGTATAAGATCTATATTCCTTATTTTCCCGTGTTTAATAATCTTTTAAAATTCTGCTAAACTAGGGTTACTATATTTCCAGTTTCAAAAAAGAGGACACCTGTTGGGGTGGGGGCAGGAAATATGACTGGGGGGGCAGTGATACAGCCATGCCCTGCCCCTGTCCCTCACTCCCAAGCCGCAGACCCCCAACCCTGCTGCTGTCCCTCATTCCTGACCCACAGTACCCCACCCCTCAGACCATGCTGCAGCCCCCTCCTCCCCCATCCCTGCTGATACCCCTCACTCCCAACCTGTGGCCCCTTTGCACTGCCTGTGCCCTGTGCTCCAGACCCACATTTCCCCCCTTCATTCCCAAGCCATAGCCCCCC
>NW_005842241.1:1489230-1492536 GCF_000455745.1 Alligator sinensis | reverse complement strand
CCCCCCCCCCTGAGCCCCCCCCCCCCCCCCACCACTCCCTTCCCCTGTTGGAGAGGCAGGTGCCTCCCCCTCCTCCCCAAACCTGTTGCACCCCAGTGCTCAGACAGCTTTCAACCCCTGCCCCACATACACTTACCTATATGCAGCTGCTGGGGCTGTTCCCACCACCCTGCCTGGCTGCACGCCAGCCCTCTGCCTCCAACTGCCCTCCCGCCAGCCCTAAGTAACTGCTTGCTAGGGCAAGCTGTGAAGTGCTGGGGAAAACTTTGATATTGAGCAGAGCAAAAATCTCAGACATTTGTTGTTATTTAAAAAAAACACCTGGACAGAGATGGGATGACCCAACAAGAGGACACGTCCAGGAAAATTCAGATGTATGGTAACCCTAGCTAAAAACTAACTCTATGTAGCAATTGTTGCTTATCATCAAATTACTCATTCTATTTAAAAACAAGAAACCTAGATACTGATCATGGCTACTTCAAAAACTGCAAACTATTTCTCTCCTCGAATGAGGCAAATAAATCAGTTTTTAAAATAAAGCTCGAAACGGGTTTTTTCCCCACCCCCACTAGAAAATGGTTACCAAAGTTCAAGTTTAGTTTATAGGTTACTCAGAACTTTGACTTCAGACTTTCTGATATCTACCACATGGTAATCTTCCTGTTAAGCGAACGCTAAAATACTGTAGGAAATTCAAAAAGAACAACAACAAAAAAACTATAAAAAATTTGGAAAGTAGAGCTTTTCATGAGAAACTACAAGAACAGGGTGTAAACAGTGACTAGAAAATGAAATGGCAGCTGTTTATATGTATGCTGGAAGGATACTAAAGGAGGAAATAATATTTCTGTGTTATACGTGTGGCGCAGAAGCTTCATTTAAACAAAACTACAGCAACAAAAGTGCAGTGCACATGTAGTATAGAAGGATAATGTTACTTTAAGAATTAGGAAGAGGTTTTAATCATTACTTATGTTAAAAGAACATTATTTAGATTACAAAGACCCATAAACCTATGTTAAATTCTCCCCCTCTGGACACCGACTACTATTCTAGGTCCCCACAGACTCTGAGCAGCTCTGGATCTCAGGAGGTTGCATGGTTTCCTTCTTTTCCTCTCTGGCCATTTCCTGATAAACCTCCCCTCACAGAAAATAAGCTCCAGAAGTCAACTGTTGTAGGCCCTGCTAGCATCAGTACTGACCTTCCCCTCCCACCAAATAAAACTCTAGTAGCTTAAACACATTTTTGAGAACTCACAACTAGAGGGATGAGGTTTCTCATTTGTAGCATACCTCCTCAGGGGGCATTTGATAAGTGTAACATATGAACTATTGTAGACATGGCTTTTGCAAAGGACTTCTGAATGTTTTTGTTATTTAATGATAATAAGGCACAAGAGAATATAGACCATTTAGAAAAACTTTCTGAAAGAGGTATTCCTTACTCCAGTTCAACCTTCTTTTGAAGAGTCCTCAGAAGTCCACCTGGTCAGGTAATCAAGGCTCCACAGCACAGTAGTGTAACAAGAGCTGGGAGAACAAGACAACAGCTCAGGTACCAATTTACAGGATATGCCAGAATGTACAGCCACAGCAGAAACAGCCACCAGCATGTGAGGAGTTTATGGGGCAGGTCCAGCAGCAGCAGTGGCAGCATAAGGTCACTGCCAGTGTGCAGGGAGCCCATGGGGCAGTAGTAGCAACAATCCCCAGTGTGAAGGGAGAATGTGTGCCATGGGGTCTTTCAAGTCTCTGGTGAGACTCTTCCCCAACTCCTCACCCCCTGGTGCTAAAATTCTCTGGTATGCTTAGGGACCTACTGAATTCATGGCAGAAGTGGGGTGCGCTGCGGGTCCATTAATCTTGCAGGTTCCCCCTTGTGCCCTTCCACCACTGATTGATGGAGGGGCTAACCTGCAGCTTGCTCCTGATCAGTGGGGAGGCGAAAACTGCGGTTTTAAATATGGTGCCGCTTTTGCTTCCTGCCACTGATTGGCTGAGGGACCCCAGCGGCCCCAAATCTTGTTGCTGACCAGCAAGGAGACAAAAAACACACCATATTTAAAACCATGGTTTTTGCTTCCCCGCTGATCAGGAGGGCGTAGTGGGGCCCCTCTGCCAATCAACAGTGGGGGCTGGAGGGGAGAGGCATGCAGGGGACCATGAAAGATTAAAGGAGCTGCTGCGCACCCCACTTCTGCTGTGAATTTGGTAGCTCCCTAGTTATGCCTCTGCCTCACCATATAGTCAGGCTCCTGCAACAGCTCCCCTCATCTTGAGCTAGTGAAAAATTAAAACTTGACAGTAATTTTTCCTGCAATACTAAAATATCCTAATCACACCCAGCAGGTGATCACAGACCCTGTTGTGTGAACATTTCCCTCAAACTAGCTTCTTGAGGGAGAAAAGCCACTGTGTTATTCAGAGCAATTGCACTTCGATACAAAAACACCTAAGAGGATTCACTGACATTAAGCCTCAGAAAGCTAGGTGAGCACAGGAGTCAGAAAGTAGGCCTGTGCGAACAGGGAAGTATTCAATTCGGATTCAGACTCGGCTGATTCAGAAGACAGTGATTCAATTCGGATCACTGTCCCGAATTGATTCGGCCAAATCAGCTTCGGAAAATTCGGTGCCGATTAAGAGAGATTCGGTGATTTGGCCATAGACTATAAACGGGGAATCACTGAAATACCTATAATTTTGGCATTTTTTTGGCAGATGTGGATGAAAACTGTAGGCATGCTAGCCCCTGCTGAGGCCATGAAGCCTGCCAAGTTTCAAGGAGATAGGTGCATGGTTTCTGGGAAACTGCACCTCAAACTGCTGAAAGCAAAACTCATGTCACTTGTGTGTGTTAAGCCAGATTTGGTTGAAAACAGCAGGGATGGTAGCTGGTAACAGAGGGCCTTCCCTAAATAATTACAAAGGCAAGTAATCAAAATATAGGAAACAATAACTGACAAAATGGCCTACCTAGACACAAGCAATAAAAAACAGTTTTCCCCACAGACAGACAACTTTTTTTTTTATGTTGGTATCTAACTTATTGTAGCCCATGTTTCCTCAAAATCTTTACCTTCAAGAGAAAACTAAAGATGATTTATTTTAGACTGAAAGCAAGCCTTGGAAATGCTGGTGACTTGAAAAAGCAGGGTTGCTGAATTTGGCAGCTGTATCAACTAAACAGCCTGACCTACATAGTGATTAAAAACCTTTGACATTAAAATGTGCATTAAGGTAAACTTACTTGTGGGTAGTTTGTGTTCATGTTGTGGAAAGATGGAAAATATTGGGGGGG
>NW_005842241.1:1486823-1489199 GCF_000455745.1 Alligator sinensis | reverse complement strand
GGGGGGGGGAGTTAATTCTCTCAAAACCAAAGAGGATCCCAAATTGAGAGGAAATATATATCAAAGCTCAGGAGCAAGGTGCACCAGTAAGCTCTCCCTGATCTCCCGCAAGAGCACTCTTTTCAAATGACTGGTCTCTCTACCTGTTACCCCAGAGCTGAACTCTGTGGTTTATCACATGAGACTGTATCAACAAGATTAAAATACCCCATTTCTCAGTAGCTGTCCCAACTACAGCAAGAACAGCTTGTTATAGCCCTTTGGCAGATCCTCACAAGTGCGCCCTTCATTCAGCTAATGGGAATGGAGCAAAATTACCTTTCTAGTAGAACACTTTGCGCATCATTCTTAAAACTGAATCCTGTAGCTTGACATGCCAGTGAACCCAAGGCTGGCAGTTTGGCAATCAACTCCGCCTTGTTGGTACAAGCATCTCAGGTACCACCAATTAATGATTCAGATTTGTATGTAAAATGTTAACACACTAATAAAATTATTAATAAATTAATTGATTAAATTTATTGATGCTGTTTCCTATTTGTTCCATTTAACTTAGGAACAAGCATGTATAAAATTATTTAATTCGATATTTGAAGATAATTCTACTGGAATTCAGTGACACTATTCATACATATGTTTGCAGGACTTAAATTGTATATTTAATTGTAAGATGCCCTCTGCCACTTTTCATTTACTTGCTTAATAAACATGTAGTATACCATTCATCTTTTATTAGATGAATGGTATACTACAGGTAATAATTTATTAGAATAGAAATAGCGGGGGCTATGCCAGACTTGCTGATATTTAGTGCACATACCAAGTGTTTACCTTTCTCAGAAATATGCAAAGATCCTGTTTTGACATTCAGCCAGTAAGGTTTCTTTGTATTAACTAACACAATATACAACTCAAGACTTCCACAATGTCAGAAATGTAAACTACATGGATACCCACTTAGGACTCTTAATAGAGATGATATCTTTTATTAGACCAACAAGATTTTTGCAAAAAAATAAAAAATTAAAAATTAAATCTTTAATTGCAAGCTTTTGGCGACAAACACCTTTCATCAGGCATTGGAGAAAATATTTTTGCATACCAGCTATTAACTGACTGCCCAGAGGAGTTGTCCATCTATTGACTCCCCTGTGAAATCCTACAAAATACGGACTTTCATTTCTACCCAGAACTCTTAGAGTTTTTTCTCCAATGCCTGATGAAAGGTGTTTGTCGCCAAAAGCTTGCAATTAAAGATTTAATTTTTAATTTTTTATTTTTTTGCAAAAATCTTGTTGGTCTAATAAAAGATATCTCTACTATGAGTCCTGATTACTTTTTCCTCTAGACCAGGCTTATCCAATATACAGCCCGCAGGCCACCATGCGACCCACCAAGCCATTTTCTGAGGCCCGAGGTGCTGCGACGGGAAACAAAAGTAAACAGTTTACTTTCGTTCTCACCCCTTGTCCCTCCCCCCATTCCTAATGGCTGCTGAAGGGCTGGGGAAAGGACAAGGTTCCCACATGCACCGCGTCAGCTTGACATTGGCGATGTGGTACATGTGGGAGGAGGAGTAGCCGTGTGCCACTTGGGACAGGATGAACCCAACCAGAGCAGCAGGGCCTCAGCTGCACTTTCCCCCTACCTGTGCTGGTCAGTCCCGAGCGGCACATGGCTCCGCTGCTGCTTCTGCTGGCTGGTGCAGACCTGGGCGGGTCTGTCTCATCAGGAGCAGCATGCGGCTGAAGCCAGCTTCTCATGAGCTGCTGGGGACGGGAGGAGCCCAGCCAGGTTGGCACCAGCCAACAGAAGCAGCGGTGGAGCCGTGTGCCACTTGGGACTGACCAGCGCAGGTAGGGGAAAAATGAAGCTCAGCCCATGGTGCTCCGGCTAGGCTCATTCCATCCTGAGCGGCACACGGCTCCGCTGCCACTTCTGCTGACTGGTGCAGCTCCAGCCAGGCTCCTCCCACCTCCGTCCCCAGCAGCTCTTGGGAAGCTGGCTTCAGCCGCATGCTGCTCCAGATGGGATGGACCCAGCCGGGTCAGCACCGGCCCGGAAAAGTGGCATGCAGCTGAAGCCGGCTTCCTACATGCTGCTGGGGATGGGAGGAGCCCGGCCGGGTCTGCACTGGCCTGCAGATTGGTATATCGTGACAAGCCTATGGCTGGGGAGGGGTCAGGCTCCTTAGATCTTAGACCTGATGTAGGCTATGGCACAAAGACTCATTCTGGAACAACGCGTTAATAAACTTGTGTCTATACCTGCCAGGAACCCAAGTAGCAGGTGGTTGATACCTGGTAAGCTCATGTGAGTAAAGACTGCTTATTGCTTTCTGTGTGGCCTTCAAAATGTTTTTATCCTAATAAATTT
>NW_005842241.1:1481031-1486762 GCF_000455745.1 Alligator sinensis | reverse complement strand
AAAGCAGAATCATAGCCACTGAACTAAATTCATGCCCCATGGGAATAATCACAATTCAGCAAAACGGGCGGGAAGGAAAAGCCGGAGTTCTAAGTGTGCACCCTAAAAGAGGCCATGAAAGAGTCCGAAGCACAACCTTAGAACCAGGACAGCTATCCAGCGATGGCAGTCCAGTAGGTATGATGGGAATCTTCTACTCTCATGAGATTTAGGAAGGCAAGAGGACATGACAGTCGCCAGCCCACTGGGTGATAAAAAGTTAATGATCCAGCCCCACGTTAAAAAAGGTTGGACACCCCTGTACTAGACACACAAGGTTTAAAAAAAAAAAAAAAAAAAAAAAAAAAAAAAAAAAAAAAAAAAAAAAAAAAAAAAAAAAAAAAAAAAAAAAAAAAAAAAAAAAAAAAAAAAAAAAAAAAAAAAAAAAAAAAAAAAAAAAAAAAAAAAAAAAAAAAAAAAAAAAAAAAAAAAAAAAAAAAAAAAAAAAAAAAAAAAAAAAAAAAAAAAAAAAAAAAAAAAAAAAAAAAAAAAAAAAAAAAAAAAAAAAAAAAAAAAAAAAAAAAAAAAAAAAAAAAAAAAAAAAAAAAAAAAAAAAAAAAAAAAAAAAAAAAAAAAAAAAAAAAAAAAAAAAAAAAAAAAAAAAAAAAAAAAAAAAAAAAAAAAAAAAAAAAAAAAAAAAAAAAAAAAAAAAAAAAAAAAAAAAAAAAAAAAAAAAAAAAAAAAAAAAAAAAAAAAAAAAAAAAAAAAAAAAAAAAAAAAAAAAAAAAAAAAAAAAAAAAAAAAAAAAAAAAAAAAAAAAAAAAAAAAAAAAAAAAAAAAAAAAAAAAAAAAAAAAAAAAAAAAAAAAAAAAAAAAAAAAAAAAAAAAAAAAAAAAAAAAAAAAAAAAAAAAAAAAAAAAAAAAAAAAAAAAAAAAAAAAAAAAAAAAAAAAAAAAAAAAAAAAAAAAAAAAAAAAAAAAAAAAAAAAAAAAAAAAAAAAAAAAAAAAAAAAAAAAAAAAAAAAAAAAAAAAAAAAAAAAAAAAAAAAAAAAAAAAAAAAAAAAAAAAAAAAAAAAAAAAAAAAAAAAAAAAAAAAAAAAAAAAAAAAAAAAAAAAAAAAAAAAAAAAAAAAAAAAAAAAAAGGAACCTGTCCTACTGGAAACTTGTATAGAATGTAAGAGTTTCTAGGGCAGACATCTTCAGTAAAATTTTGTTCTAACCAAAATCAACAGGAATGTTGCCAATGCCCTAACAGAACCAGGAAAACCCTTCTGGTCTTCCTATTCATCAGTAAAGTGGCTGACACAATTTATATAAACTTTATTGTCTACAGTTCTTTGACTTTTCCTGAACTGAAGTTCATTGCTTTTTTAAAAGCTATTTGTTAGATCTTCAGGGATGACTATGATCTCAGTAAAGAGAAAGGATATTTCATCAGTTGAAACCATATTTAGAAAACAAAAAACAGTAAGAGCAGCATGTGGATTTTGGCAGTGACCCACATCAACATCACCACCAGGAAGCAGAAACTAATCTCAGTTTCCACCACTAAAAATCATTTTCCGGTACACTGTTTCAGGTAAAAAAAAAAAAAAAAAAAGACTATAACCATGTACAGAATTACTTGAAGTTAGTTTATGACTCTTGCTAAGGCAATTGTTCCATCACTCTACAATGCAGGAAAGCTGAGTACATAGCCACGTTAGTCTATTAAGTCTACACGGCACCACTCAGCAGTGCCTTCTGAGTATAAAGCTCCATTGGAGCCTTAAGGTTATTACTCACACAGGACAACTTTGCTTCTTGCTCAGCCCACTATTCCAGTAAACTTTTTGAATAGTCTTTCCAATCTGTAGACCACTACTTACTCAAAGATAAATATGCAAATTGTTAGGTAGCTAATCCTCCGCCCTCTTCCACTCCACCCAAGCATATACATTTTTATATATAGCGTTTTGGACATGGAAGCTTATTTGAAACTGCTAACAAGTAAAGTGAAGGAATAAGAGGTAGTCATGTTTAAAACAGAAATCACTAGTCACACACACTGGCTATTTGACTTAAGAAATATTTCCTTAGATTTTGACAAATAAAACTGATGAAAAACAGAATTATGTTAAAATGTGCAATCTTTACACCACTGAATTATCATTACAAAGACAATTATTTACTTGTTTATTTAGATTAAACCTGCCATAGATTTTACCCTCTGTTCCCTTCACAAAAATCAAACCACCTTATTTTTCCAAAACATCCCAGTAGAAAACCTAGACAGTTTTTTCTAAATCTTAAAGTAGTTTATTTTTTTTAAAAGAACATCAGTTTTGTAATCCATAAGGAAAACTGTACAGGTTATATGCCAAAATTATGTTTTATATTACTCCTTATAGCATTTTTTTTAGTTTTGGCCAATTTAGTGCCTTAAAAACAGTGGAATTGAAGACAGGCGGGTGATCCAGGCTGACCTGGACAGGCTCAGCAAGTGGGCGGACGAGAATCTGATGGTGTTCAATGCCGATAAATGCAAGGTTCTCCACCTTGGGAAGAAAAACCCGCAGCATCCTTATAGGCTCCGCAGTGCTATGTTGGCTAGCACTATGGAAGAAAGAGACTTGGGGGTCATCATTGACCACAAGATGAACATGAGCCTGCAGTGCGATGCTGCGGCTAGTAAAGCGACCAAAACGCTGGCTTGCATCCATAGATGCTTCTCAAGCAAATCCCGGGACGTCATTCTCCCCTTGTACTCGGCCTTGGTGAGGCCGCAGCTGGAGTACTGCGCCCAGTTTTGGGCTCCACAATTCAAAAAGGATGTGGAGAAGCTTGAGAGAGTCCAGAGAAGAGCCACGTGCATGATCAGAGGTCAGGGAAGCAGACCTTACGATGACAGGCTAAGAGCCCTGGGGCTCTTTAGCCTGGAAAAGCGCAGGCTCAGGGGTGATCTGATGGCCACCTATAAGTTTATCAGGGGTGACCACCAGTATCTGGGGGAACGTTTGTTCACCAGAGCGCCCCAAGGGATGACGACTAGGTCGAATGGTCATAAACTACTGCAAGACCATTTCAGGCTGGACATAAGGAAGAATTTCTTTACTGTCCGAGCCCCCAAGGTCTGGAACAGCCTGCCACCGGAGGTGGTTCAAGTGCCTACATTGAACACCTTCAAGAGCAAACTGGATGCTTATCTTGCTGGGATCCTATGACCCCAGCTGACTTCCTGCCCTTTGGGCAGGGGGCTGGACTCGATGATCTTCCGAGGTCCCTTCCAGCCCTAATGTCTATGAAATCTATGAAATAATATATTTCAGGATGTGAATTATTAAATGAATTTGGAAGACACCGGAAATTTGACAGTGGGGGAGCAGTGGTTGGGGCATTAATGCTTCCTCCGCTCCATGTTGCTAAATTTTTGGACCCACAGGGAGCCCCAGATGACATGGCCCCACAGCCCCAGCCTCAGCAGAAGGGCCAGTCCATAGCACCAGATCCAGTGTCCAGGGCCAGTTCTAACCTACTGCTGCAGACCCAGAACACAGGGTTAGTCTGTGCACTGAATCTGACCTGCAGACTACCCGTGCACCACTCATCTGGCTTGTGTGCCAGAAAGGTTGAGCAGCAACGCCTTAAAATTTCCTAAAAATAAGTTTTTGTAGTATTACATGAATTGATACTGTATATATTTGAGCAATAATAGGTTTCAATTAGCAAGCAAATTTTAAAAGATACTCTAGAACTTTAAGAAAGTCTTATTTATTAGTTGAATATGTTTTCCAGGTTATATAACCACACCAAAAAAAGTGATGACCATATTACTACTATACAAATTTAAAGAGTCAACCACAGACACAATGAACAGGAAGTTACACACTTTCTCACAGCAATTTAAGAAATACCAGATGATGCTATTTTGTCCACTTTTTTCTGGTTTAAACAAAACTAGAATTCATTGGTTCTACTGCTTTTTCAAGGGCCATCTACAATACAAAGCCTATATCAGCTATATCACTTCCCAAACAATATAAACTAAGAGGTGGGACAGGTAGTTTTTTAAGTTAGTCTTGGGGGGCAGGATGGGAGGAAGGAGTTGTTCTTTTCTTTTCCTGAATAATGGGAACTAAGGTGGCCCCTGTCCTAGCTTCTGCCTAACAAAGTAAGATGACAAAAGCACTTTATCAGTATGGCCTCCTCCACACTAGGGTTTTTTGTCAGACTAGTTAGGTCAGCTTAAGGGTGTGCTCTTACCTTTTCCCAAAGTATCTATGGTAGAATAATTGTATAAGTAAACCTAACCTCAGGCAAACCAAAACTAACTGAAGTAAGACTAAGTTTCCAAGCTCATCCTCACTGAACTCCAGACTACATTACAAAGCAACATGTTTTTAATCAAATTAAAAACAATTCCCCAAACTTTTTGATAAAACATTTTCACTCACATTATGTTTTCTGGATATGAATACACTTCTCCTTCTGCCATGGGCTGACTTCTTCCCTTTAGGTACAGACGTCATCACATTAAAATGAACAATACTATATCCTACTGAATTGAATTTCCTTGTCAACCTAGCCAGAAGGCATGGCAGGATGGCACGCTGGAGACTGATTAGTTTACAGAGACATAAGCTTCCATAGGCAATAGTCTACTTTGTCAAATCCATAATCTTTGTCAAATCCAGATATTTAGTGCTGCTAGCATCTAAAACAATGATAAAGTTTCCATGGTTTTTATCATGCCCATGTTCTATAGCCCTAAAAATAAAAGATAGTACATGGCCTGTTAATTTTTAGTGCAGACAAGGATAGTGCCCATGCTCTAACACAGAGGCAGGCAACCCCTGGCACAGGTGCCAGACCATGGCACACAAAGGCATTTTGCTTGGCATGTGTTCCTTGGGGCAGACAGCAGGGGCTAGGGCTGTGTTACCAGAGCAAGGATCAGGCCCCTCACAGCTCACCTGACATCTGCCCCTGGCATGCCAACACCTTACAAGTGAAGGTGATTTTGGCACTCTGCCCAAAAACATTACCAACCCCTGCTTTAACACGTCAAACCTGAAGTCACCATAGCAAAATATTATTTTTGTGAACTCATCCACACCACTGCTACTTTTCTAAGAGGTCTTTTAGCTGGAAAAGTGAAAGATCTTATGACCCCTTGAGGAATTAAAAAACAAAACAAAAAAACAACACTAACCACATAAGTTCTGGCAATAATTATGGATACATTTTGTCCTGAAATCCTTAAAACCCTAAATAATCTTTGTTTTAAAAAAATTAAGTCAGAACAGGCAGTAAAGCAAAGTATATTCTAATTTAAAATGTAACATTTTCTATTTTGGTTTTAACCCAAATCACCCCCAATTCTTTTTACTGGTTCTAAAAAGCTCTCCTGCTTACTGACCAATATTCCTTCAAAGCAGTGCAGTACATTCACAGGTTATCACAGTTTATCTAAACAGCACTAGCTGCTGTCATCACTTCTTCTCATATCCTGTCAACATGTTGAAATCCGAGTCTAAAAATGGGCACACACTATCGTTCGATCTGTAGACTTAGTATGGTTCTCACTGGCACATGGTTTTTCCATACATGGGCAAGCCAGGAAATGTTATACAGTCTAAAAGTCTTCTCCACATTCACACCTGGTGTTTGCATCATTAGTATTGCTACAGTTCAACTATAGTCCTAATGACCCCTGTTTGGAGGTGCCTCAAGGTGCTTCACGTTGGCTAATCAAGCTCCGTGCCTGCAGGGA
>NW_005842241.1:1459217-1481020 GCF_000455745.1 Alligator sinensis | reverse complement strand
GTGCAGCAGGTTTGATATTCATCTGAGCTCCCTTCTTGATCATTTCTATTCACAATTGCCTCGTTTTTTATTTGTGTGGTCACCAGTGTGGCTGCATTGTAAAGAGGAAACTTTTCCATGATTTTAGTCTACTGGAAGTTGCAAAGTGGCCATATAGTGCAGGGGCAGGCAATTACTTCGTGTGAAGGGCCGCTTAACAAGGTTTGGTGAGCTTTGAGGGCTGCATGGGTAGCCCTACCCCTTGACAGATGCTCTGCCCCCTGGTTGCCATCTTGGGACTGGAAGTGTGTTCCCCTGTTCCCACCCTCCCCAACCTTTGCCACCAGAAGTCCCTCCCCACCCCCAACCCCTCTGGACATACTCTTTTTGGGAGGGGGGTTGCCATCTTGGAACCAGAAAAAAACCAAATCATACACTGAAAGTCAAACACCTACTATAATATATTTTAATTTAATTACAAAAAATATGTCATGATTTGTGTTTGCATACTGTATGTAGAGGTGACTGCATAACAACTCAAAAATAAATTCTTAGTCTTGTATTGTGTGCGTGTGTGTGTGTGCACACGCACTAGGCTGTAAGGTTGTGGGTGTGTGGGGGGGCATAGAGTATGTTAAGGGTGCGTATATGTGAAGGGTTGTAGGGGCAGGTTGTGGATGTGGGGCATTTGTGGGGTGTGAGGACCCCCCGACAATCTCCTCATGGTGCAGCAGCAGCAGGCGGGGACACTCAGGGAGCTCATGCCCAGCAGCAGCACATGGCTCTGGCCAGCACTGCACATTGTGGTGAGTGCAGCCCAGCTAGGACATCTCTATAGCTGGCACTCCCTGCCACACATGCACAGCCCCCACACTTGTGTGCTGCTGGAGGGAAGCTCCCCATGCTGGAGCCGGCTGCCTTTACAACTCCCTGCCATGCAGGTCCTGGGACTCCGCAGGGAAGCATCGCCGGGGTTCCCCTCCACTTCCACCAGAGTCCCGGGACTTGCACAGCAGGGCAGGCAGCCGGCTCCATCACAGGGAGCTTCCCTTCAGTGGTGCATGATTGTGGGGGCTGCACGTGCACAGTGGGGATCAACAGTAGTAGAGGCAGCCCAGTTGGGCTGTGCTCGCCCTGATGTGCAGCGCTGGCCAGAACTGCACACTGCCAGGCACCAGCATCGGTGCTTGGCACAACCACCCTGAGGGCCCCCTGCCTGTGCCATGGTACTTGTGTGGGGGGCCCACACCCCTCACACTCCCTCATACCCACAGTCTGCCCACCCAAGCTCCACGTTGCCATCAGCCCTAGTGCCACACTCCACGCTCCTGTCCAGCTGCAGCTCCCACCCCCACTCCCCACCGCTTCCCTACCTGCTGCCCATAGTGAGCAGGACACGGGAAACTGAGGAGGTCCCCTGGAGACTGCATGCTAGCTGGGCCAGGCCATTCTGCCCATGAGGGTGGGAGCAAGGAGCAATAGGGTATGTTTGGGGGGGGAGGGGGTGTATACGTAGGTGCCTTGCTCCCACCCTTGTGGGTGGAAGGGCTGGGCAGGGGACAATTGGTTTGCAGGTACCGTGGGCCAGATGAAAGTGCTTAGCAGGCTGGATCTGGCCCGCGGACCATATTTTGCCCACGCCTAATATAATGGATGCCTTGGGAACCTGCCACAGCCTCAGGACCCTGCACCCCGTTCCAGAAACCTGCAGAGCTCTGCCTGTGCCCACACCCATGCCTGTGTTGGGGTCAGGCAGCTTCCAGCTGTGCCCATGATGCTGCCACTTCTCACCCTTCCAGCTCCAGTATAATGCAGGCCAGATGGCTTCAACAAAGTACCCAGAAATGGGGGTTTTCCCTGCTCTCATGCTGGGGCCAGGAAGCTGGGAGCTGCTCCTATGCTGCCTCCACTTCTCCCAGCTGCCTTCTCCCCAGCTGTTACACAGGCATAGCTCCAAGTGGTGGGGAGATGTGTTGGGACCAGGTATTTACAAAACTGTATCCACAATACTATTGCTTCACCCTGCTCTCCTTTCCACCCTCTCTACCCCCAGCCACAGCGCAGGTGCAGCTTCCAGGCAGTGGGGAGCTGAACTGGGGCACTGCAGCATTTAGCTATGCTTACATTGCAAGAAGGGGACTGTGAGAAGTTGAAGCATCATTGTTGCCTGGACCCAGTGAAGGCATAGGGGAAGCCCCTGCCACTGACGCGCTGCCGAAGCCCCCCAGTCTGCACTGGACCAGAACTGGGCTGTTCTGGCCTGTGGGCTGTTAACTGCTGGCCCGAGGTAGCATGATCTTAGTCTTATTTGAGTAGATGCATAGCAATCTTTCCATGATCCTACTACTAATTCCAGAAAAAAAATAGTTAAACTGATCCACTGCCATTTCAGAGTCTATTATCCCAGACAGAGCCCAGTGTAATCACCTTACTATTTTTCCTAACAAATTAAATATGCTTTGAACAAGAGGCAGCAAAAACAGTGCAGCCCCCAAAAGAGGCCTTGAGGTAGGTAAGCAAATACCTCTAGATGTGTTCCAAAAAGTGTCCTATATAGGGGCTGCAGCATGTATACACACAAAATTATCTGTACGCTGGAACAGCATAATCAACCAAATCTAGCATAAATAACTTTACAGCAGCAAATATTAAATTGTGGGCGGCAGCATTATACAAGAGGTTAAAACAGAAATAAGCAACTGAAATTACAAGAGGATCACTTTTATTAGTGCATATACATTTAACGTGAGTAGGTTCTAATGTCAAATGTAATGTTTATAAAGAATTTTGATTTCTAAAACGTCTTTTTCATTTATGTCTATCCTCTACAATATATATACTTGATTATGCATCATATATGGTGTGGGATATATTTAAACATGCAGGGCTCATGTATCCCATGCATGTTAGGACACAGAAATAGTATTCTGAAAATTAAAAGAATGCTTAAATTATTTGGACAAATTAGTATCCTGTTCCACTATGTTTCTAGTAAGTATGTACATGTTAGACCAACTTCAGTATTTTTAAACATCTGCAACAACACTACACACCTTCTCATAATATTCACAGGGTGGGGGGGACAAAAACCTATTCTAAATAAAGTTAAGCACTTCAAACAGAGCAAAAAACAAAAACCTAAACCTAAACAAAGATTAGCTCACATTTCTCAGATAAATATCTGCAGAAAATCAGAACAAACCTGTATTAAAAGAAGGTTTAATTAATGGCTTCTTTGAATAAAGAATGAAATTAAGTGGCAGAAGAGTTTCTATTCCATCACATTTCCTTTCTAGCACACACTTTCTTTAGGTAATAGAATGCATTTTGTAACTACATAAAAATAAACAAATCACTAACCACCAAGAATATTTTCTAATAGAGGCAAAAGTGTTTCATTTGCATGCCAAAATAGTTAGGCAGCTAAATAAATGTGATTTAAGTCTTTAGCAGTGCCGAGTACCTAAAGCTTCCACATATTTCAATGGGAGCTATAGTTCCTAAGCAACAAAATGAAAATAATAAAGGATTAAAACAAACAAACAAACCAACCAACCCTTCCCCAACTACACAGTCAAAAATAATAATAGCTTGGTCAAAATTTTCAGCGCCTCATTTGTAAAAATGGAACACCTTACAGACATAATTAAATAGAGTACTTGTTTCCAATTATCAAGCATAAGTACACACTTACTGACTTGCCTGGGGATTAAGGAGAGGCTCTGAAAAAGAGAATTGTTTTAGCTGCACTGTGTTGGAGGATTTCTTGGAGCCTGCATACAAAAATACTATGCTCTCTTACTGTACAATAAAAATTCCAGCAGAAGCATACAGCCCACTCAGCAACAGAGAACAAACTCTTCTCAAATTCCTCCCTCAGAGAGCACACGTTTCACTTCACAATTCAACAATTCTAAAGATAAAAATATGTTATTCAGTATGGGTTGGAAACGTAGCCTTCAATTAAGCATACCTGAATAGGCTACACTAATCTCAGGGATATTAAATAAAATATGAAGTCTGTAGTATATATCCCTAAAATATTAACAATTTAGGAAATCTCTAAGCAAAAGCAATGTCTCTTGAAAAATAAAATGTAATGTCTTTGTCCTGCTTGTATTAAAAAAATGTAGGTAACCTCAAATTTAAAGATTTGTACAACCACCTTAAGATACATTAAGCTTAACTAAACAGATGTTTAGCAGTAAATAGTATGAAATAAGAGCCTGAAATATATTTTGTAATCCTCAAGGAAAACCTCACTGAAACCAAACTACACACCAAAAGCAAATACATATTGGTTGAAAAGGATCAAGAGCAACCTGAATAAAGTCTGATTAATTAACAAAACAAAACAAAACAAACAAACAAACAAAAAATCAAGAAACTTCCTAAAAAGTGTAAGGAAGTTAGACAGAAAGATTTCATTTACACAAATTCCTACCAGCACTTCCACAGGACTGTCCACTTCTACTTCACACTGAGCTGCATCCCTGTACTGTTGCGGAGACGCTATAACAAGCTCTTTTTTTATACTTCTGTTTGTTCTTGCCTGCATTGTTAGCCAGAAAACTGAAAAACCTAAGAAAGCCTGTTCTTCTTGTGATCAAAGTAAACACCATGCCAGTGATCCAGAGAAAAAGAGTTTTTTCCTAGGCAGAAGCTATGGAAAGTACAAACTAGTTCAACTTCCAAGCTGCAGCTTGCTGTCATGGTGAGAATGCATGACAAAGGACAGCCTCTAAAGGGGGTAGTACTCCTCTGGAAAAATAGGTGGATCCATTTTAATGCTACAGGAACACAAACTAAAAATGGTGCAACAGAGAAATGCATTATGATATTCTGACAGTACACATATTATAAAAAACACATAAGGTACATTTTAGAGTAAGAGTTAAATTTGTTCTACATTAAATATTAACTTGCTTATTACAGTTTGGAACTCCACAGCAGAACAAGATTCCAAGTGTTCTTCTTTCCAAATGAATACCGTACTATCCACTCTGAGATTCCCATTAATGCTCAACAGCTAATGGAGTAACTTCTCGAGTCAATGCCATGTCAGCCAGTAAGGGTACATCTCTGTTACACTGTCAATGCCCTTTTTTTATTCCAGCATTTCTAAAAACTAAACAAAAGAAAGCTTTCTTACTTTCATACATTCTTCCCCTAAAAAAAAAAAATCTCAAATACTGTTTTTACTCAATTCTAAGTCGAGGTTTGTTTCTCTCATTTAACGTAAGGAAAAAAAGTCCTTAATCTTGGAATCGAGTATGAGACACCGGGACCCTGCACCCCCGTTCCAGAAACCTCAGTGTATTTTTTTTAAGCTCGCTTAGAAAACTATATCCAAGAATTAAGTTAAATAATGCATATAATGGAAAAAAGCAACCACTCAAAAGTTAGGAAACAAAACCTTAGTGTTAAATTTATTTTTTTTTGTATGTAACTGCATTGTCGCCTTAGGTATAATCACATACTATTTAGACATAATTATATAGCTATTATAAGGCATACCATATTTACACCAATCTAACACTAAAGGATTTTCCCCATTCAACAAGGAGAGAAGCCCCTCATCTTGCATTTTGAGACTGGAGCCATAGCCATAGCTGCTGTGTGTCCCCCTGCCACCTCTGCCCCCCCACCCCACCTGCCACGCTGCAGCCTCTGTCTACCCTCCACATCCTTTGTTCCTCTATCTGTCTTTTTCACTGCCTCTTTCTCTTATCTCCCCACATCCCACACCTGTTGCCCCCCTCCTCGCCTCTCCCCCTAGCCCACCCCTGCCACCGGGGTGGATTTGAATGAAATCAAATCGATTTAAATCACTGGTCAGGAAGCCTCGATTTAATCATTTTCTCTACAAAAAAGTGCATTCTTGTTGTAACTTTATTTAACTACTTGACACTTTGTACTTTGAGAGAGAGGTAAGGGCTTGACTCTGTATGGAACATTGTAGAGAGACAAGAGGGCTGATGGGTAAGTATTCAGGTCTGTTATCTCTCATCTCCATATACTGCTGTTAACAAGGATGTTATCTCTGGAGACATCAATCCGCAGTTTGAGAACTGAAACTAAGCATCACAGAGATGCTTAATGGGATCTTCTAGACTGAGCACCACGTTCTGCTGGGCAGAGTTAATCTACAGAGGAGCCTCTGAGAACCCCATAAGATTGGGCCCCTAATATAGTCTACGGCCTGTTGTGACCTACTTATAAAACGTTTCCAAAAAGGTTACATGAATATATTGTCTCAAATAGTATATAATTAGAAGTTATAATTCCATGATGATGTCTTTGAGCTTTAATGCATCTTAAATTAAAACTATCTTTATATAGGTTTATTTTTAAAAGAGCATTTTAAGAAAAAAATATAAAGATACAAATAAATAAAAAATGTGATTTTTTTATTACTATTTTTAATCATTGTTATCCACCCTACCTGCCACTTTACCTTTGCTCCAGCTCCTGCAGGCTCCAGTCCCACTCCAGCCCAGGCCACAAAGTATTTGTTTGATCTAGCCCTCAGTGCTACAGGGCTAGGCTGGGGCCAGAGCAAGCACATGATTTAGGTCCCAGGTTGGAGTGGGGTCAGACCCTACCAGGACAAGGACAAGCAGCCAAGAGAGGGCAGGAGGAGACGGAGAGAAGGAGGATCTGATGTGGCAGGGGGTAGGCACAGGGGCAGGGGGCCATGAACAGGTGGAAGAAGGCAAGGTTTAAAGTGTCAAGCCCCATGGCCTGCCCTGCAGTTTAAGATAACCCTCCAATAATTAGGTTTGAAACCTAACAAAATGTATACATTTTCTACTTGCAGAATCTAATTATTAGAGAATCATCTTAAATTCTGGTAAATGCAATATTTTATTAATTCATAAGACGTACATGTTCCTTTTCCCAAAAAAATGCTCAAGGCAGCTTACAAAAAAGACAAAGTAATTTATAAAAACAGATACAATATTAAATAAGATCTACAAATACTCCCCAACAACATGGCAACTTAATGTTGCTTGCTAGATAGCTGCCTAAATAAGGTGGTGTTGCATTGCTTCAGGAAGATGTCCAGGCTCAGGACATGAAGGCCCAATTTCAAGGTTGCCCATACAACCTTATTCTGGCATTCTCTAACTTCAGAGAACTTGGTCTTGCAACCTTCACAGTTCCATAGTAGCTAGGGTCAGGTAATACCTTAATACTAATTTTTATGTAATCATATGTAGATTGAATTACAATACAAGCTGCATTATGTTCAACTTCACCCAGCCTTTACTTTTGTATTCTAATTCAGATAGTTGATATTGGAGCAACAGACCTTGATACAGGTCTGCCCTGCCAGGCATCAGGTAAATAAGGGGTTATAGTTTCTTACCAAGATCATATTGGTGCAATTTCTTAACATAATACAAGGCAATTTTGTGACCACACATTTTATTGTTATTTTTGCAAGGTATGGTTCATCCCTTACTACTTTACCCTTAAAAGACAAGATTCCCCCACTCCATCCCCCCCATCAGCATGTGGGGGGAAGCCCCTTGTCTTGAGTTTGCATACAAGAATACTGCATTATATACATTGCCTACCTTTAAACAACAGGTACTCAGTAATGGAAACCAACTATGAAGTTGATTAAATGCAGCCAACACTGAGCATGACTATAAAACACATGACCCACATTGGGCAAACATGAGAACCTACCACATTTGGGGGGGGGTGTTCATTTTGTATCAAGCCAAATCAGTTCCAAATTCTATCAACTGAACAAACAAAACTTCAATCGTTCAAGTCTGTGTGGCACTACCACCAGCAAGTATCCTCCTTCCTAGACTCTTCAGCCTGCGGCTTCAGATACTCCTAAATCCACAGCAGGCATCTGGAGGTCTTGGATTTCAGATGTCCCCAAGTCTCACTTGCCCTTAGCCCAAAGGCCAAAGGAAGCTAGGGAGAAATCCCTCATCACCATGAAACAGGTATGTAGCTGAGATCCTCCCACTGGAAGACTATAGTAGACTCTTGTACAGGGTTCTGTCCGCAGTGCATTGGACAGGTCTCCACCCTTTACTACACAATGCCATTAAAGGTGACCTTGGCACTGGGAAAAGACAAGTGCAGCCCAGAAAACTTGATCTTAGCCTTAAAAATGCTGAGAAGCGATAGGATAGCTATCTATCCACAACAATAGATTTTATTTTTGCAACACACACACACACACACACAAAACAAGCCTACCAGTCTTCAAACACAAAACACAGTTATAGAATCATACACCTGTTACAATGCACATACCCGCTACAAAAACTCACACCTGTGCTCCCTGCACCATTATAATTACACTGTTTCTTCGGTCTTGTCCTTAGTGGCTGTTCTCTATTATGTAGTTTTTAATCCATTTCTCTCATACTGTCACTGTCATCTCCACAAAGACAGATTAGCACAGGCTATCTGAATAAAACATATAGTAGTGCCCACTGAGTACAAGTTCCCCTCAACAATAACACTTTTTCAAGACCTGGTAAGCCACTACACTGACTATATTTCAACTTCCTCTTCAGTCCCACAGCTGAGCTGTGCCTTTCTTTCCCGTTTCCAATTATACCTGTTTCTTCACCAGTCTTAAATGTCTGGCAAACATCACCAAACAGGGCCCCAAACAGTTCACCAGAATCCCTTTTGCCCCTCTCTCAGCCTTTCACATATGGTCAGTGTGGCCCACCCCCCATGAGGTGAAGCCAGACCAAGTTGCCCTGCACCTCATCTGCATAAAAATTTTGGATCATCCCAGGACTCATGACTAGAACTGGGTGTTTTTGTCATGAGTGGGGGCTAATTAGCACATGGATCCTTTGGGGCGGGGGACAATATTTGGAGTACATCCGTACTGCACAGCGCTGAGCTGTTGGGTCACCAAGGCTTGAAATGCTGTTGACACTGCTAGGGTGCATAATGGTAAATCATGAGCCTTTTGGCTTTGGACTAGTACCATGCATATTCTGTACTCTATAAGTAGGTGCTAAAGTTGTTTGTGGAGTACCTAAACTAAAGCTTGCAGCAGTTGCAAAAAAGGTAAAAATGCATCGCTCGGTGAACTAAATCTATGAATACTATTAGCAGATTACTACAGCTATGTTTATTTCCAGGTCAGTGTTTTCAAATTTGCCCCTCACTTCCACGTGCTCAGGGAGAACAGGGTTTGTCAGTAAGGAGGGGGAAAGGAGTCACAGGGGAAAGAAGTTGGGGAGGAGGCAGAGCACAAAGGGGCTACCTGATCCCCCCCCGATTTATCTTTCCTGATGTAGCAATGGGAGGTTTACAAATTCAAGACAAACCTTCAATAATTAAATTCTGTACCTGGAAAATTATATCAAATGTATACATTTTCCATATATAGAATCTAAGTATTGGTGGGTTATCTTATAAAGCAGAATCATCTTATAAATCGAGTGAATACTGTAGTTTCATTTTATTTTGATATTTTATGGTAATCGTTTTAACTTCCTAATGAAACTGAGTACAACAAGTTCTTCAGACAAGTCTCTGATTGCTAATTTCCGATCCCTTTATTTTATCTCAGTCTATTACAGCTGCCTTTAAAAACTATGGCTCTCTTATTAAGAGATATTAAAAAATCTGTCAGCAAAATAAGTATACTGACTTGACTTAAATATACAGAGCAAAATCCCCTTCTTGAAAAAGTTGCTTCCTGACAGAAGAGGCAAATTTTTGAGTAAAAACGATAAATCTACAAATGCAATGTTCTAGGTATGTCCAAGTAAATTCTGGGCTTAGTACATAACTTTTAGAGCAATGGTTCTCACATCTTTTAGGATTGAAGGTACCCCTTATGAGACTTCAGGCATTTCTTGGAAAATGTCAGCTCTTAATTTCACTCAATTTTTGACTACAAAAAAACAACAGAACAATTCTGGTGCAAAGAACTCGGAACAACTACAACATGTCAGAATTACTATTTGTAACCTCTGGGTTTATTTGTTTAGGCATTGGGAGACTGCTGTTGTTCTGAGATCTCCAAGGTAGGAAAGAAGCTGGAAGTATGACAGGAGGTCAGTGAAAACATAAGTAGGTGGAAGTTAGGAAAATTATGGGTAGAGAAGGGACAGGGGGAAGGGGAAACAATGGGTGAAGGAATGCAAAAAGTAAGCATGGGAGACTCTGTTGTAGTATTGAGTCCTCCAAGGTAGAAAAGAGGTCTGTGAAAAAGTAAATACATGGACGTTAAGATGACAATGGGTAGAGGAGGGGACAGGAGGGGAGGAAACGGGGAAAAATGTTTAAACGGTAAGTTCAGGCAGGTATCTGGTGAATCAGATGTTAGGCAGCTTGCAATGCGTCATAAATCCAATGTCTATATTAAGTCCATGTTTTTTTGTATCCCATAGATTGAGGAAGTGAATTTTGCAGGCTCATCTACAAAAGGTGTTTTGCAAGTTCCCTTTGAAGATTGGAACAGAGATCGGAGAGGGAGTAGTTGTCTTGTGAGAAGTGGGCACCCACAGGTAATTGGATATTTCTGTCTTTGATGGATTTTCAGTATGCATTCATTCTGGTACACAGTTGTTGTTTGGTTTCTCCTACATATTTTCCATCAGGGCATTTGGTGCACTGGATGAGATTTATTACATTTCTGGAGGTGCAGGTATAAGATCCCAAGAATGGTGATAGTTCCGTTGTGGGGGTTAGTTATTATGGGACTGGTAGAGATGTGTTGGCAGGTTTTGCATTTCTTGTCTTGGCATTTTCACTGATGTCCTGTCATACTTCTAGCTTCTTTCCTACCTTGGAGACTTCAGAACAACAGCAGAGTCTCTCAATGCCTGAACAAGGATGCTCGTGCCCAAAAGCTTGCAAAGAACTGTTTTCCAACTACTCAATTGGTCTAATAAAAGATATCACATCTACCCAAAAAAAAACTGTGTCTTCCTACAACCAACAACCCTGCTAACATTGTATGACACCTCATACCACCTCTCCCTGCCTTAAATCATCTCAAGGTACCCCCAGGGTGCTGTGGTACCTTAAGAATCACTATTTTAGAGTGAAGACCACATTTGTCTGGTTTATGGAGGATTTTTCCTTGTGGTTTAAAGAACCATCCCCCACCACCCACAATCAATTACTAAGCTTCTTTTGAAAAGTGTGGACTGTTTTCTGGAAGAATAAAGGGAAAGCAACAAATAATATTGTTGCACCTTGTGCTGCCCATGAAGTAGTTCCTATCATTTTGGAGAAACTGGCATGCAGCAAAGTTGTACTAGTACATATAGTGGGCCTTCAAAAACCTTTTATACCCCATACTACTGAACTTACAAACCCTCAACCTCCCTGCTGAAGTGCAGGTTATAGTAAAATCCACATATTAATATACACGAAGATAGCATACTCTTGTAAATAAAGGTACCAGAGTGGGAGTCTGAGCCAGGTTATATTGCTGGCTAGGTTACTGAACTAGTCAGGGACCTAGGCACAAGGTACTTCACCCCTCTCACCTTTTTGCATTGTCTACTTATATTCTAAGTTCTCAGGGGCAGGAATATTTCTTTCTATACCTTGTATAGTATTAAGCACAATAGAGCCCTGATCTTTATTACAGCCTCCAGGCAATCCTGTCACATAAGATAAAGTTCTTTCTTTAGTACCTTTACCTTTGTCCTGAAAGAAAAGCTTGTAATCTTTGTCAGTTACAGGGCTAGTTGAATTTCTACCTTCCTCCCGGAACCAGTTCACCTCCCTCCCTGCCCTCCAAACATAAAGCCTATGCCTTTATCCTTACCAGGGCAGAACTGTGAGATGCTCCCATTTTTTTTGAAAACTCAGAATATGAAGAATGAAGCTTTCCCTTGGTAGTTATTAATTAACATATACCTACCTTGTTAAGAACAGACACGTCATTTCTCATTTGAATGTGTTGATCTGAATTTAACATTTCTCCATTTGGTAAAAGAGGACCTGATATTTTCTCCCCCTGAACGTACTTATATTTTAATCAAGTCACCTGCCGGTTTCTGTTTTGAGAAGATAAGGAGACTCGGCTTAAGCTTCTCACCACATTCTGTCCAGATACTGCACATTTTTGTGGGTTTCTTCTGAGGTTGGATAAATTGGCATTTGAGTTGCCCATCCCATTTGCCTTCCCTGAACATCTGTATGGCACCACCAGTCATCCAGACTTTTGGAACTTTTCCAGTCTTATATTAACATCAGCAGACAGGTCATCTCAGACAACTTTAACAACTCTTGAGTACAAATTCTCTGGACCTAGAAAATGCTATTGTGGCAGTGAGGTGCCCCCACAGGCTCTCAAGGGGGAGAGAAGAGAGCCCACAGACCCCAGAAGCAAGCCCCCAGAGGGGCGTACGTACCTCCTGAAGAGCAGCAGGAGCAGGAGCCGCAGCCGCGCGAACCGGCATTACACCGGCTGTGGCATCAGCTGTTCCTGGCGAGGGGAATAGTTGAGCCAAGCCCAGCGGCCGTATTGGCCGCTGCAGGAAAATTTAAAAACCCCGTCAGAGCGGGGATGAGGGGAGAGCAGGAGAGAGAGAGCACGCGCTGGCAGCTCGTGAGGCAAGCTCCGGCATGGGGAGGAAGCAACCTAGCCCTGCGAGGCTTCAGCAGGCAGCCCAGGGAAGGGCTTTAAGCCTCCTGCGGGAGGCAGAGCAGGAGGCAGACAAGGAGGGCAAGCAAAGGCACTCTTGCACACACCTGAAGGAGCTTGCACTCAGGGGGGCAAGGGAGCTCCCTGCTTGTGGTAAGGGAGAGGAAACAGCTGAGAATCCGGGAGGGAGCTGGAATAAGGGGGATAACCCTGCAGCTCCTTCCGACCCAGAGGAATATTTTCTATAAAAAGAAAGCTCCCTCCAGAAGGGAGGGAGAGTGACCGGGACCTTGGAACCGGTCTGAGGCCGTCATACGAGGCCAGGAAACATCTGTAACGCATCATCCAACGGCTGGCGTGTGGACGGGGTGTAGGGGAGGCGGAGCCCCGTGGAACACCGCATCGAACGACCATGAGTACCACCGTCTATCGGGAGGCCCCATCCGTGCTAAGATCTCCACTGTAGACCCCTCTTAAAGTGCGTTTAACATCCAAGTCGTGGCAGGCGAGTTGAGGGGAGGGGCAAACCCCGATAGACTGGGCGGCGAGAGGGGTGCAAGCTCCACAGCTATTTAACATTCCACCTATAGATTGAAAGGTAGTTCTCTTCTTCATGCAATAGAAACTATTCTGCAAAATAGAATATTCCAAAACTTCTGGCATTTCTGCATAGTTACATTGACCATCTCCATCTATTAATGAAACTATGCCACAGTTAGGTTTCCCTTTGTTCCCGATTAAACTCCTTGTAATTTTAATCATTGATTTTTCCCTGCTATCTTTAGATATCCTGCTCTATTTCAGGGGTAACCAACCCATCACAAGTGCCACAGGGTGCTTCTGGGTGGCATGCAGCAGATCAGGAAGAAGAGAGGCAACACAGTGGAAGATAAGATGGAAAGCAGAGCAGCACACTGAGCAGGAAGTAGAAAGGAGAGTAGCAGATAGGGCAGAGGAAGGGGAATGGAGTAGGACTTGAGGGTGCCATAAATTTTTGTCTCCATTGCTCTATTTTATTTACATTATACGCTTCTATTATAGCTTTCTACCCATGTAGCAAGTGATTCTTAAACTACTCCCAGGATGATAGAACAGATAAGATCAGACATTTTCCCTAGGCAAGAAGAATTATAACAGAATTACTGGATCTCACAGTCAGACAAGGTTCTTTGGGTGAATCTGATATCTTTTATTAGACCACCTTAAATAGTTGGAAAACAATTATTAAGCAAGCTTTTGGGTTCAAAAACCCTTCGTCAGGCTAAGGAAGTTTCTGCAGTTGGTGTGTGCTCTTCCTGGATGGAATGAAAAATAAAGAAGCCAGAGGCTGGCCTGGTATGCATACAAGACAAGTAGTCAGTGAAAAGAATTGTTTAATAATTGTTTTCCAACTATTTAAAGGTGGTCTAATAAAAGATATCCGATTCACCCAAAGAACCTTGTCTGCCTATGTTCTTAGACCAACACGGCTACAACCTACACCCCTGTAGCTCTCACAGTGAAATACCAGCAGTCTTAACAGGTCTGGCAAAGAAGTAACAATAACATGTAGCATGATTGATTCAAGCTGTCCCATTCATCTGATACAAAACTAACAGCAGGAAATAGGGCAGCATTCAGCACTAGAGCTCGAAAAGCAACAGGTGGCAACTCCCAGGTCAGCAGCACTAGCAGAAAGCCCACTCCTATGAACAGGAAGAATTACACAAGAATCAGTAGTTCCACTAGCATGTCCTTTCTCTGGCTAGGGATGGATAACAGAGGTCTATTTCCACTGTGGGAAACTTGAAAATAGCAAGTTAGCACTAGAAGTCATCCAGTAGTGATACTGGGAAGTTCAAGTGATCCAAAAGAAAGATAATCTAAGGCTCCCAGCATACATTATATTTAAGATGCGATTAGCCACATGTTGATGCAGTTAATGGCATGATAAACAACACAAAGTTAGTACACAAAAAAGTGTAATAACTTTGTGGTTGGTTCTTATCATGCCATTAATTGAACGCGTAGTGGAACTGGAGCTGGACTCCCAGGGCTAGAAGCCAAGTCAGTTTATCCAGGCTCCCACCCACAGAGGTGCACCAGCTGCATCACCTGATGGGGCTCCCAGCCACAGGGGCACGCCAGCCACATCAATTGACAAGGCTCTCACCTGCAGGAAACTGCTACATACTGGTGAGGAGGCAGGCCAGGATTGTGATTCTTGGATCCCTCTGCACTGGCAGTAAGGCATAATGAGATCTGGTGCTAGATCCCACAATCACACCTCCTGCCATGCATGTGAGGCATGGCAGGAAGCATGATTGTGGGCATCATGCATCAGATCCCATTAAGCCTTTACTTGCACATCTGTTAGTGGCCTAAGAACACATCAGCTGCACAGAAAAAGAGGTAGGAATTCATCTTATATCCCCATGACAAACTTAGCTTTAAAAGTAACTAGCTCAAGAATTGAAAAGTGCACAGCTAAGGTGCACAGTTCAGCACAGCCAGCAACTGTGCAATTATTTGGCTACTTGAAAGAGGTAGTGACCTGCTGGGGCTTATGCCAACCTTTTTATGAGCCACCTGGAAGAAGACTTCCTCAAGAACTGCACCATCAAGCCCTTGCTGTACTTACGATACATCGATGACATCTTCATCGTTTGGACTGAGAACCTGCAATTTCGGATTGAGTTCCACCAGAAATTCAACAGTCACCATCCCTCCATCCGATTTTCTTTAGAATACTCCAGCACCAACATCCCCTTTTTAGACACAAGGATCAGTATCCAGAAGGGTAAAATACAGACCACGTTATACAAGAAACCCACAGACCAACATACATATCTGCACAGAACCAGCCATCACCCGAAACACACCAAAAAAGCAGTGATATACAGCCAAGCCCTCAGATACCACCGCATCTGTACTGAAGAGCACACCCGGGATTGCCACCTCACCAATCTTAAAAAGGCTTTCACCCAGCAAGGACACTCGTCCAGAGAGGTAGATTGCACGTTTGAAAGAGCCACCTGGATACCATGTGAAGAACTGCTGCAGTACAGAAGGAAAACACCCACAAATCGCACACCGCTGGTTATGACCTATCACGCCTCCCTTGAACCTGTACGGAAAATCCTCAAAAAATTGCAACCCATACTAGAAAGAGACCCTGTTCTTAAAAAGATCTTCCCAGAGCCACCCATCCTAGCCTTCAGACAAGCACCGAACCTCGCCAACCTCATCACCAGAAGCAAACTTCCTCAAGCCCAGAACACACCAAAAGGATCCAGACCGTGCCAGGACAAGAAATGCAAAACCTGCCAACACATCTCCACCACCCCCACTATTACTACACCCCACAACAGAACCATCAGCATCCCAGGATCTTACAGCTGCACCTCCAGAAATGTAATATACCTCATCCAATGCACCAAATGCCCTGATGGAAGATATGTAGGAGAGACCAAACAACATCTGCGCACCAGAATGAATGCACACCGGAAATCCATCAAAGACAGAAACACTCAATTACCGGTAGGGGCACATTTCTCACAGGAGGGCCACTCTCTCTCCAATCTCTCAGTCCTGATCCTCAAGGGAAATTTATACAACACTTCCCAGAGACGAGCCTATAAGCTCCATTTCATCAACCTCCTGGATACTAGAGATCATGGACTAAACATAGACATTGGATTTTTGATACATTATAATCTGCCTGGCAACTGACTCCCCAGCCCAGCCGCTGGCTTCTTTACTTTTCATTCCATCCAGGAAGAGCACACACCAACTGCTGCAGCTTCCTTAGCCTGACGAAGGGTTTTTGAAACCGAAAGCTTGCTTAATAACTATTCTCCAACCATTTGGGTTGGTCTAATAAAAGATATCAAATTCACCCAAGGAACCTTGTCTGCCTGCTGGGGCTTATGCACTTATGCAATATTAATGGTATGCTCCTTTAAGAACTTGGACTTTGAAAAAAACAAGTGACCATGGGACAGCTAGGACTTATTATTGTAGAAAAACCCAAAAGACAAAAGGGAAATAATTCCCTAGGAAGAAAGAGAGGATCCACATATATGAGTAACAGAAACAAAAGGCAAAAAACCCAACAATTTCCAGTACTGAATTTTCCCACATTAAAAAACTGTTCTGACCATCCGTGACCCTGACACAATAGGAGAGGCAAAAACAATAGTCCAACTGGAAGTACAATTAGACTGGAAAGAGGAAACAGTAGTCCTTGGATATCACTTCAAGAAGGAAGTGGAAATGGACTTAAAAATCGGGGCTGAACAGTCAGATAGGACTGGCCAGAAGCTATGACGGTTATCACACGCTCATGAGCTACACAGTCCAAACTTTTGAATCATAGGATATGATATGGTGCAAGCTATAAAAGAGGAGGGAGAGAAGAGAGAAAAAAATTAAGAATGAAATGTGGCAATCCCAATGTAAAATACAGAAATCACCATATATATACACTCAAATCCAAGACAAGGTGCCCGTCTGTCCCCCCCCATCACTGGGGGGGAGGGGGAAGAACCTAGTCTTAGATTTGAGTACTGGCCAGGAGCAGGCAGAGCTCAGCTCTGGCTATGGCCCCGGGCTCTGGGCCCAAGGCAGAGCTGAGTCACTGCCTGCTCCAGGCCAGGGTGGCTTGTGTGGTAGGGGAGGGGATGTGCATCAAGGGAATCATGGGGCAGACTGCATGGTAGGGGGAGTGCATGGGAGAGACCACACAGCCTGCCCCACCCAGCCACTTGCTCCACCTGCCCTCTATTCCTGCTTACCTTCAGCTCCAACTTCAACCTGGACAAGATCAGAGCTGCCTTTGTTACTTCTCCCTGGCCAGGCCAGGGCTGGGGCCACCACCACTTGACTGCTCCTGAGCAAGAGATGCCACCCAAAAGGTAAGCAGCAGGGGAGGACAGGCACAGTAGGGACAGGCATTAGGAGTACAAGCACAGGTGTGGGGGCAGGGACATACAGGGTGGACAAGGAGTTAAGGGTGCCCAAAGGGCAAGGTTCTGGCCTCCATCAGCTGCTTACAAGCTTGTGAAGAATGCAATACATCTGCTCACTCAGATGAAAGTGACTGTGCATACTCTGTGTCCTGTTCCTTGACTACCTATGAAGCAACAGATTTTAAATAGATAGTACAGATTTTTAAAGCCTTTAATAGTACAGGCCAGGAGTCAGCAGGCTGGATCCAAGCTGTGGATCTTAAGAATTTAGCTTGTGGAGCCAAGCAGCTGCAGGGGGGGGAGGAGAGGGGCGCAACCAATTTGTAGACAAGTGAAATGCTATTTGCATTGATAGGGCACTAAGCAAACCATCTTCATGAACATAACACTTTTAATCATTTCTTCCCTTTCCCCCCCACGTAAAAATTCACCATATTTTAGTTTACATTTTTATTATATAGAATTTTAAAAATTGTTACTTATAGTACTTATTTTATAATGCCCCAAGAGCCTGGCAGGAAGGGAAGGAAGAGAAATGGCTGGCTGAGCAGTCAACACTGAATCTTTTCTATACTGCATACCTAAGTAGGACTGCATACTTAATAGCATTGATTTAATTAATGAATATATGAGAGAAAGGAAGTGACTCTTGTATTCTCCAGGTCTGCTTTAATTTTCGTAAGTGGTAGTGTTAGGGTGATATTGTTGCTGTGAGGGTCCAAGAATTGTGTGAAATGTAACTGCGGGGGGGGTTACCTGATGATGAATGTCTGAAATTCAAAAACTTGTCTAACTCCATCTCAACTATGCAGTTGGTCAAATAAAAAATATCACCCTAAGAAATCCTTGCCCCCGACTTAATTTTATGGCGGGGGGGGGGGGGGGGGGGTGGAAGATCTGGAATCCTAACCATTTCCTATTAAGAACTGATAAAAATAAACGCAAAAGAATAAACCAGAATTTCATTTTCAGTGACAATTAACATCGCCTCTCAAGGTTTTCAATGATCAGGACTCTTCAAGTAGCCACCTGTTTTTTTCATGCTAAGAACAGAATAACTTCTCTTTTTTAAATCTGTATAAAACAGACCAAATGAATATGTCCTTTAAGTTTATCCAAGACGATTCTTCAGCATAAAAGAGTTTTCTCACTTTGATCCACTATGGCTTCAAATGACTGGAAAATGATTCCAGATAGTTAAAGTAACTTTATTTTCATTTCAATCACGAACTCCAAAAATATATTACTGCTGGCATACCCATTTAAAAAAAATTATGAGGCACCTAAACAACCAAGAGAGAGAAGAAGTATGATGCCACTTATATGTGCTGTTGGGAAAAGAGAAGGAAGCAGGATTCCCATCAGAGCGTTGTTCCCTGAATCCTAATTTAAAGTTCCATTCCTGCAGCAGAATCCACCGATAGGGGATGTCTACTAAATATGAAGTCTCCTTCCCCCAATGCATAAATCTGCCCTTCTTCCTCCATATGGGCTGTTGCAGTCTTTGAGCTAGTTTTCCCACCTCCACATCTCAGCCTTCTTGCTGCTGAGAGATTAAAAAAAACCCCAAAACACTCTACTGCTCTATTCTTTCTCCATCATTCTTTAATCTTACTTGAGAATGAACCCCAGCACCTACCACTACAGCTGCCTAAAGTGACAGGCATTTGTGTTGTGTATAATCTCCTATACCCCATGACTGTATAAAGTTACACTGATTTCACATTTGGAAGACTATCTTTAAAACCATAAAAGGCTGTGGTCTTTGTTTTTACAGGCATACGCTTAAATTCTACAGGAACTGATGACTGAGACCCTTCATCATGGTAGCACAGCTGAGGGAGGGGGCCATTGGGGTACCAGCCTTGAGTGACATCCTGGCGATGAGGGGGGGCACAAAAATAGCAGCTACTGCCACTGTTCTCCTGGTCATCACCCAAAGCATAGAGCTGCCCAGTTGTGCCTCTGCACACTCGTAAGGAAAAGCTTCTCATACACCTAAACTTATCAAACCAATATAGAACTGATTATTATGCTACTGCTTATTAATAATGCATTCAAGGGACAGATTTTTTAAAATTAAATATTGTGGGATCCAAAATGGTTAAAAGAACACTTATGTTTTTTATATGTTAAGAAATTTAACAAGACTGTCTTTCATAGTTAATTTAATAACTATGACACTTCCAGTAGTACAGCTTTTGAGGTAATGGATTTATTTGCAGTTAAATGAAAGGTCATTTTCTATAATCATATTAACAGTAGGTGGCAAAGTCCCTTTGAAGTGTTTTTCTTCCTTTCAGGATAACATTTCAGAGGAGATCAACAGATGACACATTCCTTCTTATCTGTTATCTAAGATATAGTTCCTCAATTGCATATTCACCCATTTGTTAAATAAGAGACTGCCAAGAGGAAAACAAGTACTAGAACACATTTTCAAAGACCACACATTTGTTTTATTTATTCACTAACCAACTTCCTTGGATGTTAGTCTAGAAAAAAATTGAGGACTTCACGATCGTAAGTGACTCATTATAGAGACAGACCTATGTCCCAGAGTTCCTTCTTTTGTGGTGTTTAATTTGTAATAGACAACTGGGTCAAGCTACATTTCTGCAATACTGGTCACCACCCACAGAATGAAAGATTTTGGTCATCCCCAAGCTATCCTAATACGGCCCTCAGGCTAGATTTAGTTCATAGAGCCGTCCTGTCCAGCTTTCAGGGTTCCCCATGGGTTCAGAAATTTCGTGGCACTGCAAACCCCATGGGGAACCCCAGGGCCGGATCCAGAGCACAGAGATGCATTGTCTGGCCCAGGGGCCAAAACTTTGGTGAAGGTGGTGCAGTGTCTGCTGTGACTCTAAGAGCCGCAGCAATTAATGCCATCATTGACAAATTCCAGCCCCACAAGCCAGATAATGTGGCTCCATGCATTAGCTCTAGCTGTTAGCTACAATTGGATAATTTAACCAAGATTATCCACAGCTTTCCTTTCTTAGAACAGTAGGGTCTATGGATCCTTTATTATGATTATTTAAACTTCCTTTAACCATAGTAGTGAAACAAGGACCTTTTTAGGTCCAAGCAGCATCCTTACTAGTTGCTAGCATTTCTGAGGTCTCCTTCAGTTAGGATAAGTTCCCCAGGCAACATAATTAAGATTTATTTTACTTGATTACAGACCGTGTTAAATATACTTCGAGATGCACATTAAGTTCTACCTAATGATAACAGAAAAAAAATCCTTTGATGTCAAATTTCCATTTCTATTCTGAATGATTTGTTTAATCTGCAATACAGGCTGTGGACTTCATACTTGAAGAGAGTAAGTTCACAGATAATCATAGACATTTTCCTAGTTTTCATGCTAAGGTGTACACAACAGTTACAATGGGATTACCACTAGCAATTTGCCTCAAGTGTGAGAAGTATATGGACTGATAAAAATCTTTCCTTTTTGGAGTAAGACCTGGAGAAAACCCTCACCAAAAATAAAGGAAATATCATTAATTAATTAACGCTTGACTGCTATTATGCAGAATTTGATCAAGAAATATTCCTTGATTTTACATGAATACTAAGACAGTTATGAGCACTACAATTATGAGGAATTAATAACACGATACCAGGTCTAAAATGTATTTAAAATGTTGAACATCACTTCCTTAAATGTTCCTGAAAGCATACTTCCTTAAAGCATGCTAAACACATACCAACTACAGAGACTGACCTCTTTGGTTCAACTTTCCTATAAATCCAGAATAAGTCCCTTCTGTGGCCCATTTAAGGTTTTTTTAAAAACTATAAACCAGCTAGCAGAATTATTTCTAAGGTCCAGCAAAAGTCAGCAAATAGGCAACCTACACACAACAGTGGGGATTTGAACTGTTTCACTATAGCAGTTTTAACTAAGAAACATAGCTAAGAAGTAAAAAAGCTGTGTTTAGGTAAGCCCCAAGAGCAGTCAGGTAGCTGTTCTGCATTGGCATAGCAGTTTATCCAAATTTTGTACTGGAACTTCTGGAGATATATTACAGATCTAATGAATTCATATCACATCTGAATTCAAATTTCTGCAAATAAAGTGTATAGAATTGTGACACTAGTGTTATTTAGACATGGCATTATTAAAAAAAAAAAATTTAAATCAACTTCCTACACACCCCATCTGTGTTCTGTTCTACTCCAAGAAGAAAGTTGCTTCTATTCCATCTGGGTTGCTTGAAACTGTTTCCAAGTAATTATCTTGGGTTCTAGGG